>NC_142131.1:48665000-48972500 GCF_024610735.1 Ursus americanus | reverse complement strand
TAATGTGTGTGTATAATTACCCACAATATAAGATTATGTGAAAACAGTGAGCTCTGGGACTGATTCCCAAAACAACAAGTACTTTATCTTGTAAACTTCGAACAACAACTTGCACTTTACAGACCTTTTCATCTCCTGGTCTCACAGCAAAGATGAATTAATTTGATTGTAACATAATTCCCAGGAACAAAAGTATCCTCCTCAAGATCAGAAAATGCATTCAAATTATTATCATGATGAGAACCCGTTTTTTGTAGTTTCCTTGAAAATGTATCTTTCAGTTACAAGCCTATTTCCCCACTGCATTAAATAAGTGGAGGGGAAAACAATGTCTGGAGAAAAATTTATTTCATAAATTAAATTTATCTCTGGTTGGAGGCAGGACTAGAAGCCAAACCTCTTCACTTCAAGACCAAGGTTCTGTCTACAATATCACCCAGTAAGTAAGAATAATGTAAGAGATACTTCAGAAAACACACAACTGCACTCGTGTGTATGTCTAAGAAATAATTATTTCTGACCACCTAGACCCCACTCACTGTGTCCCTTCTATAGTCCATAGAGACCTCTCTATTCAAAAACAGCCTCTTCCCCCAAATCTTTCTCGGGTGTTAAGGATTAGGTCCCAATCTCAATACTGGACTTAATCCTTTCCTTTAAGGCCATCAAGGTTGATTTTTATGAATTTATTGAAAGCAAACATAATAATTTTATGTACCAAACACATTTAAGTTAAAAAAGATATATGTTGTTTAAACGAAAGGATTCTTGTTAGAGCAACAATACTAGGACCATCAGCTAAAGATAAGGAAATCCTCCCCTGTTGTTCATAAAACCAGCTGGGCCTCCCAACTAAATTAGGACATTTGTATGTAAGTCTGCTCCTAGCTAGAAACATGATATTATACTACTTGGCTCCTGAAATAATAAACAGGAAAATAGAAGAAAAGACAAGGTTTTTTGTCTTTTTCTCCACTCATCAGGCCCTGGCCCAAACTTTGCATGTCTTCTCTTCTAATTGCCCGAGACATCTATTATCTTCATGTTCTGTCTTTCCCCTGTTTCTTACCTGAGGAAAGAGATATTTGCCCATTTCTAGCCCATTCTTCTGGGACTGAAGTCCCAAGTATTCCCTCCTCCACGCTTAGCACAGAGTGATTCTATACCCAGAATGTATCTCAGAGGCAGGCCAGGAAAAGTAAATTAAAAGCTAGAGGTCTTAGGAGCACCTGGGTGGATCAGTCATTAAGCGTCTGCCTTCAGCTCAGGGCGTGATCCTGGCATTCTGGGATCAAGCCCCACATCAGGCTCCTCCGCTGGAAGCCTGCTTCTTCCTCTCCCACTCCCCCTGCTTGTGGTCCCTCTCTCGCTGGCTCTCTCTCTGTCAAATAAATAAATAAAATCTTTAAAAAAAATAAAAGCTAGAGGTCTTAACAAGAAAACATACAGTGCCTACGTTGGCAGCTTCCACCAACTTCTTTGTATGAGTCTATTTTATGCTTTCTAAAATACTATTTGAAATGGAGAGTGTTTTGAAAGGTTTTGCTAAAATGAGCCAGTATTAGTTAGCTATTGCTGCGTGATAAAATTCTCCAAATTTAGCAGATTAATATAATAAATATATATATTTTTTTATCTCACAGTATCTGTGGGTCAGGAATTCAGGAACAGGCTCAGAGTTTTTCAGGAAGCAGTACTCCCAAGATGTCCATCAGAGCTATAGTCATCTGAAAGCCAGAATGGCGCTCACTGGTGGTTTCACTTCCAAGGTGGTGCACTCACATGACTGTTAGTAGACCTCAGTTCCCTTTGCGTGAGTCAGCTGAATGTCTTTGTGACACGCTGACTGGCTTCCTCCAGAGAGAAGACAAGCAGGAGGCCGCAGTACCTTATGTATCCTAATGTCAAATACCACACACCTTCACTTTCTCCACATTCTGTTAGAAGAAAGTCCCTAAATATAACCAACACTTGAAAGGAGGGGAATTAGGCTTCACCTTTTGAAGAGAAGAGTATCAAACCATTTGTTGCCCTATTTTAAATTAAAAGCACCACAGGGTCTTTTCCAGGACTTTGCCTTATTCTGTATATCATGTCGGGGCAGCTCTTAAAGATGATCCATTCCTTAAACTGAATACAATGCTAATCCCATGCATGGCATTACCACTGGACTACAGTGGGGGAGTCAGATAGTCAAGTAACAAGGGATAATGCAAGGCATTATAGTTATTGGTAAGGCTTTAAATAATGGTTTGAAATTGACACTGGCAATTCCGGACAGTTTGTGAAAAGAACTAGCAGGCCTAAACAGTTCTACCTCTTATGGACAGTTTGGCCACCCACTAGACTTGTGTCTAGAGAGCTTCAAAAGATACAATAGCATCGGACTCTCGTCCTTCTAATCCCCCACACTTTATTTGAGCATGTTCAATTTTACAGCCTTCTCCTCTCTGCTAAGCTGAAATCAATGTATTGACATCTTGGTAGGAGAAGTGGAACAAGAGACAGCTAAGTTATTCCCTGGAGGGAAAACTCAAGAGAGGAGGAGACTTCTTGTTTCCACAGGTCAAGACAGTTGAGGTCAAATTCTGCTGAAAATTCTCTCTGTGGGGTGGTAGAGGAGACACATGGACCCCCAGATAAATATTCCTGCCCGTGCTCTGTATTGTATATGCGGCTTGGACCTTCTAGGAGGCCAAGTGCAATGAATGATCAACTAATCAATCGCGATCTCTCTGTCACTCACTCTCACACATACCCATATACACACCATCCTAAACAATAGGTCAGGCCTTTTTAGAACCTGTGCTGAAGCTATCAGAATATTAGTGTCTTGCATAGAAGTGTAAGGGATCCAAAAGACATTCTCAGTTTTGCTGAGTGACACCCTTGAGAAGCCTAGCATTCCCAGAAGAGTGGAAGTATTTTTTTAAAAGTACAAGAGTAATAATAAAGTGGACATTATGTTTCATAAGCTATACAAAATTCTTGAAATGCATCTTTTCCTCACAACAATCCTGACATACATAATATGATTCATCATAATAAAGGTAAGTAATACTGTTCTTATCCCCATTTGATAGATGAGAAACTGAGCCTCAGAGAAGCTCAGTGAGTGACTTGAAGTTACCCAGCTAATAAGTGGTGAAGCACAGTTTTAAACTCAGGACATCCAAAACCAGATCCCATGCTGGTACCCAGAACTGACTGAAGCACAGAATGAATACCTGAATTACTTAGTAGAGAAGAGAATGGGTGAAGAAGGAAGAGGAGGAGAAGCCCTATTGTTAACAGTTTTTATGTCTTGTAACATCATGACCACCAGTTACGAGGCTTCATCACTTGGGCATGTATTTGTGTCTCTCGACTAGACTGGCATTCTGCTAGGCGGAGTCTGTCTCGTGGGCTCTCTGTTCCCTCCTGAGTACATAGGAAATGCTGGATAAATCACTTCCATACCACCACAACAAATGACATGATTCTCGGATTTCTCAGGCAATTATACCACCTCTTTGTGTTGTTCAGTAATTTAACCTTCATTCCTCAATTTCTTACATTTTAAAATAATAGAATCCATCTCTTAAAGTTCTATTAGAGTGAAACTAAATGAGATAGTGTTTATAAAGAGATTAGCACAAGCCATCACAAACTAGGTACTCAATGTAATTTATTCATACTATTATAATATACATGTCTCCACTGGTTCAAAATAAACTATGTATATAAGTACATTCATTTTTTACTATATGTACTACTAATATTACCATTAAAATAGTAAAAATTGCCATTTCTTAAGTATTCAACATCTTTCAGGCACTTTAGAAGATGATTTATATATATTACTAATTTTAACAATGAAGCTTAAAAAGGTCACCTTAATTTATCCATGATCACATAGATAAGATGTTCAAGAGTTAGCATATAAACTTAGGTCTGTGTGATTTCAAAATTAATGTTATCTCTGCTAAAACAAAGGACAGAATCTAAGCCAGGTTCCCACTCCTCTACTCCCCCACAAGATGTAAAGATCAGATTTTAACCATGCGTACACAGTTATTGCGGATAGGAATTCTCCTTGCCTCGCAGGCCTATTTCCGGTCTTGGGTACAACAGTTGCTAGGAGGAATTCCGCCTTTTCAGTAGTACTATCGCTATCAGCTCTCTGACATCTGAAGGAAGACAGACTAGGAGAAGGCAGTAGCTACTTGGGATTCTGTGGGACACTGGTAGTCCTCATTGATGGGAAATCAAATGTAGAACACAGTCATCTATTCCCACTCTTCTCCAGCTCATCAGATAAAAGCATTCTTGTTTCCTAAAAAAGAAGCCACTGGTCCAGCATATCTCAGCACACACTAGTCCATTTATGGCAAGGAGGGAGTCCGTCCACTAAGTCCCTGGTTCCCTGTTCCCTCATGGGGCACTCGACATCTCTGCTATAGCAAAGAACATCTAAGATCACCAACTACTGTGTGATCACAAAGAAAACAAATTTTATTTAATAAGGCCAAATGCCAGCTCCTTACAAGCTACCCTAACTCGAAGCATTATGTATAATTAACAATCAACTTCTCCCTGTTTTTTAAAAATCAGATTAACGAAGCAAGAGTGCTTTTAAACTACAACCAACCTTAGGATTTGAGTAGGACTGGGGAGGGCTGATAGTAACATTCACTAACTACACTGCTTTCAGAGTCTACATTTATGCATAGGTTACTTTTCTGCAAAGTGAGTAGCAAATAGACCATCCTATCTGAGTGGTGATTACATTTATATTGATTACACTTAATGTGTTGATGGGAGTGGGAGTTTATAAGCAGAAGAATATGAGTTATCAACAATCTTTAATCCCATGGCCTTTTCAAATCTGCTCAGATACTGACTATCACTCTGCTTCATTCTCTTGCCTCTTATTTTCATAATCAAAATCAGAAAAAATACAAATGAATAGCAATATTGATTATAACAGTTGGCAATTACTGAGTGTTTACTAAGGCCCGACCACTTAAAATCGCACTTACATCTCACAACAGCCGTATTCGGGAGGTGTTATTATTTCCTCCATTTTATAGCTGAGAAAACTGAGATTCACGGCTTTTAAGAGAACTTCCCCAAGAAGTTCTTACTGCTCATCAAAAGTAGAGGGAGAACTTCCTGACAGGAAGTGTGTCAGTAGTCTGCTCTTGACCACCATACTAGAAAGCCTCTGTAAGGAGAAAGGGCAAGCCCAGAGTGGTGAAAATGTTGCCTCCTCAAACACGTCTGCTTGGCTCAGAGTACTCCCTAAAAACGAGCTCCAACTCCTATTTCAATTTTCTTGGTGGCCTAGACCAATCTAAGACTTTTCTTTGGCCTCCAAGATGGAAAACAGTAGGGGAAGTAAGAAATCGTTCATTCCATCTAATCCATAAATACTTGCTGAGGCCCTAGTCTATACCCAGACCTGTGTCAAACACTGAAGAAGTGTCAATAACTGAAGACTTTCTTGCCTCAAGAAATTCAGAGTCTACTTTTTAGTGTACAAGACGCACACAGAAGCACAAAGCTGGGAACCCAGCATAGAATGACACAAGGGAAGGGCTGATGAAGCTAAGACCTGAGGATGAAGAGGATTTAGCAAGGCAAAGTATATTTGTGTGAGACATGGCCTCAGTATCTGTTCTGTTCCTACCCCTCCAGCACATTGGGAACGTTCCTCTTTATGGGTTTGTCAAAATCAAAAGTAACGATCCCAACCATCCAGCAGTTAAGTAAGAGGAAAGGTAGTATTTCATATGAAACAACACAAAACACCTGATAGGACAAGAATGTTATGATGGAGGTGGTAGAGATAGAGTCACAGCTTCCAGTGACCTTGGCACTCAGAGTCTCACTGAGCAGTCCCCTTCCTTGACATTGCTACATAAGTATGTATGTAAACTGAGCTTCAAAGACTTAGCCTTCAGGGGCGCCTGGTGGTGCAGTCATTAAGCGTCTGCCTTCAGCTCAGGGCGTGATCCCAGCGTTCTGGGATCGAGCCCCACATCAGGCTCCTCCACTGGGAGTCTGCTTCTTCCTCTCCCACTCCCCCTGCTTGTGTTCCCTCTCTCGCTTCCTATCTCTCTCTCTGTCAAATAAATAAATAAAATCTTAAAAAAAAAAAAGACTTAGCCTTCAGAATGTAGTCAAGAAACGAGGCTCACAGGCTGGTGCTCTTATGATAGGGTGACAGCCCTTCAATCCCATAATCCCAGCGTGTTCTTTTCCCTGGGTAAGGTGTACAGTTTCTGCAGAACTATACAGCTGTTACTCATTGGTCAACTCAAGCATAGGGTATATTTGCTCCGCCAGGTGCACACAAGCCCAGAGCGGGTGTTGGAATCAGCCTTGGCCTGAAGGCATCAAGGAAATCTACTTTCCTTCCAACATCGACAACATGCAAACTGACATGGTGAGAATGGAAAATTGGGATTAAAAAGAGCATACTTCTTTGTTCTTTTGCAGAAACTCTAGTTTCTTTCTTTTGGGGTTGACACCCCTGGTCATTTTTTTGTTTACAAAGATCTGACTTTATTAGGGCAAAAAGTAACGAGGTATATTTACCATCCTAGGGGTTGATAAAAGATAGAAGCGGCATTTAAATGTATGCATATGTTCCTGTGATAAATCTTCTAAGTCTTTCATAGGAGGAAGAGAATTCCAGGCAAAGTGAAGGGCATATTAAGGAGGAGGAGGAGGAGGAGGAGGAGGAGGACGACGACGACGACGACGACGACTTAATATCTAATTTACAGTTTCAGCTTCTCCCAGGAATAGAATCTTAAACCACTCAACCTGGAATTACCTGGTCGGTGCTAGTGAGGTAATCTGTTTGACAGACTCCTGCCATGCCTGTCCCCTAAAGGAAGGTGACCTTGCCACAACCAATCTGCTTTTTGCTTGTGTAATTACTACCTCATCCCTCTCCCTTCTGCCTATAAAAGTCTTTCATTTTGTACAGCAACTCAGAGCACCTTTCTGTCGGCTAGATGGAATGCTGCTTAATTAAATGAATCGCTGAATAAAGCCAATTAGAACTTTAAAATATACTCAGTTGAATTTTTTAACAATATGCAAATAAAAAATGCTGTGTTCCTGACTTCTCATAGTGTTTTTTGTCTGTATCATAAAGGTTCTGGTGAAGAGTGTTGAAATAGGAGGCCAAGGGGGTGAACAAGGACCAGGAATTAAATCATACAAAGAATTTTAGATTGAGTTACCTGGTCTAATCAAATCATTTTATCAAGAGTGTAGTCAGAAGTTCACCAAAGAGAAGAGGCTATCCCACTATCTAAGAAGTAGACTGAATTGCTAGATGTTTGACTTCACCTTTCTATAGCTTCTCTTTTTCTTCATTGCAATTGAGGAAGAAACCGGAAAGGTATTGAGTCACCATCTGTGGTCCAGAAGATACTTTATGCTGCCCTGGTAAGATCACAGGAAAGAATCTTCTGTGAAGACTGGCTTACTGTGTCCCCTCTTCCCTATAAGAAGAAGATACATCCTCAACCACTGCCCTGTCTGCTATACTATCCATGCCTCCTTGTTGATATCAAGCTTGGCCTTGCGATGATATGCTTTCACCAAAAGAATGTGAGTGATTTTGACATACACCACATCAGAGGAAAAGAATGAAGAGGCATCACTTATTTCTGCCAGCCCTGTTGCTAAACTGGGTCTGCTCCTTTACCCTGGTTCCTACAATGCAGAAATGAAAAAATGTGGAGCAAGGCCACAGCAGCTGACCTACAGTCACCAACATGTAAGTGAGAAATAAATTGGCATTATAAGTCACTAAGAGAGTGGGACTGTGTATTAATGCAGCAAATGTGAATGATGTATCTTCTAAGAGAGCCCTTTAGATTTTTGTTGCTAACCATACAGGGAAAAATCAAACAAGCTAAAGGAAAGGGAAAGGGGAAGGGGAAGGGAAAGGGAAAGGAGAAAGGAGAAAGGAGAAAGGAGAAAAGAAAAGAAAAAAGAAAAACCACCTTTGAGTAGGGTGGCTGTATATGCCTAGGGCTGATATGCTTTCATCCCATATGTCAACTCCTATGATTTTGTAATGGCTGCCCGGAGGGTTACAAGAACGTTTCTGTAGCGGTCTCCAACCTCAACAGGGAACACTGGCGTAATCCATTAGTAATGTCTGCCTTTAGCGTGGAAATGAGAGTCAGTGACACAGATGACACGTTTGCTGGTGTAGAGCCTCAATATCTCCCACCCTTCCACCCTTTCAAAGAAAGAAATTTTGTGTTTCCCCCACTATCCTTTGCCTTCCTCTGGATCCTTCCAAATACTCCTTACCTCTCACTGGAATCTCACAACTCTGGTTGTGGTGGCTGGGAGAGTGGTGGTAAATGAAGCTGGCTTTTTTCCACCACCAGTAAAATAAAAGGTCAGTGTAAACACTCATCCTTTTTCCAGGGATGACTGGCCCATGTGCTCTTCCTCTCTGACTACTCCTTCCTATACTTCTGAAAGAAGTGATCCATTTTACTAACTGGTCTGACATAAAATACCTATAACTCTTCACAGAGCGAAAACAAGTACGGGTAGCTCCACGAAACCCTATTTCTGCCAATTCTACGAGCTCATTCAGAGTTAGGCTGGGATACACACTGTGGACCACAAACATATTTCACATAGTAATCAGGCATTAGTACCGAGCTTATGCCATATTCCTCACAAAAAGCCACCCCCTCCAACAAACCACTCTTACATTGTTAGAGCGCCATCTACAGGTCACTACAACAAATACAGCTTCCCAGGCCTCTCCGTTGGCTTGCTGTGAAGAGAGCAACCTTAGAAATCAAATGAGGAGAAAAAAGGAGGTAAATCATTTTTGCCCTGTATCTCTATGCACCAGGTGCTATTAGAGGAGATTTAATGCTTTATCACACTTAGCCATATAAGTGGTTATTATTATTTCCATTTTACAGACGAGAAAACTGGGCTCCGGGCATGAGTTACTTTGCTCAACCAAGAAGCAGAGCTAGGATTCAAAACCCAGTCTTGCAATGTCAGTGCTGATGCTCCTTCCACTAGTTAACACTCTCAACTCTTGATTTGATTCAGTGCTCTTAGATTTCAGGAAATTTTGTTACTCCTCAAAAGCCTATGTCAACTTCAATGAAGTAAATGTGTCTGTGTAGAACTAAATGCATTTACTTAGACTGTTCGTATCTCTACTTGTCTTTTTCCTCTATGCCAGATATGTACTAAACAAATTTTGTCAGATGAATACATGACTAAATGAATGAAATGGGGTTTTTTTCTTGCCTTCTTTTAAATCATTTGCAAAATTACACTCCCAGAAGAGTTGCACCCATATCTGACCATTCTTTACATTCTCACTATGTGAAAGATCTCCCCTGCCGTCTGCCTCCACAGTCCAAGTCAATGCCATGCTACACAGCCCACACATTTTTAAGCATAAAACAATTCAGAGTTAAAATGAATCAGGACATTCTCAATGTAAAGGAAGCCCTATGCAAAACCATTTTTCTATAATAAAAAAGTCATCTAATTATCTGAATAACCACTTTCATCTGCTTTGTTTGGTTTGATTTCCTGGTACTAGTTTATACTAACCAAGGTCTGACTATACATCTACACATTAATGCTCGTTTTTCAGCAGCATGCAGTTAAGCATCTTAAGTTTTTTTTTCTAGGGCTCTGTGTATCATTTCAGTGAGAGTGTGAGCTCTATGAGGACAAGTACTAATTTTTAAATTATTTTATAACCCTCTAATTCCCACTACAATGTCTTCAGCTATCTTATTAAATGTTTATGACTGACCAAGGATTCCTCCCCTTGTCTAGCTAGTCTTTTGAAAGAAATATTAATGAGCAATTAATTGTTAAAAAGGAGCAAGAGAATGAAGAGTATATTTTCCCAGAATGTGATTATTGAGTGCCTTACCATATTCCAGGAACCAAACTGGGGGATGGGAGCACACAGTCTCTGGTCTCAAGGATATAGTCTAATAGGATAAACAGACAATTACAATGGAGTATTCTGTGTCGGCAGAGGCTCGGGGGTATCCTACACTTTGAGGGAAGGCGAAAATGACTGACTACAGAGGTCTCTAATTACAGAGCTTCCTCCTGAAGTGATGGTAAACGCTGTAATGCAATTATAATAAATATTATAATGCAATTACAATAAATGTGTGTTGAACTGAATTAAATCAACTTGTTGCCTTGCTCTCCAGAAACTCAAATGTGAACCGTGACAATTGGAATCTTTATTTTTAATTCAGGGCTTCCCAATAAGTTGCCCATGGAGACATTTCAGAAGATTTTAACCAACGAGTCCTTAAGAAATTTTATAAGATTCTGCTACTCAACTGGCCCTTTGATTCTCTGAATAGATCCATCTAGAAGCTTCTTAAGAATTTTCCCAGGCATTTAAGGTTAAAGAGTCTAAGAACCTACCAAAACTGGAATCGAATTTTTCTGGCAATGAATGATTTAAAGTTGATTATGACAGCTAAATGTGTTGGGTATTATACACAATTTGTACAAAATTATGTTACATAAAACTGTGACCCTCAGCAAAACCTATCTATAAATTCTGTTCTCTCAGATGAGGGGCATTTTCAGCCCCTTTCCTACCCTGCTATGTTAGTTAAGGACACAGCCTGTGTCCTTTTTATTACCTACCCTGGGTCCTGCCAAAGCAGAAGACACAGAGTAGGCATCTTACATGTAATGGGATGAGTGAACATGTGCCAGCTGAATGCATGAAAATGATTCTAATTGACTATCCCTTGGAATGGCCTGAAGTCTTATAGAATTTATAAATTTGTACATCTCTCTATCATCCTCCATCATCCTCCATGTTAGGCAAGTATATCTTCTTTTTTAAACTTTCTGCTTTATTGCTTTCTCTTTTTTGTCATACAAGTAAAACACATTTTTACAGAAATGTTAGAAAAAAATAGCAAAAACTTTAAAAATCAAAAATTCTACCACATAAAGTTAACCAATATTAATATTTTGTTACATGTTTTTTAAGGTTTTCATATGCAAATACACACTTTTCAAAATACATTTCCTGATGTATGTGTTATTTTGTGACTTGTAGATGTACTATTTATAAATACATAAATATATTTCATAAGTATTCATGTATATTCTCATCTGTAGTGTCTACAGAATAATGCATTTTGTATATCTCAAAATTTATTTAATTTGTACTTATCAGACAGCAAGGTTGTTTCCAAATATTTGCTATTTTAAACAACAACACCGTGATAATGATCTCCATCCTTAAAACTTCTTGCATTCATTTCAGAATGCAAGGAAACTAGGAGAATTTCTAGGCCAAAAGGAAACATCACTTTATTTATTTATTTATTTTTTTAGATTTTATTTATTTCTTTGAGAGAGAGAGCACGAGCAGGGGGAGAGGGAGAAACAGACTGCCTGCTGAACAGGAAGTCTGACTTGGGCTTGATCTCAGGACCGTGAAATCAGGACCTGAGCCGAAGGCAGATGCTTAACCAACAGAGCCACCCAGGTGCCCCAGGAAAGACCATTTTAAAGGCTCCTGATGCTTAGGACTGAATTTCTGTCTGGACTCACCTTGAACAGTCACTGTGCCAATCCTAGGTATTATTATTATATAAACCTATCTGATGATGAAACATTTTTTAGTATTAATTTATTTTCTACATTTAATGAACAAGAACACGATTCTATCCCTGCCTAGGTATATAAAAGCAGAATGTGTAATAGTTAAGAAGTGAGTTCTCAGAACACCTAGGTGGTTCAGTCCATTAAGCCTCTGCCTTCAGCTCAGGTCATGATCCCAGGGTCCTGGAATCGAGTCCTTCAATGGACTCCTTGCTCAGCAGGGAGCCTGCTTCTCCCTCTGCCCACTGCTCCCCCTGCTTGTACGTGCTCTCTCTGACAAATAAATAAATAAAATCTTTAAAACAAGAAAAGAAGTGACTTTTCAAGTCAGATTACTTGATCCCACAACTCGGTTCAGCCCTTCAGTAATTCTATGCCTCAACCAAGTAAAATAACTTCATTGTGCTTCAGTTTCCTCATCAGGAAAACAGGGTAATTAAAATATCTATCTCTTAGGGTTGTTTCTGAGGATTACATGAATTGATCCATGCAATGAATTCAGAATAGTACCTGGCACTTGTAATCATTCATTAAATGCTACACATTCTCTCCTTCTTCCTGACAATACTACTAAATTACTTTTTTAGTCTCCCTTGCAATTAGGTATGCCCATGTGACCAGTACGTGAAATGAACTGATGTGTCACTTACTGGCTTGACCCACATACACCTTTAAGACCTGATTTTCATCCATTTCCCAATCATTGAGTTGAAAGGAGAAAACTCCAAGGATCTAGAGCAGATAGAACCACAGGATGGAAGGAGCCTGGATCTATGAATGAATGTACAGAACACGAGCCCCACCTCCACCTACCACAATGAACCGTCAGTACATCAGTGAGAAATAAATGTACATTGTGTTATATTTCAAATGGTTTGTCGCTCCTGAGATAGCAGTCAGCCTTTTTGAGCTAACAGAGGTGCCTGTTATAATTCTCTTATCAGGTACTATCTGTTTTAAAGAAGAGAGAGTTTTGATCTCAAAATATGAAGAAAGGATCAATCAAAGGAGTTCCGAATAAAAAAATTTGCTGCAGAGAGTCCACAACTTGATAATATATGAATTCAAGGGTCATTTATCCATCTAGAAGGTAATTGACCTCATCTCTTTCTTAGATTCCCCATTTTGACTATGGGCTACAGAGGTTAATCTCAATACAGCCAAATGGGTTTACTCAACTTAAAAACACAGATACCTCAAATCCCCTCTTAGCTTCACCAGTGAACATTGTTTTCTTATATTTACTATAACATTTGGACCATAAATACCACAGAAGTAGCTGAGAAAATCCAGGAGGAAACATTCTCTAGGAAAAAAGAGAAATATTCAAAAGAAAGGCTATTGCATTAAAAAAAAAAAATGCAACACCAACGAGAGAAAGTTCCCTATAATGGTTCTAAAATGTCTAAAGCAAAGTCATAGTGAACAGGAATATATTTCAAAGTTTTCCTCTTGAGGAAAACAAACATGAAAGAAAAATGCTCAATTTGGGGTACTGTTCATTTTGCACAAATGTTATTTGTTACCGCAGGAAGGGAAAGGAAAAAAGGATACCAAGGATAATGTAGACTATACATATACGCATATATATGTATTTTATGAGCGCCGAGGCAAAAATTTATTGAAATATTAAACACATGATTTATTCTCTAGGTTACAGCTTCCTGTTGAGACTAGCTGAAATATTTTCCAGAGTATTTTGACTCTCAAGGGATTAGAAGCTATTAAATAACACTGTCAAATGTGTCTTTCTAAATACAGAATTAAATGCCTCTCCCCTCACATTTGCATCCTGCTCTGCGGTGTGTTTTGCATATACGAAGCTATTATCAGCCCCCCCACAACGACACTTACATCTAGAAAGGTTAAAGGGCTTGTCCAGAGTTACCTGGATAATGTTACAAGGCAATGCAAGCCATCACTCACAAAGTGTTCTGCTGGCTTCAATTGTCATGTATGAATATTCTGAAAATGGTCAGAGAGACGGCTACAATCAAGTTAATCAATGTAACAGTTACAGATATGCCTAGCAGAGAAAAATGTGAACAATAGGATGCATTTGAATTAAGCCCAGTTTATATCACAGAAAAGAACAAATGAATCGCTTAATGAGCAATGAGCAATGGGTTAAACCCTAATCCAATACTTTCAGCGAAAATATCTGAAATACTAAAGGTTTACCAAGTCCCACTCTAATAGCATACTATTTACAGTAAAGAATAAATAAAACTAATTTTTAGACGACTGAAGTGATTTAGCAGGTGCTGTTTATCTTTAAATGGCATATCTTCTGTCTCTGCATATCTTCCTGAGCAACAGCTGTATAACATAGGTTTATATGTTTAAGTCTTATTTCCCATTTATTTTCATTATTCCATTTTAGATACAATTCTCTAGAAGAAGAAGAGCAGCTAAGAGACCTTCTTATGAAATCACACAGATATAAGAAAAACTTGTAAATGATCATGCATTTAAAAGAAAATTATACTTTCTTGAAAATGTAATAGGAATATTCCAAACAAAACACAAAGTAGGAACTCAGAGTAAGAACTGAAAGGCATTTCAACTTGTTTTGTTACTGTTGCATGATTTTTATGCTAAATTGAACAAATACAAAACAGAACAACCAAAGATAGAACTGCCTTTCACTTCTCAATTGGTTTGGGAAATATGCATTGAATACCCTCTTTATTAGTAAGCATGCCAGCAAGAAACAGACTTCACCCCCAGAAGACTCAAATGAAGAGACTTTAATAAACCAACTACTTAAGGAGGTGTGAGCAAGACTAAGACAATGAAAAACAAATGCAGGTGCTGGGTCAATTTGTTTCCCAAATCAGGACAAAGGGGAGCACAAGTACTCAAATGGTCAAGCCTATCGTAGTTGTTCAGATTAACACCCAAATTCTGCTTTGCTATCTTAGAAGATAAGCTTGAAGAAGGATGTTAACACTTGTATTATCTCCTTCAATGCTATCATCATCATCATCATGATCATCATCATCATCATCCTCATAAAAATACGTACTGTTTACTGAATGTTAAGAGCCTGGTGTGGTGCTGAATAATTATTAGAATGATCAGTCTAGAGTCAGTATGGGGGAAATGAAAGGAGAGAGAAGAGAAACAATGAGCCCAAACGCAGGTGAAGGCCCTAACACGCAAGAGAAACGGAGAAGAAGAAATGGAGAATCCATCTGGACCAAGGCAGCAATAACCATCTAGAAAAGAGGAAAGGACCAGGTGGGGCCAAGAAACAGGAGGAGGATCCATGGATGTGATGCATGACTGTAGCTGAACGGTTGTAAGAGAGAGAAAAAGAAGACATGTATTTCTGGGGTTCTAATTCCAAATGCCTATAGGAATAAAGAGGCCAGTGATAGCTAAGGGAAGAGAGAAGAGTGGGGAGGTTAGAAATTAGAGTGAAGAAACAATGAGACATTTCTGATCTCGCTGGGCATAAGAAGAGAAACCTAGTCAGATACACTTGGATTCCAGTCCTAGTTCCTTCTCTTACTCATTGTGGGAAAGCAGGCAAGTCTACATCTTTGCTTCCTCACCTAAAGAACTATGCTAATTTAGTGCCCTCCTCAAAGAGCTCTTTTTTACTAGTAGCAGTAGTAGTAGACTTTATTTTTTTCCAACAGTTTACAGTTTATAAAATACTGAGCAGAAAGTGCGGTCCAATATACCACCTCACTGCCCTGCCACCTTCCCTTACTCACATCTTGTATTAGTGTGGGATATTTGTTACAGCAGATGGGCCACTATTGACAAATTATTGTTAAGTCCATGGCTTATATTAGGGTTCACTGTGTGTTATGTGAGTTTGGACAAATGTGTAACATCCATCCACCGTTACAACATTGCTCACTACGGTTTCACTGCCCTAAAAATCTTCTGTGCTTCACCTCTTCATCCCTGCCCGCTGCCCCAAACACATGGAAGCCAATGATCTTTCTTTTGTCTCCATAGTTCTGCCTTTTCAGAGTGTCATATAATGGGAGTCCTATGGCATGTAGCCTTTTCATACGGGTCTCTTCCGCTTAGAAATATGCATTTGTTATTTATATAGTTAGATTAATGGATTGCAGACAGTAAATACTACACAAATGCCAGTTGCTAGTATTATTAGTAGTACTGTTATTATTTCATACATGCTTCATTTTCCTACAGCTTCAAAAAGGAGATCATGCATTTTTCTGGAGTCCTGTAGGTCCTGTTTGCTGGTCCCCCTGCTTTGTCTCCTTCCTTTCACTCCCAACCTTTTTGTTATATTTATTTTACTTCTAATTTCCTCATTCAATCCTCTTCTCCCCTCTAAACTGACAGCTTTGTGAGAACAGGGATCTCTTCTGTCTCGTTCACTACTCCATTCCCAGCATTAGCGTAGAGCCTGGCAGGTGGCAGGAGCCCCATCAACCTCTGCAGAGTGAATGAAAGGTCGACGTGGTGACCTGAACTGAAGAGGCAAGAAGATAGAGTAGCACAGCTTTGGGGAATGAACAGGAGGAGAGGGTGCTATGAGAACATGTTCCCCCAGATGGGAGTAATGGTGGAGGACTTGATACAGTCCCACAGCTCTCTCACACAGGGACTTTAGTGCTTGCTAAAGGGAGTCTGTATGTAAATCATTACCTCTTTGGGGGGCACCTGGGTGGCTCAGTCGGTTGAGCTTCCTACTCATGATTTTGGCTCAGATTATAATCTCATGGGTCCTGAAATTGAGCCCCACATCAGGCTCTGTGCTCAGCAGGGAGTCTGCTTGAGATCCTCTCCCATTCCCTCTCCCTGTGCGCCTCCCCCTACTCACACTCTCTCTTGCTCTCTCTTTCAAATCAATCAATCAATCAATCTTTCAAAAAATAGATTATTCCCTATTCTCAACTTGAGCATATTAAGCTTTGTGTAGCTGAGAAGGTCTCAAATGGATTTAGATAGTATGCTGAATATGTTATTCAAATACATAAAATTAAATATCTACTCATAAGTTTTTGAGATAACTATTACTTATTGAAGTCCAACTCAGATTGGAATGAACTTTATCCAAATTTTCCTTTGGATGCAAAACAAACTTGCCTACCAACAGTTCTACCTGAAAAAAAAAAAAAATCAACACTGTATCTTATGAGTCTTCCTTAGGACTTACTCCAAACAAGAAAAAAGAAAATCATTAACAAAAAGCAGTTGCCGTTTCTCCTCTGGCTCATCTCCAAAGTGTTCAAAGCGCGTCTTTTCATTCCTGGGTGTTTTTCTGTTTGTTCCATTTTTATTTTTAAACTAATGATAATGATACTTCACTGATGTCACTCTAGCAGAAAGGTTAAGCGGAAATTTTCCTCTAAAACCAGAATGTTCCTTTAATCCACCAGGAATTCTTAAAGCTAGATACTAATATGTCCTGTAATTAAGAAATAATGAGCTTTCCACCATGATTTATTTCCATAGATTTAGATTTGATGCTGAGAAGCTACAGTTTAAATTATTGCAATGCCCAATGGTAAAAACTCCTATAAATCCTCAGAGGTCAGTTTTAAATAAACTTGCATTTCAGCAAAAATAAAGTTAAGTGAAGCTGTCCTTCTTCTCTTTTCCTTCCACCAAAGGAAAGGAACCAGTCAGGCAGGCAGATGCAGACAGACAGTGTAGGGAGGAGGGAGGGAGAGAGGGAAGGGAGAAGAGAGAAAGAACGAACATTAATATGAAAAAACATTACTTACTGTGAGGTCTTTGGGTAGTGTCTTTGGCTAGGTCTGCTCCTCTGAAGTCCAAAGCAGTTCCATTTCTGTTCCTCAGGGGGCCTGCAGTGAACTGAACAGTAAGAAAAAGAATGAATGACAAGGTCAGAGGCCCTGATTAAGATACTTCTCAGCTGCCCTGAAGGATTAACGATGACTGCTCAGGGCACGGGAAGAAAAGCCACTGTTCACTCACAAGAAACAGAAATTTAGCAGATCCAAGCAGCTCTTAAACGTAACCGTTAACAGCACAGGCTCTGGAAGGAGACTACCAATTAGCGGTGTGAACTTGGGTGGTTCGCTTAATCTCCCCGAGCCTCATTTTCTCCAACTGTAAAATGTGTCTAATGATTCCTCCTGTAATGGACTGTGTATGTCAATGTAAAAAGAACAGTGGCACTTAACACATTTCCACTTTTTTCATTATATATTTTATCAGTTGAGTCGGCCTCAACTAATCTTCAAAGAAGCCTCTGGAAAGAGGACAGGGAGGGAGGTCACAGGACCCTTGGCTTAATTTGGGACACCCTGACACAGGGTAGGTCATGTGTGCCTCTGGGACAAACTTGAACTTGGGAGGGAATATTTTACTTGGAATACACAAAACTGCAATGGAGAAATTAAACAATCATAAATACGGCAAATGAGAATATTCATGAAATTCTATGTTATCCTAATTAACGTCAAATATATTTCTCTATCATTCCATAACAAGAAAATCACAGGATATTGAGAAAAATAAAATTAAGATCTTTCTTACTAAACTTTACACCAAACAAAGGTAAAACAGAGTGTCGCTTCTCACAGCCTGCAGAACTTTAGAGTTCGAAGGAAAGTGTTAAAATCACATTCATTGCTTTTTTTTGTTTTACTTTAATATATTTTATCAGCTTCTGAGTATATAATAATGTATAAGGAAGACACGCTTTTTTTGCTTCATGGATCTTACAGTCAAATGGAGAAAGACAATCATGCATATACAGTAACACAAATAAAAATAACTTTAAAAAAACAGTAATTGCACTTAAGTGACAGTGAGACGTGTTTAAAGGTATTCTGATTTAGACTGAGACGACCTCTCTGGAGAAAGGCAATTCCGTTCCCCTCTTCCTTAGCATGGGCTCTGCCGGAGGCCAGCCTGCAATAACATGCCGGGCGTAGGTGGTTTATTTAGCGGCAGGCTTGAGGGACAGAGCAAGAGAGCCAATACAGGGCTACATTAAGAAATGTGCTGCCATTCCAGGGACAACTGGCCCCTCAGTCCCATGGAGGCAGCTGAGAAATCTTATGCAATGCCTCTATGGACCATGGGAAGAAAAGAGAAAGCATTTGTCCAGGGGCTTCAGTCCCACATTAGTCAAAAGTTGCTCCCTGGAGGTCTAACTTCTCCAAATCCTGGGCTGTACTTGCATGAGTGTCTAGAATTGACTGCCAAACAGGCCTGCCGTGCCTGCAGCAGAGAAACCCCTGGGCAAAGCAAGAGTTATGGGGTATGTGCCTCAGACAAGGCTGTGTCACTCACACATGCATGAAGCAGGTCTCTGAAGCAGGGCTGGAATTAGAGGAAAGACCGAGAAGGTCCAATGTGGAGCACAAAAGGATTCTGATACATCTCCTGTCTCTCCACGTGGCATCCCGCTTTCTACTCCAAATTCGTCTTTCAGAAAGTTTTTATCATGGCACTTTTTTTTTTTTTTTTACAAATAATAGATATTTATTTATTACATTTTATTATTTTTTATAATAATTTTTTATGCTATGTTAGTCACCATACAGTATATCCTTAGTTTTTGATGTAATGTTCCGTGATTCATTATTTGCGTATAACACCCAATGCACCATGCAGTATGTGCCCTCCTTAATACCCATCACCGGCCTATCCCAATCCCCCAGCCCCCTCCCCTCTCATGAAAACCTTCTAATAGCTTTCTATTATCTACAAAAAAAAAAAAAAAAAGGCCAAGCTCTTCAATAGAACACTCAGGCCTTCCCCACTATTTTTATACGACTCTTTCACATAAACCAATCTTGTCTTCACTGGCAACTACACTTCCCAAGAACAGAGAACATGAATCTTCCACACATCCCATTCCACAAGTACCTGTGAACTACAACTCTACCTACAGTGATTCTTACGCTATATAAATTAAAGTACATATAATATTTAAGGGACATATCCAACACAACCATCGTTCTTTTCAGCTTGATGAAAAAAATATTTTCAAGGACTGTATTAGACATGCCAATTAGAATCTATAACATCCTCAATTGTTTTTGAGAAAAATTACCCTGTACGTTGCTGGTAGAGCCAACCATATTGTATACCATGCAACCCAAGACTAGACAACTGCCCCAAGGCGGATTGTTCCATTACAAGTACAAACTCAATGAGAGGAAGTTGAGAAGATTTCCGAGGTCTTGATTAGGAGAACCAGGTAACAAGTGTAACATTGAGCATATTACAGGAGAATCAAGTCTGAGGACTTTTCTGAGTTCGTGTTACTCATGGAAACGTAGGCAACGATAATGAAGAGACAAAGGAATATAGGGCTTCAGACTCAAGAGAGAGGACTGAACGTATGGAAGCATACAGAAGGGGCTTGGGAAAAATGGAAATGGATAAAACTGATGAAGGAGAAAGATAAGAACAAAGAAGAGAAGTGAAAGATTGACTTATGAGGAACACAAATATTTGAAAGGTAGCTGGAGTCACAGGAGTTCATGAAAAAAAAAAAAATCATGGCTTATATGTCTTGTGAAGTACTGACCTGTATCCAATAGCAGAGAAGTAGTTTGATAAATTATAATAAAATATGAAATAGCCATTAACAATGATATTTCAATGAAGTGTTCATGATATGGAGAAGTATTCAGGATATAATTGTAAATGAAAGGGTAAAAACCCCATATTTTCTTTTTTTAGAGATTTATTTATTTGAGAGAGAGAGAGCCCCCACAGGAGTGGGACAGGCAATGGAGAGTGAGAGAGAATCCTGAGCAGACTCCTCACTGAGCGATGACCCTGACACAGGACTTAATCTCACAACTCTGAGATTAGGGCCCTGAGATCAGGCCCTGAGCCAAAACCAAGAGTCTGAAGCTTAACCAACTGTGCCACTCAGGCACCCCTTAAATGCCTATATTTTTCTTCCCCTCCCAACTCTTGTATGTGTGTGGGGAAAAAGGAAGGACAGAGACAGGCCCTTGGTAAAATAAAGAGACGACGATATTTACCTTGTTCTCTTTGCTTAGACATATTTTTCAAGTTCTGTACAATAGCATGTTTTCTCTTATAATTTAAAAAGTTAACTTAAAAATTGTAATTATAAAAATGCATACTATATTTGAATAGATTGAGAAACCAACTACATTAATAGGAAAAAAGAATCTGAGAGTCAGGAATATCACTGCTCTAAGTTTATCTTTGGCTGTTCTTTGTGAAATCAGAGAGGTTTATCTGCTCCTGGATATTCTCTCTTCACTTTAAACTCTAGGGAGCCAATACCAGTGGAGCAATCATCAGATACCAACAACAATCTAAGAAGGAGATGTCTCAGGGACTACAATGAAAATTTCCAGGGCCAACCCATCATTTTAGGTCATTGTGTGTTTCAGGTATGTAAGCTCAATAAATATTATGCTGATGTTTTTTCAGATTCAGGAGCCCGTTTTTTTCCCCTATTGCTGTCAGCATATTTCCTGCATATAAAGAAGCAATACCACAATTCATATGAAATATGTTTCACTTTTAAATAAGTTACAAAACCATAAAGTAACAATTTGCTCAAGAATATAGAAATTTAGAATTTTCCTGTTTTGGCTTTTGCACCAAGTCCAAAAGTGATGAAGGTGATTAAAACTAACATAATAAAAAATTATTATTAAAAAAAGTAAAAAATAAAAAAATAAAAATAAATAAAACTAATATGTCCCCTTTCCAACTCACAGGTTCCTGCTAAGCAATAAGCACTCTGCTGTCATCTCTCTCAAGCTTCTTCAAATTCTAAACCTTTTCAGCCTTCCATTACTATTAGCTGATAACGTTCTTTTAATTCAGTAGTATCTGGGGCTGTCTGAGCCTTATACTTAATTTTGAGTACTTTGAATACATAAATGCTCTTCTATAAGTCCCTTCCAAAATTCTCAGAGGATTGGACAATGGAATATGACATTCCCAAAGTCTATTTCCTGTTTTAACAGTGAAGGTCAAAATCCTCATTTTCTTTCCTTCCTAGAGCTTTGTCCACTTCAGATAGAGGAATTATATTTTTTCTTTTCCACATAAATCTAGGAACATTGCCACTGTTGCCAGGAAAAATAAATTACAGTTTTAAGCTGCAAATCTGCAGGTTTAAAGGTTCACCTTCCTTCAACATTATTTTAAAGGAAAAATACTATATTTCAGCCAGCTGAGAAGACAGGTTCTTGGGTCTATTTCCCACTATTAAGTTCAGTTCTCTGTTTTGGAATGCCTAAAGGAATCTTATGATTCTTTCCAGAAAAGAAGTATAATTTAAAATCCTTGGACATTGGCCTCAATGAATAGCGAGGTGACTAAAGCATGGGAATGCCATTCTTTCTCAATACCATTTCCATGTATTTTTATACTGTGTGTGTCTCTCTCTCTTTCTTCTTCAATGCATGACCAATTACATTGTGCATACAACCTTGCTGTAAATATTTAATTGGAAATACAGAACCTGAATTTTCTTTATATATCTAGAATTTTTCAGTTGTGTTGCTTTTATAAAATGCAGCTTGGAAAAGCAATACTGTATCAGATTTTGGGTTCTTTCCAAAGAAACCAACACTACGTTGGATTACAGTAATCAAAACTGAAATATATTCTCAAGTATGCGCAAACCTCATCAATATGAATTATGGGGGCAAGAATCAGGTTTACAATGTGCAATTTTTTGCTTAAATATATCTTCCTTGAAGAATATTTTTTAGCCTAAAGTACCTTAAACATATGTGTAGGGAGCTTATTCTGCATCAATGGTTATGAGGATTAAGGATGTCTGACTTTATTCAAAATGCAGATGTCTGAACCAAGTCATCGGCTTCAGAGAGAATCTGAATTAGTCTTATAAAGAAGCTGCTTGACTGACCTATTTGCAATCAAATCATTGATAAGAGAACTAGGAAGTTGAAAATGAGATGAAAAGGGTCTTGAAGTTATAGACTATGGGGTTGTAGGGTTGGTCTGAGGGGTCAGAGAGACTTAGAAAGATGGTGTAGATAAGAAGTGTCCAAAGGCAGTAGTTAGTAAGTAGAATAGAGTGGTTTAGATTTCTGAAATGGAATACAAATACTGTGCAGCCATACAATAAATAGGAAATGATAGGGACATATTTTCCCTCCAACATTGTTAAATTTGAAACAGGGAGATAAACAGATATGTGGAGCATGCTCCCAATAAAGCCAAATCAAAACAAAACAAAAAAGCTACCCGGGATTACTTATGGGAGATAAGCTTATGGAATACTACAGGATTTGTTCACCACTGTATCTGAAATAAGCACTTACTAAATTATTTTCATCTTCCATCCAGCTTCTCCCAGTTTCTACAATAAATGAATAGTACCTTTGTACTAAAAAAAAAAAAAAAAGTTATTTAAAAACATACTTGTTTCTGGGGCGCCTGGGTGGCACAGTAGTTAAGCATCTGCCTTCGGCTCAGGGCGTGATCCCAGCATTATGGGATCGAGCCCCACATCAGGCTCCTCCCCTATGAGCCTGCTTCTTCCCCTCCCTCTCCCCCTGCTTGTGTTCCCTCTCTCGCTGTCTCTCTCTGTCAAATAAATAAATAAAATCTTTTAAAAAATAAATTAAAAAAATAAAAACATACTTGTTTCTGAAATGAGATGATTGTGGTAAAAGATAAAGAGTGGATGGCTCAGTGATCTATAACTCTAGGTAATTCTTCCCCCAGTGAGACGTACATCTAGATGAAGAGGGTATTACAAGGGAGAAATCAAGGAGATTTTCTTAATCCACCCAACAGCTTCTGATCTTGACTGTACAGACAAGTCTCCATTAGCACAGCATCAGAGAGCAGTGGAAGGCATATTCCAGGCTGGGATCATATGGATATCAGTGTTGCTAAGCATAGGGTTTTATCTTCCTAATTGTCACCTTAAACCAGCAAGTCAATTACTTCTCATGTATAGAACACATAATAGCATCATAGTTTACTGGCCAAGGAAACTTCTCAAGTGAGAAAAGTTCCAGTCTTTAGCTGGATATTCCACTGGACCCTGCCTTTCTAAAGCTGTAGCCCCTGGGTAAGGAACTCCCAAGGGCCTGGGTCTCTGCCTATGTAATGTTATGTAATCTGCTTTTCCCACATCTCCAGATCCTAGTTTTTTCTCATGGACGTTATACCTTGTTTAATGGCCAAAATTTTGACCACCAGCCTCTCCCTTCAGCTCCCTATTGGAAAGTCAGCAGATTAACAACCTTAATTCCATCAGCAAACTCAGTTCCCTTTTGCCTCGTAATCTTACATATGTACAAATTCTGCAGATTAGGACACAGATATCTTTGGGGGATCTTATTCTGCCTACCACACATGTCAGTTCATACAGTCATAACTCTCAGCAAGTTCCGAGCAGAACAAATAGGAAGCAAAGCATACCTAAGAACAAAAATTATACCTAGGCATCAAACTACTGCAATACAAAGATATTTTTTTTAAGTCCTAGAAGCAGCCAAGAGTGGTGGTGAGGGAGGGGAGATACGTTATGTGTATGGTAACAACCAAGAAAAATGTCAGCATTTTTTTTTAAAGATTTTATTTATTTATTTATTTGAGAGAGAGAGAGAGGAAGAGAGAGAGAGCAATGAGCAGGATGAGAGGTGAGGGGCAGAAGGAGAAGCAGGCTCTCCACTGAGTGGAAAGCCAGATGCGGGGCTCACTCCTGGGACTCCAGGATCATGACCTGAGCTGAAGGCAGACACTTAACTGACTGAGCCACCCAGGTGCTCCTGTCAGCATAATTTTAACCGGAAGAGTGTTAGAGGCTAGAAGACACTGGAAAAGCTGTGAAAGAAAAACAGTCAAACTAGAATTCTATATCCAGTGAAAATACCATCCAAAAATAAAGGTCAAATAAAAATTCTTTCAGAGAAGACAACTAAATCATCTTTATGAATTTGCACCACAAAAAAAATTTTTTAATTTCTTAGGCTGAAAAAAAATAATGGCAGATACAAATTTGATGGTGCAGGAAGGAATAGAAAACACCACAAAGAGTAAATAGATCATTAAATATAAAGAGTGCTTAAAAAATTATTCTTAATATATGATTTTTAAACATGCCTAAAAAACTATTGATTCTTTAAGTTAAAAGTAATGTAATGGTGTAATGTGTGGTTTAAAGAAAATGGAAAGGTAAAATATATGACAAAAAGATATGAAAGGCATCAGGATAGTAAATGGAGCATACATTTGTAACATTCTTATACTGGCAAGAAAACTATTTTGTGAAAGTAGATATTGATAAATTAAAGATACATGTTATAATCTTTAGACTTACTGCTAAAAATAATTAATGGAAGAAAGTATAGTTTAAAAAGTCATTAGAGGACATACAATGTACACTAAAAATACTTCAACACAAAAAATGAGGGATATAGGAAGAAACAGGAATAAAAAGTCGGAACTTAGAGAACTCACAGGGATGACATACTTAGATACATAAATAAATCAATAATGTTATAAATGGAGTAAAGAATCAAATTAAAAGGCAGCAGCTGTCAGGATAAAAACATAAGATACCAAATTATACTTCAAGAATGAATAAAAATGCAAAACATTTGAAAATAAAAAAGGTGACTGCTATACCATACAGAAAGTAAGAATAAGAAAAGTGGTATGGGGCACCCGGGTGGCTCAGTCATTAAGCGTCTGTCTTCAGCTCAGGGCGTGATCCCGGAGTTCTGGGATCAAGCCCCACGTGGGGCTCCTCCGCTGGGAGCCTGCTTCTCCCTCTCCCACTCCCTCTGCCTGTGTTCCCTCTCTCCCTGGCTGTCTCTCTGTCAAATAAATAAATAAAATCTTTTTTAAAAAGTGGTATAACTAAAGTATTAGAAGTGTACTTCAAAATGAGTATTATCAGAGACAAAGAAAGACATTTCATAATGGTAAAGAAATCAATTAGAAGACAAAAAAAAACTTAAATGCATATACAATTTGTACAAAAGCTCCCAAATGTATAAAGTAGAAATAGAGAAAAACAAGGAAAGAGAGAGAAACAAAATCACAAAGTTGGAGACTTTAACTCACCTCTCACAGGAACATAAAGAGAGGGGAAAAAAGACTTGAATAACACTATAAACCAACTGATATAATTGACGTTTAAAAAGTACTACATTTAATGATAGTAGAATGCAAGTATACAAGGAACATGCCTGAAGATAGATCCTTTTTTGGCATTAAAAAAATCTAAGTAAATTTCAAAGAATTGAAATTATGCAGACTAGAATTAGAATTAGAACTTAGAAATCAATAACAAAAAGGTATTTTAAAAATTTCCAAACATTTGGAAATGAAACAATCAACTGTAAATTACCATGCATCAAAGAAGAAATCACAGGTAAACCAGAAAATATTTTCAGCTGAATGAAACAAAAACACAACATATCAAAATTTGTATGTTACGGGTACAGTAGCTCCTACAGAAAAATGTATAGCTTTAAATGAATGTATTAAAAAAGAAGAAATTTGTAAAATTGGTGATCCATGTGTCCTCAAGAATCTCAAAAAAAGAATGGGTGAAATAGGTAATGGGGGATTAAGGAGTGCACTTGTTACCAACACCAGATGATGTATGCAATCGTTGAATCACTATACTGTACACCTGAAAGTAATGTAACACTGCATGTTAACTGTATTGGAATTAAATTTTTTTATAAGTTCCTAACCATTGTAAAAAAAAAAAATCTCAAAAAACATTAATTATTAAAACCAAAATAGAAAAAAGTAGTAAAATAAAAACAGAAATCAATGAACTAGAAAACAAATTAGAGAATATAAAAAAGTCAAAGATTTGTTCTTTATAAAGAGCAATAAAATTGATAAATTCTTATTAGAACACAGCAAGAAAGGGAAATATTAATAATCGATATCAGAAATTAAAGAGGGGGCAACAATATAAAACAAAATATTAAAAAATAACAATAGGATATCACAAAAATTTTATGGTAAATGTTTCATAACTTAGATGAAATGAATAAATCCCTTAAAAAAGAAAACTTACTCAAACTGAATGCATTAGTTTTCTATGGCTGCCATTAACAAAATACCACAGTCTAGATGGCTTAATCAACAGAAATTTATTTCCTCACAATATGAAGGCTGAAATCCAAGATCAAGGTGTTAGGATACCCGTCTCCTCAGCTTGTAGATGGTGACTTTCTTGCTATATCCATACATAGTCTTTTCTTCGTGCATATATATCCTTAATATCTCTTCCTCTCTTTTAGGACACCAGTGCTACTGGATTAAAGAATCACCCACATGAACTCATTTAACCTTAAGTACCTCTTTAAAGACCCTCTCCCCAAATACAGTCACACTGAGGGTAAGAACCTCAACATATGAATTCTGGGGAGACACAATTTAGTCAATAACATTGACTAAACAAGAAATAGAAAATCTGAATTGCTTTATAATGATTAAAGAATTTGTATTTTCAATTTTAAAATGTTCTGTTTCTTAATAGGCATGTGTGTTACATAGAATTGTCCAATTAATATCTTTGCATGTCTCTACATGTAAATTATATCTAAAACCATGTCTGTGAGTCCCCACTTTTAATTGTCCCTAAGGTCAAATCTACACCTACCCTTATTAAGGTTTGGTTCCCAAAGCCAACACAGTCCTTTTTTTATGTTTAAATTAGTCCCAGTTGGATTTCTGCCCTTCCCAAATGAAGAGGTGTATATTCAAAGCCGGAGAACCATTACTTTTTTCTTCTATGGTGTTGACCTCCCTCCTGATTTGGAGAAATGCATATGATTTGATCTTCCTCCTGTGTGCCCTTTCTTGAATCTTAGTACCTCCTTCCAACAAGCCAAAGCCAGAAATGTGGCCATCTCTCTCTTCCCCAACATCCAATCCATCCTCAAGACTTATGACACTACTTCCTAAGTATCACACTAGGCCTTCAAATTTGATCAATTTTGAGAATATATGAAGTATTTTTATTAGTTAATTTGAGAGACTCTTAATATTAAAGTAGAAGGATTTATTCCATATCCAGTAAATTCCCTTTAAGTGTGTCTGGGTGCTCTTTCCCCTGTGGATCCCCCACCCACTTGGTGTGGAAATCCTGAAATGTAGGAGTCTACAGTGGGGGCATTTCCTATTTCCAGAAGCATCAACTGACCTTCCTTGCAATTGTACTGTGCTCATTTATTATTTTGACTTATTCACAAGACACAATCTTCGCCTCTGGGCACAGAAACATAAACGGCAATAATTAAACGTAATTATACTGAGAATATTAACATTTCAATCCTTAACCAGAAGATAAAATGAAAGGTAAAATACTTGATCAGGCAAGGAAGCCAGCCTCCAAAATTTGTATAACCTGCACAGAAGATAAATTCAGCAAATACTACTATATGATAAGGACTGTACCAATCCTACAAAAATTAAGCAGGATTGTTTTTGGTCTTGGGGCAGTCTTATAATGGACACACACACAAAAATAAACTACTTTACATGGCATGATGTATACACAAATAATAGTTGTTTGTTCAAGACAGAGCATTGCAGAGATAAATTGGGTAGTGGTAAACAGCGTGAGTTCTGGAAAGAGGTTACTTCAGTTTATTTTTTTGTTTATTTTTTTAATTTTTTTAAAGATTTTATTTATTTATTCGACAGAGAGAGAGAGAGAGAGACAGCCAGCGAGAGAGGGAACACAAGCAGGGGTAGTGGGAGAGGAAGAAGCAGGCTCATAGCGGAGGAGCCCGATGTGGGGCTCATCCCAGATCGCCGGGATCACGCCCTGAGCCGAAGGCAGACACTTAACCGCTATGCCACCCAGGCGCCCCTACTTCAATTTAAATTCCCATTCTACTCCTATGAAATGGTGGAAACTTGGATATGTTACTTAAGTTTGGGACCTTAGTTTCCCATCTGTCAACAGGGTTGTTGACCTTAGAGAATTATGTTTTATACATGTTATATATTTTATACATGCATAAGGCATATTTAAACTAGTAACTGAAACCCTGCAAGTGCAACATAATTTTCTAGATAGGTAGGTAGGTAATACATAATTTTTCTAAGGAAAGGTTAAATTTTTATAAAAAATATATGTATTTTAATTTTCTATAAAATTCTCCCTTACTCTGTGGGATAAGGATCTGTGAAGACCTCACAAAAGGAAAGCATCTCAAGAGGGTTCTGAAGTCTGAAATAAGAGTCAGCCAGGTGGAGAGGAGGGGGGAGGACAGATAAGGGCTGAGGGAGCCGGCACCTTCTGGAGAGTTGTGAGAATGCCAGTGTTCCTGGACACAAAGCACCTGGGGCAAAAAGAGAAGAGCAATAGCTGATGCTAGAGAGGCAGATCAAAATCGGCTCATCGGATCACGGAGGAAATCGTGTCCCGTGCTGAAAGATGTGAGCATTCTCCTACACTATCCTAAAGGGCAAGGGGAATCCCCGCAGCATTTTAAAGTTTGGGCCCAGGGGCGCCTGGGTGGCACAGCGGTTAAGCGTCTGCCTTCGGCTCAGGGCGTGATCCCGGCGTTATGTGATCGAGCCCCACATCAGGCTCCTCCGCTATGAGCCTGCTTCTTCCTCTCCCACTCCCCCTGCTTGTGTTCCCTCTCTCGCTGGCTGTCTCTATCTCTGTCGAATAAATAAAGCTTGGGCCCGTAATTGTATTTTAGAAAAACCATTCTGATGGGGAATGGACTGAGGAAACATTCGCAAAGATAGTCCTGAATTATTTTTTCTTGAGTTATACTGTGAGAAGTAGCCAATATTTCTAAGAAAGAGCTTTCTTTGTCTTTCAGGTGTTCCTTCCTCGATGAAAAGGAAACAAATGCTTTTCTGTCTCCCTCTCTTCTAGTCTGAAGCCCTCCCAATCCGCCAGTCTTCCCGCCTTCTACCAGCTACCCCAAATACTGAACAAATCTGACCCAACCTGGGGATGGTGGTACTGGGGGTGTGGAACCGAAGCACCTCAGGATGGAAAGGAAGAGTGAAAGGCCCAGACGGGAAGACTGGGTGTAAGAAATAAGCCCCTCGAAGGGGAAAAAAAAAGACAGAAATGTTTTGCAGCATCTTCTGGATACATGTGTGTGATTGATAGTCTGAAAGGAATGGCCCCCTATTTTTGCCCTTCCAAATATTAGGGACAGAGCTAATGGGTTATTGATTTTGAACATAAATATTTAATGTCATTGCGACCATTGCTCTGAAGAAAACTACCATGCATTTTTTGGGACCTATTATAGAACCTATTGTGTCCTGGGGTATTCAGGGAAGGCTTCCTCCAAAAAGTGGCAGTGAAACAAGTTCTCAAAATAGAAGTTATCAGGAAAAGAACACAGGGGGAAATGGTCACAGGTAGAAGCAACAACATGTATAAAAGCATTGAGGTTGGAATGGTCTTGATGTTCAAGGGGTCCGTGAAGGCTGAAATGACTAGAACATGGTGAGCAAGAGGGACAGTGGCACACAAGAGGATAGAGAGGTAAGTGTTGGCAGGGCGTGACGTCACAGCCTTCTGATAAATGTGTAATAGATCATGGGATGCAAGCATCTGGGTATTTCTCAAGATTATTAAATTCAAGTGAATCACTTCCTATTTTTGATCCTCTTCCATGGAAAATCTTAGTATAGTAGATGGAGTACAATTGTTGTTTTGTTTCTGGGACTATCCCAGGCTATAGGATAGTAAAAGAATGGGGTAAGACCCCATCCTCTCTATAGCTCTGTTTCTAAGCTAAAATTTTATTCGCATTGCTAAAGAATCTCTTTATACTAGGTAGGGAGATTAACAAGCAGTGCAGCAGAAATATGAGAGTCATTACTGCTGATTAAATGATAATTTTCTAGAGCGACATTATGCATCAGAAAAGAAAATAATGAGCTCACTTGAATTTATGGCCCCCATGGCAGCTGGGAGAAGTTCTCTCATCTGCTCATGAACAGCTTCCATGCCAAGTATATATAGATGTTTGAGATAGGCACAGACTTAGAGGTTAAAAAGTGGGCACCTTGGCAAGCAAGCTTACATCACTGCAGTCAGCCTGCTGGAAGTAATAAATAACACTAGTAAAGACAATAAAAAGCATTTGCATATATTTCTAGTCTATCAATTACTTTGAGTCAAGATGAGGAGAAAAAGAAGACAGAGCCACGTGGATAGAATGTAGTAAAAAAGAAGTCTTAGCTTGACATATAGAAAGCAATGGAAATCAGAGTTCAAGAAAAGCCAGTTTGACAGAGACAGAGTCAGTCATTACCCAATGTATTATTTCGCTACACCTGCCATAACAAACACAACCAACTGGGTGGCTTACACAACAGAAGTTTATGCTTCTTACTTTATGTGTATCAATTCACCCCCTTCTAAAGACTTGGCTTAAAGCCCCTTTTTCCTCCCAGATGCCCTTCTTCCAACACTCCCTCCTTTCACAGTTTTCTTTGCAGCATGTGACATAGGTATGATTGATCACTAAATTACTTATTTACCTAAAACCCCATCATGGAAACCTGTCTTTCCCACTTACAGACTTACTTAACCTCTCGAAGGCATATGTTTCCTCAGCTGGGCACTGGGGCTCATCGTGGTACGCAGCTCATACATGGAGTTAAATGAGCAGATATACATCCAGTACTTTTCACAGTTCCTGGCACATAGTGGCATTTAGTATATGTCAACTTGTCTTGTGAGGAGGAACAAAAAGTGATAAAATCTACGTAACACATGAAGAAGTCCCCTGAAAGTGGGATAAAGGTAAAAAGCAGAATGCTTTCTTAATGAGTGATTCAACACACATTTATTGATGAGCTCCTCTTTCAGTCTCAAATAACATTTTGGTTTATGATACAGGTTTCCTTTAAAAGGCCTTTAAAGAAATTGGTGGAAGCACACTGTTGACAAATGAACATTGGTAAAAAGTGCTGGCGTGGTCTTGGAGATTAAACATCTCTCACCCATACCATTCCATTAAAATGTTTCATCAAAGCTGCCTCTCTCTCAGCAATTTAAAATTTCCCTTCTTAGCTTAGTCTGTCATCTTTGTGCATGTGCCACACGGTCAAAGTGCACATTTTTGATATGAGAAAGACTATGATGGAAAGCAATTGTCTCTGAATAAAAGAAGGGGTCCAGAGGAGAATCATTCAAACATCGATGCTCTCTAAAATCACCAGAGCTGACAAGTTTCACTATGTAAAATGCTATCCCTGATGTTAATAGCATAATTTTCCTACCCTGTCAGATAATGGTAAGTTATCAAATTCCTGACTCCTAAAAGATGTCAGCTTAATTTCTTACTCTTGTTTACTAAGAATTACATGACTTATCTAGCTGGTTCCTTAATGCTTGTAAATCTGTCATGAGACTCTTTCCACTATAGGACATGTTCATGTTTGCCAGTATGGTATATTTCATATCTGAAAGATGTGATGAGATAACTTTCAGAAAAAAAGTTAATACAAAGTTGGCATGTTGTGGACACTCAATAAATATTTGTTGAACTAATGAATCAGAAATAGCTCTTAGAGCAAGCAACTCTGTGGGTTAATGGTTATTTCTCCATTCTACAAATGCAGGAGCTGTGGTTGATTAAGGTTAAGTCACTCCTTTGAGGCTGTGTAGTGCTAAACAATAGGGGAAATGAAGCCCAGGTCTTCCTGACGCAGAAGCCACCCCATGCCTAGGCAACTCATCTGCATGGAATGATGAGCAAGGTGGGAGCAGTCCTGGATGACTCCAGGCTCGGGGCACCTTCTCTGTGCTGCCCATGCCAGGTACTTGCCAGAGGGCACGGTATGTATCTCTTTCCTGCCTGTAACCCTCACCAGACTACATGGATCACTTCTGACCAAGCACTAGTGTAGTGCCCGGCACTTACTCAGTGTTCAGTTAATTGTGTTGAGTGGTAAGAAGCAATAAAGCTTCATTATCATTAAAAGAAAAACAGTAGGGGCACCTGGGTGGCTCAGTCTGCTAAGCGGCTGCCTTCAGCTGGGGTTATGATCTCAGGGTCCTGGGATCAAGCCCCGCATCGGGCTCTCAGCTCAGTCAGCAGCAAGTCTGCTTCTCCTTCTCTCTCTGTGATCTCTCTTGCTTTCTCTCTCTCAGATAAATAAATAAAATCTTTAAAAAAAAAAAGAAAGAAAAATAGTAAAATTACATATATTATGCGGAGCCAAAGAGTAATCTTGACTTTACATATCTTTTAAAATGTGAGTATCTGCCTTATAGATCTAATGTACATTAAATATGTTTTGTGTCACAGAATATGAACCTTTTATTTGATATCATTTGTCCTCCAAAACTGTAGAGTGCTGTTCACCATATACAAAACTAAGTGCTCCCACTCATTTAATTCTTCAGTAATATCATCCCATTCTTCACTTTGGGGTGTCCCTGGATTTCTCCCAGAATTTCGTCCCTGTCCTTGTCCCTCTTTTCTTCTCAGTCTTCCGACTTCCTGAGAGGACTCACAGCCATGCCCATGGCTTCAGCTGCGGATACAATGGACATTTTTATGGATGCCCAGATTCCCTGTGCTGCTGAACGAGTTATTCCTCCAGCGTCAGGCAGTACTGGCAGCTAATAAGCCTGAGGTCTCAGCCCTCTCCAGGAAATTTCTCTCAGCTGAAGAAAGCTATTTTACCCAAAGTCAAGCCTTCGCATGGGCAGTTGGCACCGACTGTCGAGTGATGAGGGAGTGTAAAGGCCCACTCCCCTCGCTGTGTCATCCCAGCTACAGAGCTCCCCCTGGAGTAAGTGGAAGCCTGTTTTGAGTCTACACTGCATACATGTTCTCCCACTACCCCACCCTGTAGCCTTCTCTTCTCACACAGGTGTTGATCTCAGGACATTCCTAATAAAATTCCGGCATATGAATTTCCATCTGAGAGTCTGCTTCTAGAGAACCCAACCTATAAGAACTAGTGACTTCCAAGGCTTGATTTCTAGTCTGAGTCTCCTTTGAGAAGCCCTAGAATCATGCCTTTTTCTGCCTATTGAACATCTTCTATCTATATTCCCTTAATCACCTCAAACTTTACCTTCCCAAACTGAACTCACCTCATTTTCTACATCCTGAGATTCCAATCCTCCCTTAGATATTCCTGCTCAAGGAACTTCACCACCAACACCTAAGCCTCCCAAGCCACAGACTTGGTATATTAGTGATCCATTGCTGTGTAGCAGCATTGCCAACAAGTTAGCAGCTTAAAAGAGCGTGCACCTATTATCTTACAGTTTCTGTGTCTCAGGACTAGAAGCACAGCTGGGTCCTCTGCTAAACTACAGACAAGGTGTTGGCCAGCGTTGAAGTCCCACCAGAGTGGAAGGATTCACTTCCAAGCTCATGTTGTCATTAGGAGAATTCAGTTCTTTGCAGGCTGTAGGAATGAGGACCTCAGTTTCCTAGTGGCTGTGGACAACGGGCTCAACTGACCTCAAGTGACCTCAGTTCCTCACCACATGCCACAGGCAGCTCATAATAAGGCACTTTGCTTCTGAAAAGCCAGCAGGAGCAAGAGAGCTCTACCAAGACAAGTATTAGAATCCTATATAAATAATCACAGAAGTGACATCCCATCACACTCGTCATATTCAGATGGCTGGAAGAAAGTCACAGGTGCTGCCCTCGATGATGAGGAGGGGCCCACAGAAAGGTGTTATATCAGAAGGTGGAATCATAGGGCCACCTTAGGATATGCCCATGACATGGGTTATATTCTGTTTATTTTAGCCCCACATACAGGCACTCTTTCTTTATCAATAGGAAAAAAAAAAAGTGCCTTCTGTAATGCTTTTAGGCTCTTGGCTTTCTGGAATATTAGACCTAATGTTCAGAAGGCAAGTAAGAAACCTAGAAATCTCCTGGAGTTAAGAAAATTCATCTAAGAGTAATTTTTCTAAGGAGAGGGAGAAAGCATGCGCAGAGATGGCCCTACGCTCACGTATCCAGAGCAATACAACATGGTAGAAAGTGCATGGCAACAATCATCCAGGATATTTACCCAGTCACATGTATTACCCACAACATAAAAAAGCAGTTTTCGGTTTCTGCAGCTCTTTCCATTTCTGTCAGGCCATGCATTTTTTTGGTCCCAAAGCCTTCCAGAACAGGACACCTATAAATCCACACCCCCATTCTCATTTCAGTATCTGCCAGCCATCATTCTCAGGTTTCTTTTGCCAAGTTGGCTTGAAAAGATATCACCATCATACTCCCTGATCTAGCAAAGTCACATTCAGAATGACAGATATGGTAAAATTCTGAATAACAAGACTTTGGGGCAGAAAAAGATGGCTTCCTCTCCTTGAAGACTATGTATTACCTGGAAAGTTCCTTCAGTTCCATAGGCTTCAACTTCCTCAGCAATAAAATGGAGACAATATTAGCACCTTTGCAGTTATAAATGGGATTATTTCCTTAATTTCTCTGTTACTTTATTGGTAGTATATAGAAATGTAACAGATTTCTGTATATTCATTTCTATCCTGCAACTTTACTGAATTCATTTATCAGTTCTAGCAGTTTTTCGGTGGAGTCTTTAGGGATTTCTATATATAGCATCATGTCATCTGCAAATAAAGTTTTATTTCTTCCTTGTCATTTTGGATGTTTTTTATTTTTCTTGTCTGATTACTGTAGCTAAGATTTCCAGTACTCTGTTGAATAAACCTGGTGAGGGTAGACATCCTTATCTTGTTCCTGATCTCAAAGGAAAAGTTTACAGTTTTTCACCATTACGGATGATATGAGCTGTAGGTTTGTCATACATGGCCTTTATTATGTTGGGGTATGTTCTCTCTAAACCTACTTTGTTGAGAGATTTTATCATGAACGGATGCTATACTTTGTTAAATGCTTTTTCTGCATTTATTAAAATCTTGACATTTGCAACATGAATGGATCTAGAGGATATAATGCTAGGTGAAAGTCAGAGAAAGACAAATGCCATATGGTTTCACTCATATGTGGAAAAAAAGAGACAAAAAACAGACTCTTAACTATAGAGAACAAACGGGTGGGTCCCAAAGAAGAGGGGTGGGGAGAGGATGGATGAAATAGGGAAAGGGGATTAAGAGTACACTTATCATCATGAGCACTGAGCAATGTACAGGATTGTTGAATCATAATACTGTACACCTGAAACTAATGTAACACTATGTTAGTTATACCTGAATAAAAAACAATAATAGCCCTTATGCAGTAGCATTGAATGAGGACTAAGTAAACAAACCATTTAGCATAATGCTAAAATTTCACAAATGTTAGTGCCCAACAATATTATTACCAAGAATAGGATTGGTTGCCAGACCAATAAAAACTCAAGAAACATCAAGCTTGCCATTTTTTAAGTTTTTCCAATGAAAGTTGGCTTCAAAACTATCATTACTATCACCACTCTTTTATCAAAGAAAAAAGATTTCAACCCAAAGAAGTAAAAGGACATGATCTTCAATTAGGGACAGTCCTCTTAAGTGGAATATATTTAGCTTTGGGTAAAAAACAACAATAAACAAACAAAAAAGAAACCTTTCTCTCTAGCACTGATTTTTCTTACGTGGCCACGACATCTTCATCATGGATTTCCACTGATGATTTCACTAGTGCTAGGGTTTAGCAACTGCTGGATTAGAGGCCCAAGCTCCCATTAGACCAAAGTAATAGAGCTGGGGTTACTGCCCCTTTGTATCTCAATCACTGAATAAATGATTGGCTTATCCTGCATCAATGCATGTTTTTCATTAAGATACCTCAAATCAAACTGTGCCTCAAACTTTCAAGCTATTTTGACTGATTCACTGTGAATTGAACCAGTGAAACTTCTCAGCAATTGGTCATTGTATTTTTGTGTAAATGGGATTTGTGGGGGCTATTACAACTTGATGAGTTTGTTTGAATCATGCTGGTCCCATCTTCACTGAGTAGGGAAACTTGAGGGGGAGAGGGGTGGGGGCTTTTACAAAAACCTCGCACATTTTAAATACAGAAATGTTATGCAGTCTTTCTGGTAAATTACACTTGATTGGGATGGAAGATAAATGTCACAATTGAGAGCAATTTGTAAAAATGCAATTGGAAATAATTTCTTTGCTCGTGTTGTTAAAAAGAAATATACTCCCGATCATAGATTTAAACAGGGTGGTGATGTATGGCATGTATTAACTGAACAATCCTGCAGCTCTGTGTGACAGTTTATTTACATATATATGCATGCATGTGTTTGTGTATTGGCAGTCAAGAAATGTTTGTATTTTAATCTACTATTTCTGCCTGGATGGAAAAAGGAAGAACAGAATTGTGTTTTCTAGACTTGGCTTGCACATAGATTCTCTTAATAAAAAAAATGCATTGATGCAGGATAAGCCAATCATTTGTTTAGCACCATTCATTATTTTCTTATGTATTTTTGCTGCTATGCTGGAATATGCTGTATAATTTTAGTTGCAAATGACAGCAACCCAACTAAAACTGGATTTGGGGGTAGGAGATGAATTAACTAACAAAATGGGAAAATATATGGTGTATTGTCCTTTAGAAACAGTAGGCCACATGCTCTAATGACGAAATCAAAATTCTGTCTCTCACCATTCTGCCTTCTTATTTGCTGGCTCTACTCTCACATTCTCTCCAAGAACTGGCAAAATTGGTGACCAACAAATGACGTTTCTATCTTAATAGCCTAACAACTTGAGCTGAAAAAGCATGCCTTTTTCTTAGTAATTGAATGATTACTGGGCTCCAGCTAGGTCCAAATGTCCAATCCAGATTCAATCACTAGTCACAGAAAGGTGGTGGTCTCATTCATTAAAAGTCTGTCAACTGTTCACCTCCTGGACCTGGAAGTGAAGTCGGTCTCCACTACCAACACTTACATGGCCTGTAAATTGGGGAGGGAAGTCTCTTAGCGAAAGGGAAAGGTTCTGCTGAGGTAGAGCAGGCAGTCCGAAATAGATGTCCCCAACCCTTCAGATATTATTATGTTTGTTTCTGTCCAGAGCCAATTTAAATTCTGGTTTAGGAGCACATGGTAGGATTTTTACCCTTTTAGAACTGACCCTGTAGCATGCTATCTACCTGGGTAATACTGGCAGATTATCTTCCTCTATCTACCATGAAATAAGACAGTAATGATAACACCTTCAAAGGAAATGATTGTGGGGACGCATGAATGTTTCACAATGTTCTCACATAGAATGAGCAGAGATCACATGCCCGCCTTCGTGATTACAGTCTTGTTTATGTGTTCCTTTATCGACAAGCTAGTAACCTAATAATTAGAGCTTATTAACTGCAAGGAAAAAAAGGCAGCATCAACATAGCAGAATGAGTATCTGCCTTCGAACTACGCAGATGTGGGTTAAAATTCTATGTTGGGTCCTCAGTAAATTAGAGCTATAAATTTTTTAAGTTAATTGAGTGTGTCGTGCCAGACAAGTTGTTTAGCCTCTCCAAACCTAAGTTTTCTCATCTCTAAAAGAGGGATAAAGATATATACCTTGCAGTTGTGTAATGAGGATGAGACAGAGCAGAAATTAGGTGTAAGTGTCATAGAGGAATGAAATAAATAATAGCTGTTCCTTAGGAATAAAAACAGCCTTTAATATTGATATAAAAAGCTACTGAGGAAATAATTGATAGTTTGGAACACTAACTCTGGAAAAGAGAAGAACTTGTTTAAAAAAAATATCAGGGAATTGAAACCAACACACACAAGAAAGACTCATTCTGACCTCTCTATTGCAAATGTAACACAATTTTTAGAAAAATTTTTAGAAAAGACACATTATAAGGAAAGACATTTATGTACACAGAGAGTTTAAAAGACACTAGTATGTATTTTACTCTCATAAAATAAGGGTAGAAACCCCTCATTTTTGGCATCATGACAGAGACAGCATAGATGGAGTACAGGGGTGAAACATATATTTACATGGCCCTATAGAGTTTACAGTTCATATGCACGGTCTTTCACAGGAAGGTGGGCAGCTGAAGATAGATGTCATTGACTTCCAACCTTTGGTCTTCCGGAACACATCATTTTTATAATGGGCTTTCACTAATTCCATGCCTGATCCATTAGTTACCCTGGATTAAAAACCAGAGAACCTGTATTTGACTCCCAAGTCTGCCCTTTAACAACTGTGAGACAGTGGCAAGGGGGAGGACCTCTGTAAGCCCCTGTTACCTTATCTGCAAACAATTAGAATATAGCAGAGAGATAGTACACCGCTTACATTAACTTTGTAGTTAGTCTGCCTGAATTAGGATCTTAGGTAGCCTTGAAATTTGGGCAAATTACTCCACCTTTCAGTTTTCTCATCTGTACCGTGGGGATAATTAAAGCATCTACTTGTTGGTGATGGGTATTAAGGAGGGCACGTATTGCATGGTGCACTGGGTGTTACACGCAAGTAATAAATCATGGAACTTTACATCAAAAACTAGGGCTGTACTGTATGGTGACTAACATAATATAATAAAAAATATTATTAAAAAAATAAAGCACCTACTTGTGAAGATCAATGGATTGAACCATGTAATGTGTCCAATACATTGTCTGGTAGGTGGTAAGAAGTATACACAGTTAGCTATTACTGTTGTTGATCATAATACTCATTTTTATGGCTGCCATGAAGTTATTATAATAGAATTTCCTTTTATTATGTTAGCCCTCTACTAGCATATAGTAAATGCTCAATAAATAGCCCTACAGCTTGCTTACTATGATTATCGTTATTGTACCTAATCTTTTGAATGGTAGAATGACTACGTAGCTACTACACTGAGAGCTTCTTCATAGATAAAACATACCCTTCTTAACTATGCACCTCCTATGCTTATAACCAGGCATGAAATATAATCATCTTTTAGTAAATTGCATAGAATCTTCTCTCTCAGTTTCACTATTTAACCAAAGATTCCAAAGCCAAATTCTTCTGGGATGAATTGACTTTTCAGAGTGTTATTCTTAAGTGTCATTTGCATACATTGAGTTTATATATTGGAAATTTTCCCTCTGACATTTTGCTTCAATTTTCCTCACTTTCCATTAGTTCTCCGTTAAAAGTTTGTCACTTGAGGGTGAGTGGTTAAGAATGGGTTTGCAAGTCTCTGCATTATTTACCAAACCACAGACAGAAGACAGTTTCAAAAGCCCTGGTTTTCATTTCCCCTGCCTCCTCACAGGGCCACAGCTATGCATCCCATTTAGTACAAGTTCATTGCAGCCACCTCTAGAATCAGCCTTAAGGGGCTGCTAAACTTTAATTGGAATGAGGAAGTCAAGACCTCTGCAGCTTTTTAAAGGACAAAGCAATGCACCTTGGTGGTTTGGGGGCTTCTCCAAACTCAGGCCGCCATATAAGAGTCTCGTTCCAAAGCATAAATGTCTTGGAACAATTCTCCAGAAATACAAGCAATCTGAGTGACAAATGCAAAATTACACAATTGGGGGGAAAAGATTGTCAAGCCAAAACATAGAAAGTAATGATTCATTTTAGAAAATAAAATACTCAAAGAAACATCAGGGAACTTGTTTTCGGCTGCAGTTAGCTTAATGAAATGGTTCTCTAAGTGGATGTTTATTGGAAATCTGTGTTTAGAAGGCTGGAAATAAATTCCATTTTTAAGTTATGCTTTTTCCCCCCTCTCCCTCTGCATTTGCTGGCCCATTTTATTCAAAGCTGAACACCGGATATAAATAAGAATTCTTGAACTGCTTTTAAACTGCTGGCATCTGTTAGATTAGAAGGAAGTCTGATTTAGCAAAACTTAGAACAGTACAGAACAATTGCCAAAACGAGAGAATCTTTTATTTATGTTGTACAACAATGTTATGTAACCAGGCAAGTTGTTCATCTTCATTCTTTATGATGAGTATATGGGACAATATATCTCTTAATGTTTGGCCAGCTGAGAGCCCATTAGCTGGTGCTGCATTATTTAGATGTTAAATTGATTTGAGAGGAAATTAATTATGTATGTTCAGCTAAAAAACCATCATTGCATTCAGTAAGCTCTTATTATAAAGACCTCCCTCTGTTTTTTTGTTTTTTTTTTTACTTTACTTTTTTTCTATTATCAGGGGAGAAGTGGTGGTTGTTTCCTTGCCCATCCTAATTTCCAGAGCCTCCAGAAACCAAGTAGTTAAAAGTAAGAATGTCATAGCCAAAAAGATCTTGGCCTGATTTGTAGCTCACCATTTTTAAGGTGTTTGAATTTGGAAAGTTATTAATCTAAGCATAACGCTCAACTATAAAATGGGGATAATAGTATCTTCTTCACATATGCATTCTGTGGATTAAGGCACATAAACTGCTTAGCACATTGTCTGATACAAAGCATGTACTCAATAAATGCTAACACTAAAAAAAATTATCACTACATCCTCATGAATACAAAGTTAACTTCTGTAACATGAGCGCAAAGTAATTTTGCTTTGTTTTGCTTTTACAAATCTATCTGGTTTCAGTAGGGAAAGTGTTAGCGAACTGATTTTAGATATTTAGGGATGTGGTCTGTGCGCTGAGAAACAAATAACCAAACACAACAACAGAAGACTGGGAAAGACTGTTTACCATAACCGTTCTGACATTAAAGTGTACCAATCATGGCTGGAAAACAAATGCTGAATAATATGGGTAAGGAATCAAGATAATGGAAAATGCAAGAATGATTTTTTTGTCGGTTTGCTCTTCTTCTTTTACTAGAAGGAAGGGCCTCTGTCTGGTTAAGGCTAATGAAACTATGGAGGTGGGAGGAAGAACCCCATGTTACCAGTTTAGAAAACCAATCCAAACTTGCCCAAATGAACACAAAGAATCACTTGGTGGAGCTTATCCTAAAAGTCAACTCTATCTCAGTTTTCTGATCTTCCTTCTACCCCTTGGCGTGACCCAGGCCCCTACAAAGTAAATATGAAAGTGGTTGCTTTGGATTCTACTGATACTACTTTCCATATCAGAGAGTTTTCTACACTACGAATAGATAATTTTTATCTAAACTCCTCAAATTCCAAAAGAAATTTGTCAATCAGTCCTTGGAAGAAATTATTTCAGGATATTAAGGATACATTCAATCTGTCTGGTATCAATAATAGTGAAAGTTAATTTCAATTGAAACCTACCATGTGGGGTGCCTGGGTGGCTCAGTCAGTTAAGCATCTGCCTTTGGTGCAGGTCGTGATCCCAGGGTCCTGGAATCGAGCCCCACGTCAGGCTCCCTGCTCAGTGGGGAACCTGCTTCTCCCTCTCTTCCCAGCTCATGCTCTCTCTTGCTATCTCTGTCACTATCTCTGTCTCTCTCTCTCAAATAAAATCTAAAAAGAAAAGGAGAAAGAGAAGAAAAGAAAAAAAGGAAAGGAAAGGAAAGAAACCTACCATGTGCCAGGCACTGCATAAAGCATTTTACTTGTATTGGTCCAATTTTATCCTTAAAACAACTGAGAAGTTGAAGAAAACTGAGAAAACTGGGGTTAAAAAAGCTGTCCAAGACAGAAAATTGAAAAGGTCCAGAAATAAGACTCATACCTGGGTTTGTACAATTCAAACCTGCGGCATGACTAATCTTGCCCATCTGTATCTACCTCTGGTCTTTTCCGTCTCAAGGAACCAGATGAAAGAACAGACATAGTACCTCTCATCATCTGGACCAAAGATCTGAGGCAGAATTAGAAGATGCCATCCCCATGAAAATGGACTAAAAAAGGGAGTTCAGTTGGGACTATAATTTGGTAGTTGGGACTTTCGGGGTGGAATTGGCGTAGATGCTCATTGATGAGGACACTATAAAGATAACACAAGGAACAGAACCACTGCCTTCCAGAGTTCTTCACCAGTATCCCTTGAATATCCCCAAGCAGCAGAATTAGCCTTGACTTGTGCATTGGGTGAAATGGGCAAGCAATAAATTCAAAAAAGTTTGTATACTGAATTACTCTGATCCAGTGAACATTTTTAAAAAATTGCTTTTTGTAAGTGAAATGTTTCTAAACATGATGCAATCATTCAGTAAAAATAAGTAATTTGAAGCTGTATATGCCTAGAATCTCAGAACTAAAATAAATAAATGAATGAAAGACCAGCATTCACTCCTCCCTTAATGCTTGGACTACAGAGGGAGGCAGATAGCACCTCCATGTTCAAGTTATCCTCTGAACTCAAGATTTTATCAAGTTCCAAGGTTACAGCCAAGAAGAAGACGGTGTCATGCCACTCCTCAAATGGTAGAGATCCTAAACTTTGGTAAAAAGGTCTAAGATAGTCTGTTACAATGTTCAGTGTATCCCAGGAAATATGTGAAAATGGATCCACTCCCCAGATCTTCAGATGATTACCCAAGTCTGACAGCATAAGGACCTCATCTTTCTCATTGCTGAATCTCCAGCTCTGAGTACAGAGATTTATGTTAGTCACCACACAGTACATCCCTGGTTTTTGATGTAAAGTTCCATGATTCATTAGTTGCGTATAACACCCAGTGCACCATGCAATACGTGCCCTCCTTACTATCCATCACCAGCCTATCCCATTCCCCCACCCCCCTCCCCTCTGAGGCCCTCAGTTTGTTTCTCATAGTCCATAGTCTCTCATGCTTCATTCCCCCTTCTGATTACCCCCCCTTTCTTTATCCCTTTCTTCTCCTACCGATCTTCCTACTTCTTATGTTCCATAGATGAGTGAAACCATATGATAATTGTCTTTCTCTGCTTGACTTATTTCACTTAGCATAATCTCCTCCAGTGCCATCCATGTTGCAACAAATGTTGAGAAATCGTCCTTTTTGATAGCTGAGTAACATTCCATTGTATATATGGACCACATCTTCAAAATAAACTTTGATTTCACAACCATAGCAAAACCACTTAGACAGTTAGCTTGAGGTTCTTTGATACAAATACCTCTATAATAATAATTAACATATTGATTAATTAACATGCCACACATTTTTCTGCATGATTTACATCTGCTAACTCATCGCTACCACAACCCAGTGAGGAATGTACTATTATTAGCACTACCATTAGGTAGAAAGAGAAGCACAGTAAGATTAGAAATGTGTCCAACATTGTGGTATTAAGAGAAGATGGAAGTGGGCTTCAAAGCCAGGGTGTCTGTGGATCTCACATTCCTTATCATCATGCTTGCTATGCTACCCTTTGCCATAAAATTATCAGTCACAATTTGTTCAGGGCTTACTACATACCAATGTGAATTGTGCTGACCACAATACATCACTACATCGATATGACAATTCAATAAAACAGATGCGATTATTGGACCCATTTTATAGATAAGAAGACTAAGGCTCAGAGATGACATGCAATTTTCCCAGTCACAATAAATCAGAATAACAATCAAACTCAGATCATTTTGCTCAGCCTACATGCCTAACCCCTCTCTTACCATGCCTTTCAAGAAGGGATTTTCCCATCAGTAAATCTGTAAGTGCTATGAATCACTGAGCAATAATTTCTGACTGAAAATAAACAAAGAAAGTGGGATTAAGTTCAATTTAATTAACATATACTATTAGTTTCAGAGATGTAATTTAATGATTCATCAGTTGCCTGTAACACCCAGTGCTCATTACTTTAAGTGCCTTCCTTATACCCATCAGGAAAGTGGGATTAGATGTCCAGCATAGAGCTTTCCATTCTGATACATGATTCTCCTGTAAGTATGTTTGAGCTACATTTTTGAAGCTCTTTTTTTTAAATGCACTTGATTTTAGAATGTACAGTTGACCTTTGAACAACACGGGGTGGGGGGTTATAATCCAATACTACTTTATTTATTTGTGGTTCAAATCATTCCAGCTTTGATCATTGAGAGCTCCTTCAGTTGGTTCCTAGGTCTTTCTGAAATACTCTCTTTACTGTGTTTTGTTTCGTTTTCAAGCAATTTGTTAAGTTCTGCACTATACGATGCTCTAGACTCCACTTGTATATTTCCTGTCAGAACCTGACAATCAAGTATTACTCCAAAGTTCTTTTATTGAAGAATGGTATTAGAAAACAGTATCTGTCCAATTTTCCCAGCACCATTTATTGAAGAGACTGTCTTTTCCACTGGATTTTTTTCCTGCTTTGTCAAAGATTAGTTGCCCATAGAGCCAAGGGTCCGTTTCTGGGTTCTCTATTCTGTTCCATTGGTCTATGTGTCTGTTTTTGTGCCATTACCATGCTGTCTTTGTGATCACAGCTTTGTGGTATAGCTTGAAATCAGGCAACATGATGCCCCCAGCTTTGCTTTTCCTTTTCAACAATTCCTTGGTGATTCGGGGCCTTTTCTGGTTCCACACAAATTTAGGGGTTGTTTGTTCCAGCTCTTTGAAAAATGTCATTGGTATTTTGATCGGGATGGCACTGAAAGTGTACATTGCTCTGGGTAGCATAGACATTTTAACTATGTTTATTCTTCTGATCCATGAGCATGGAATGTTTTTCCATCTTTTTGTGTCTTCTTCAATGTCTTTCAAAAGTGATCTGTAGTTTCTAGAGTATAGATCCTTTACCTCTCCGGTTAAGTTCTCTCACACCATACACAAAGATAAAATCTAAATGGATGAAAGACCTCAATGTGAGACAGGAATCCATCAAAATCATAGAGGAGAACATAGGCTACAACCTCTTTGACATCAGCCAGAGCAAATTTTTTATGGCACATCTCCAAAGGCAGGAGAAACAAAAGGAAAAAATGAACTTGTGGGACTTCATCAAGATTAAAAGCTTCTGCACAGCCAAGGAAACAGTCAAAAAACAAACAAACAAACAAACAAACAAACAAACAAAACCAAGAGGCAGCCCACGGAATGGGAGAAGATATTTGCAAATGACACTACAGATAAAAGACTGGTATCCAAGATCTACAAAGAACTCCTCAAACTCAATACACAAGAAACAAATAAATCAAAAAATGGGCAGACAGTTTTCCAGTGAAGACATACAAATGGCTAACAGACACATGAAAAAATGTTCAACATCATTAGCCATCAGGGAAATTCAAATCGAAACCACATTGAGATACCACCTTATGCCAGTTAGAATGGCAAAAATTGACAAGGCAGGAAACAACAAATGTTGGAGAGGATGTGGACAAAGGGGATCCCTCTTACACTATTGGTGGGAATGCAAGTTGGTACAGCCACTCTGGAAAACAGTGTGGAGGTCCCTTAAAAAGTTAAAAATAGAGCTACCCTATGATCCAGCAATTGCACTACTGGGTATTTACCCCAACGATACAGACGTAGTGAAGAGAAGGGCCTTATGCACCCCAATGTTCATAGCAGCATTGTGCACAATAGCTAAATCGTGGAAGGAGCCGAGATGCCCTTCAACAGACGAATGGATTAAGAAGATGTGGTCCATACATACAATGGAATATTACTCAGCCAACGGAAAGAACAATTACACAACATTTGCATCAACATGGACGGGACTGGAGGAAATTATGCTAAGTGAAATAAGTCAAGCAGAGAAAGACAATTATCATATGGCTTCACTCATTTATGGAACATAAGAAATAGCAGGGAGATCGGTAGGAGAAGGAAGGGAAGAATGAAGGGGGGCTAAACAGAAGGGGGAATGAAGCATGAGAGACTATGGACTCTGGGAAACAAACTGAGGGCTTCAGAGGGGAGGGGGGTGGGGGAATGGGATAGGCCAGTGATGGGTATTAAAGAGGGCACGTATTGCATGGTGCACTGGGTGTTATATGCAAATAATGAATCATGGAACACTACATCAAAAACTAAGGATGTACTGTATGGTAACTAACATAATAAAAAAATTATTAAAAAAAAACAGTATCTGAGCGGTAGGTGGGCTTGCTGCTATTGGGTGACATTGTTTCTAGCCTTCCTCAGCTAACAGAGCAAGGATACATTTGTATGTGTTAAACTGTTTATATGCATATATCTAGAAATATAAAATATACATCTGTACATATATATAAATATTAACCTAAATGTAAGTTTGTACTGAGATCTCCACTTCTAAAGTGTTACCACAATGTTATTATAGCTTTCACCCCTGTTGGTCTATAGCTTCTCACAACGATGAGAAACTTGGCTTATTACACCATTTGCATCCATTGAATTGTTCAGTTCCAGGATACATGTACGGCAGTATCTAAACTGTTAACATATACCTCCACGGGCAACTACGTTATCAAGTACACACAATATTATGTGCATTTTCTTTTGCCTTTAGTCTTAAGATACCACTCTTTTACAAAGTTATTTGGTCAGGACCTTTCACCACTACTACCTTCAGTAAAGTTGCCCTACACATTTCAAATACATTTAGATATTTTTTGTCATAATATTATTCATTCCATCCTGAGTTCCTATCACCTCCTAAATGATTGTTTAATATGAAGACATCAAAGCTCACTTTTTTTTTTGCATGCTGTGAAGTTCTACAATTTATATAATTATGTACTATCATTTATCCATTATTACAAGGTCATACAGAATAGCTTTTCTACCCTAAAATTTTCCCTGAGCTTCATCTATTCTACCCCCTCCTTCAGGTTCCTGGAAATCACATATCTTTCTACCATTCTACAACTTGGCCTCTTCCAAAATGTCATATAAATAGAATCATACAGTATGTACTCTTTTAGACGGGCTTCTATCAATTAGCAATGTGCATTTAAGATTCACCATAACTTTTCATAGCTTCATAACTTACTCATTTTTACTACTGAATAATATTCCATTGTATGGATTACTTCAGTTTATTCTTTCACCTATTTAAAAACCTCTCGGTTGCTTCTAGTTTTTTGGTGATCATTAATGTAATATGAATAAACGTTTGCATGCAGGTTTTTGTATGGACATTAATTTTTGAATCAGATGTGTAAATATCTAGGAGCGCTGTTTCTTGATTGTATAAGACAGTGTTTCGCTTTGTAAGAAACTGCCAAATTGTCTTACTAAGGGCAGTTTCATTTTGCAATCTCAGCAGGAATGAATGAGAATTCCTGTTGCTCCATATCTTCACCAGCAATTGGTATTTTTTTTTTAATTAGCCATTCTAATAGATGTGCACTGGTATCTCATCAGTGTTTTAATTTACATTTATGTAATTAAAAAATAATACCGATTATATTTTCAAATATTTATTTGACATCTGCATATTTTCTTTGGTGGGGTATTTGTTCAAATTTTTGAACCATTTTTAATTGGGTTGTTTTATTGAATTGTAAGAATTCTTTGTATATTTGGGATGCAAATCATTTAGCAGATATGTGTTTTGTAAAAGGTTTTCCAAATCTGGAGCTTATCTTTTCATTCTTTTAACAGTGCCTTTTATAGAGCAGAACTTAACACTTTTAATATAGTTCATGTTATGAAGGTTAATTGTGTTCCCCCAAAAAGATGTGCCCAAGTCCTAACCCCAGGATTTGTGTGACCCTAATTAGAAATAGAATTTCTGCATATGTAATCAAGTTGAGAACAAGTCATACTGAATTAGTTTGGGCACAAGATCCAGTCAGTGGTGTCTCCAAAAGAGAAAGGAGAGGGATCTAGACACAGAAACACAGGGGGAAATATCACCTGATGATGGATGCAGAGATTGGAGTATTTCATCTACAAGCCAAAAACACCAAGGGGTGCCAGCAGCTACCAGTGGCTAAGAAGAGGCAAGGAGGGATGCTACCTACACCATTCATAAGCAAAAAGAATTTGCCAACATCTTAATTTGGACTTTGAGATTTGAGAAATGTGAGAAAATAAACTGCTGTTTTTTTAAGCCATTTGCTTTATGGTACTTTGCTACGGTAACCCTAGAAAATAAATATAGCTGACTTTATCATTTTAGTTTCCTTCAAGGACCATCCTTTGGTGTTGTATCTAAAAACTCATCACCAAACCCAAGGTCACCAAGATTTTCTCCTATGTATTATTCTGGAAATTTTAAAGTTTTGCATTTTGTATTTATGCATATGACCCATTTTGAGTTCACTTTAATGAAAGGTATAAAGTCTGTGTTTAGGTTCAATATTTTGCAAGCTGACATCCAATTGTTCCAGCACCATTTGAAGCAGTGACGATCCTTTCTTGGTGAAATTGCCTTTGCACCTTTGTCAAAAATCAGTTAACTATATTTGTGTGGGTTTGAGCTATACTTTTTAATATTTGGTTATTTTCCATATATGATATAATCCATTAAATTCTTTCATAATTTTTTTATGTTTGCAACAGATTTTATTGCTCTTCCTTTCCTCTAGATCATTCATAAAAAAGAAAAAAAACTTCAATTTCGCTAGGCACTACACAAAAATGGTGATATAAATTTCTTACATCAACTGAAAATGATTCATAATCATTTTCTTATTTGTACCTCCAGGCACTGAAGAAGATAAACTCTCCTTTGGAGTCACAGATTAAGAAAAATATATATTATGAAATTTTAAATGTTGAGATGGCTGTTTTATATCAGCTGTGGAGGAATCTGCATTAGGACTAAATAAGACAAGAGAGAGATTTATTATGAAATATGAGGTCCTGCCCTACAGAGGACTCATTTTATGACTTCATAAAAATGCAATAATAACAGGACACTCCTCTTCCCCTCCCCACACACAAACTACTGTGAGGTACACAGATTCAATATCCAAAAGGATAAGAAACTCATCTTTCTTGGTAGCCACAGTATCCCCTACTCCAAGCACAGTTTCACACAAAGTCACAACTCAGCAAATATTTGTTTAAAGAAAGATGTCACAGCTCAAGTAAGGTGCAGAGAAAGGGGTCACATACTGATGGACCAAGAGCTGAATCAGGGTCACAGGTGTGTTTTAAGTGTCTCATACTTAAAAAGTTAGAAAATAATTTTAAGAAAATGCATTCATTTCCAACATTTTAAATGAGAAAAATTCTTGTAAAAATCTAGATTTTAGGGGCATCTGGGTAGCACAGTCAGAAAAGCATCCAACTCTTGGTTTCGGCTCAGGTCCTGATCTCAGAGTCTTGAAATTAAGCCCCATGCCAGGCTCCATGCTCAGCATGGAGTCTGCTCAAGACACTCTCACCCTCTTTCTCTCTGCTGCCCCCTCCCATGTGTGCACTCTCTCTCTCTAATAAATAAATTAATCTTTTTAAAAATCTAAGTTTAGTATTAGCTTGACAAAAGTTGAAGGATTCATTCCCTTCTGATCAGAAGAGGGAATGAAGCATGAGAGACTATGACTATGAGAAACAAACTGAGGGCTTCAGAGGGGAGGGGGGTGGGGGAATGGGATAGACCGGTGATGGGTAGTAAGGAGGGCACGTAGTGCATGGTGCACTGGGTGTTACACGCAACTAATGAATCATCGAACTTTACATCAGAAACCAGGGATGTACCGTATGGTGACTAACATAATATAATAATATAATTTTTTAAAAAAGTTGAAGGATTCAGCAACACTGAGCCTTTATTTCCACTGAAACTGTGCTGAGCAGTTTTATTCCATTTGGAATAGGCAGGTGCTCTATAGTTCACCATAGACCCCATCCCTCCTAACTGCCAAACACATGGCCAGCTTCACACATTTACCTTATGTGCCTAATTTTCATAAACACTGAGTTTTCAACCCTTGTTATGAGTTTCGACCCATTTGAATGTGCCCCTATTTACAGAGATTTCTGGGAAAGGTTAGCAACAAACAAATTCAAAATAATTTCCATAAGAAAATGCTATTTGTTGAGAATTAGAGCTACGCTATGTATTCTCTACTAGCTCCTGGGCATGAAATATATGTTTTATTCTTTATAATAATCCTAGGCAATAGGTCTTGTTACTTCTTTCTATAGTGGAGAGGCAACCATCTTGCTCAAAGGCATAGCAATATAAGAATAGGAACAGAAGCTCGCATCTGAACTCATAACCATTTCACTAGGATTTAAACCACCTTGTCAACCTCTTGAGAGTAGGAAGAGTTCATTCCTGGTAACCCCATGGTCGTTCAAATTCATTCTTTGTGCTTTAGTTTGTAATGGAAAGACTAGAGAAATTCAAAGCAACTTTACAACTTACTAGCTCTGTGAACTTGGGACCGTCATTTAACTTCTTGTCCACTCATATGTTCAATGTTGATAATATTAACCTCACTAGTTGCCATAAGGATTCAAAAGATGTAGAACGAATTTCTACAAAACTCTTACTACATAGTTAATGCTCAATCTGTGGTCACTGTTGTTCTTAAATACAAGTTAGAAGTATATTTTAGACTTACAGAACCAAACAGGGAATCCAGATGAAAGAGATATAATGATGGGCATTTTTCCCAGATGAAATGGGTTGGGGGACAAGGGGGAAAACAAGGATCATGGGGAGTGAGGAAACACTAGGCTTCAAAGATTGATAAGGAATGCAAATGCTAGGTTAACTCCAAACTCCAAATTACAGGCCCAGGGATGACCACAGGAGGCTAATAAAAGTGGAACAATGCCAAGGACTCTACAGCCTGGTAACTTTACACTTTTTTCTTTCTCCAGATATGCAGATCATTCTCTAAAAGGCATCCTGCCCTATCACTTTGATTTGCAAATGTTGAACCACCCTTGCACCCCAGGAACAAATCCCACCTGGTTGTGATGGATAATCCTTTTAATGTACTCTTGGATCCTATTAGCTACGATCTTGTTGAGTATTTTGGCGTCCATATTCATCAGGGATATTGGTCTGTAATTCTCCTTTTTGATGGGGTCTTTGCCTGGTTTGGGGATCAGGGTAATACTGGCCTCATAGAATGAGTTTGGAAGTTTTCCTTCTATTTCTATTTTTTGAAACAGCTTCGGGAGAATAGGTATTATTTCTTCTTTAATTGTTTGGTAGAATTCCCCTGGGAAGCCATCCGGCCAGGGACTCTTGTTTTTTTGGGAGGTTTTTGATTACTGCTTCAATTTCGTTACTGGTTATTGGTCTATTCAGATTGTCTATTTCTTCCTGTGTCAGTGTTGGTAGTTTACAAGTTTCCAGGAAGGCATCCATTTCTTCCAGGTTGCTTAATTTGTTGGCATATAGTTGCTAAACTAATTTCTAATAATTGTTCCTATTTCCTTGGTGTTGGTCATGATCTCTTCCCTTTCATCTATGATTTTATTGATTTGGGTCCTTTATAAAGAAGATGTGGTACATATATACAACGGAATACTAATTACTCAGCCATCAGAAAGGATGAATACCCACCATTTGCACTGACATGGATGGAACTGGAGGGGATTAGGCTAAGTGAAATAAGTCAAGCAGAGAAAGACAATTATCATATGCTTTCACTCATATGTGGAACATAAGGAATACCATGGAGGACCGTTGGGGAAGGCAGGGAAAACTGAAAGGGAAGAAATCAGAGAGGGAGACAAACCATGAGACACTCTGGACTCCAGGTAACAAACTGAGGGTTACAGAAGGGAGGAGGGTGGGAGGATGGGGTAGCTGGGTGATGGATATTAAGGAGGGCACATGTTGTGATGAGCACTGGGTGTTACACTCAACTAATGAATTGTTGAACACTACATTAAAAACTAATGATGTACTACATGTTGGCTAATTGAACATAGTAAAAATAAATAAAAAATAAAAGGCATCAATGTGTCACCTAAGAGGCAATTACCTTCCAGTTATCCAACTTTCATCAAATAGTTACTAAATGTATACTCTACACCAGGCACTGGGTAGGTGCCGAAGATTCCATAATGAACAAGATACAGTTCTGGACCTCCTTCCAACTGCTCAGTGTCAGAGTTTAGGTGGGGAGGGTGAGGGGTTCAAGTAAACAGTCAATTACAATATAACTAAATTACTTCACAGATAAATAAAGGTGTCAACTGAGCAAAGGATAGGAACAAGATCAAAGAAGACTTCTTGGACAAAATGAAATTTATGGAGGGAACAGGGGCCATGGGGCTTGAGGCAATACCAGCCTTCACTGACCTACTTGAAGTGCAAAGTACCATAATGAAGGGGTGAGAGAGTGCCTCAGTCAGAGAAAAGAGCACATGCAAACACTCGCAGATGAGAGAGATCATGATTTGTGTTTGGGGTTTTAAGCAACTCAGAACACCTTGAGTTTAAGAAGGAAATTACAAGGACAAGAAAAAGAGCCCAATGGATTAAGCAAGAAATAGCTCAAGAAAGACTTTATGGACTATATTTAAGTGTTTAGAATTTATTCTCATAGCTATGGGGAATCACTGAAATTTTATGTACACCTAAAGAGGAATGCTCTGACTTCCAAGTGGGGAAAGAATTAGAAGATGATGGGGAGAAAAGATTAAAGGCAAGAAAGCACCTTGGAGACATTTGCAGTAACCCTGTTGATTCAATGTGCTCAGTCCCCTTTAGCAAACACTTAGATATGCTGCCCAGATACCCCTTTAGTAAAGAACTTTTTTTTCTATCTGCTGGGAATACTAGCAGCAGACATCAGCTGTCAGCCCCGTCAGGAATGATCTGAGCTGCAGAGAGCTGCCTGCCCCAAGGTCATGCCTTCCTGGTGACCCAAAGACCCATATTCAATGACTATTTGCTGTGTGAGTATGAAGGCCTGGCCATCTGTGCCCAACACCTGACAAGACTGGACTATCATTCTAGGTCCAGAGCTCCACGTTGGGTCATCTGAGGAAATCTTTGGGCCAGCATCACAATTCAACTTCTCTCCCTGTTCAGCTATGTATCCTTATCCACTTTTACAGGCTTGATCTCAAGGGCACTCCTTAAAAAAGGCCTGCACGCTACACTTCAAGTCTAAATCTGCTTTCTTCAGAATTCAAACTGTGACAGTTTCCACAATGTACACAATTACCCACCCAGTTCTACAATTCCAATGCTAACTCTGTATGGGCAATACTTTATCATTTTCATAACTTTACAACATTAAGATTTTGTTTGCCAGGTCAAGATTATTAATTTTATTGGGTGGCTGCTAGAGCTTGTTACTGTTTACTAATACTGCAGACTATTAAAATTTTGTGATTAGCCATATATAAGTAACTTGTGTAAGTAACTTGTTTACCTGAAATAAACTAATCCTGATTCATGTAGTTAGATGACACAGCCGTGAATCTCTATAGTGTTCTATTTCTGCATTTAATGCCCCATTTCCCTAAAGCTCTGGTAACTTAAGAGTGAAATCTTTGCTGGGGCGCCTGGGTGGCACAGCGGTTAAGCGTCTGCCTTCGGCTCAGGGCGTGATCCCGGCGTTATGGGATTGAACCCCACATCAGGCTCCTCCGCTGGGAGCCTGCTTCTTCCTCTCCCACTCCCCCTGCTTGTGTTCCCTCTCTCACTGGCTGTCTCTATCTCTGTCGAATAAATAAATAAAATCTTTAAAAAAAAAAAAGAGTGAAATCTTTGCTTCAAGAGACAACTAAGCTGTACTAGCCTAAAAATGAAAGTTCCTGGGTGGATAAATTTTCTTTTGACAGATATGTTGAAAAGTCTGCTGTCCAAACGACAAATATGTTTTTCATTCCATGAGAGCAGGAAATATATGTGAGCTTTCCAAATGTTGTGCTATGAATGAGTTACTTGGAAGTTTCGATATTGATCTCCTTAGCTTCTGGACTGGTTGCCCATCCTGGGCTGGTTGCTGTTGGCTATGATCAGCCTCAATCCTTTTGCCTGATGCGTCATACTGAAGTAGAAACTTCCATGATACCCCAGAATATAGTACAGCAAACTGGAGACTATACAAATGGAAAACGAGTGTTTAGTTAAAATCTACATATACAGCCCTCCAAAAAAAAGTGATTTCTAAATTTCTCTGATGACAAGCTTATTTTACAATTATTTTATTATTAAAACTCAATTCTCAAACTTAGCAATTAGGTAAAAGAAAAAAAAAGAAAGAAAGAGCATGGTAACCTAATTTACTGTAATGAGGTGAGAAGTTAAAAGTCAATGCTACCCACAGTGTAGTGTTTCTCCAACATATTTGATCATGGAATGGTTTTTCAGTGACCCATTGGGAAATGATGGCTAAAGTGAAGTCTGTTTTGCTACAAATATAAAAGAACGAAAAGAAGTTGTTTGTTAAAGTGATGGTCTGAGTGTGATGGAGTACAGAGCAGGAAGTACACCCAGGATGTGAATAAAAATAACGTATGTCAGATAGAAATAAATGACGGAATTACTGTTCTATAGAATTTTAAAGCTGGAAGAATTTTTAGATATCATAAGACATAAGCACATATTTTTTCAAAGTGAAAACTGAGATTTAGAATGAAAACACTTATTTGTGTTCACATGGCAAATTGATGGAAGAACCAACCACATTTGTTAAATGAATGAAAAAATGAAAAAATAATGCCATTTGAGAACCATATTTTGTTAAGAAAAGGAGAATGAGATAATTATGAGACTTAGGAAAAAAATTAACTAGGAACTAGTAATTGCTTACAGTAGAAAAGACATCTGACAAGAAAAACTTTTAGGAAAAAGTTGTGCAAGAGATTCCTAGAATCAGAGAGAACATCACTCATTAAGGGATGAATTCCATGAGGCCAGAATCCCAATGACAGCAGAGAGGATCGTTCTTTAAAAATATGCACAGTATGGTATACGTTTAAATGTTATATATTTCACTATGTTATATATTTAATAGGTTACGAATTTTGTTATTGCTTTAGTATATTTACATTATCAAATATATAACACATTTTTCATATTTTATCTCAAATTACAAGCTTAAAAGAATGCTATGTGCAGCAATATAAAAACACAATAAAATTCATGTACTGTAATTAAATCTTATATTTTGCCATATTTGTAGTAACCCTCTAAGGATTCCTGAATCCGACACATATAACAAATATTTTCTGTCAGTCTGGTTTTGCCTATTCATTTTCTTTGTGGTGTCCTTTGAAGAGTTAAAATTTTAGATTGTGATTAAATTTATCAGTCTTTCTTTTATGGTTCATGCTTTCAGGTCCTCTCTAAAAAATCTTTGCCTACTTCAAGATCACGACAATATCTTCTACGCTTAATTCTAGAAGCTTTGCACTCTGAGTCGTTATGTTTATATGTATGATCCATCTCAAGTTACTTTTGTGGCTAGTGTGAGGTAGGAGTCAAGATTATTTGATTGCCATTTGTAGAAAAGTGATGTCTTTTCCCCCATTAAATTTCATTGACATCTTTGTCAAAATTAATTGCCTGTATATTTGAGGATCACTTTCTAGATTGTATTCTACTACCGACATGAATATCCGTACACCAAACCATACTCTCTGGGTTATTCTAGCTTTGCAATACATCTTGAAAGCAGGTAAACTTAATTGCTTAACTTTGTTTTTTCTCCCCCCCACCTTGGTCTTTTTTTTTCCCAAGTTAATCTAGGTTGTTTGCATTTTCAAATAATTTCAGAATCAGGTTGCCAATTCCCACCAAAAAGTAAGATGGATATTTTTATTGAGATGGCACTGATTGCACAGATCAACTTGAAGACAATTTATGTCTTCAAAAGTCTGGATTTTCCAATCTTCAACTTAATTCATGTACGTCTTCTTTTAATAATTTTTCATTTAAATTTCATCTTTCTGGATATCCAGATTTTGACCCTTGCTCTCCTTTCATTGCATCTGTCTGCTATATAGTTTAATATCCTTTTATTTTTGACCTTTCTAAATATCTTCATTTTAAGGGTACCTGTCAATATACATATAGGACTGGAGTTTGTATTGTTAACCAATATGAATTTTTAAATTCTAATAGATGAGTTACACCATTTACCTTTACTAATATATAAAATCTGTTTGGTCTCTGTGTTTTAAAAATACCATAGTAACATATACAAGCTACCAATACAATTAGCTTTGGATCTATTTTCCACTCCATTCAATCTCTCAGTTTCATTCTTGAAAGCGTGATTATGTTTATTCTAATAATACCCTTTATACTGTTACTTTATATAATACCATCAGTGCCCCCCTTTGGGGGGCTTCTTGTCTACTGTTATCTACTCTGATATTGACATTATTTCATTCCTGTATCTCTCCCACAGGATCTGATTTGAATATATAATAACTAAAATACTAGTTAAAAACTATAAAACTACAAAAATTATCATACTTTTCATATACCTTCCCATTCCCCTCCAACTTGTAATAGTTATATTCTATCTACATTGTCAGAACGTGCTGCTCTAGAGACCATTTAGCCCTAGAGATAAAAATATATTTAGTGCTCACCACACTGAAGTGAGTTATCAGTGACTGTTAACAGTATACTACAACCTGGTTGTTTTTTCAGTTAACATTATATCATGATTATTTGTCCTACTAATCAGCCATTCCAAGATGTCATTTTTTATGACTGAACTGCACAGAATTAGTATTTTCCATAATTTATTTCTGTGATCCCACATTATTGAACCTTTGGATTTGATGTCATGTCTTACATCAATATCCCTGGCACATGGTGCATAGTATGATATGATGCAAATGGCAGTGGAGCAACTATAAATCCTGACTCTGCCACTTACTAGTTATATAGCTGTGGGCAAATTAACACAGTTCCATGAGCCTTAGTTTCCTCATCTGTATCTACCTCAGGACTGTTGCAAAGACTATCATGTGCATTAAATGCCTATTCATGAGCTACACAAAAATCAGGTAGCCAATACTATTTCGAATTGGTAAAAAAAAAAAAATGTTAAAAGAAGATGAAGCACAATTGGATACAAGTTTCAATGACTAAGAACCTACAAAGTACAGGGGCGCCTGGGTGGCTCAGTCGTTAAGCGCCTGCCTTCGGCTCAGGGAGTGATCCCAGGGTCCTGGGATCGAGCCCCGCATCAGGCTCCCTGCTCTCCTGGGAGCCTGCTTCTTCCTCTCCCACTCCCCTTGCTTGTGTTCCCTTTCTCGCTGGCTGTCTCTCTCTCTTTCTGTCAAATAAATAAATATCCTTAAAATTTAAAAAATTAAAAAAAGAACCTACAAAGTATTTTTCTGAATATATTTAGGAACTATGTGAATATGTGAATAACTCTGTATTCACAGATCCCTCCTTTCAAAGTAGAGGTCCTGAAGGCCAAGATGTTGCTAATGACATCTAATCAATTAGTTATTTCCTCAAGCTGATCACGGGCTTGTTCTTGTTTATTCACTTGAGCCTAGTGTAAAGCCACTGTCGTAATCTTGGGCTTCAACATGATTAGGACCCTGGCATTTTGTGAACACAGTGCACGTGCCTCTCCCCTATCTGACTTTCTAACATCGGGAATATCTCAGTCTTGGAACAACAAAGCTATAGATTTAAACCGCAGTTCTATCACAACTAGTAATGTCGACCAGAAGAGTTACTTTACCTTCCCGAGCTTCGGAACTGGACAACAGTAATATAAATCCTGAAGACATCAGAATTAACTAATACTGGTAAAGCCTCTCAAAGAGTTGGAGATAAATACAGTATTAGCTACATTTTGGTTGAGAGGCGGTGCTTGAGGGTTGTTTCCGAGACTTACCTAACAGAAATGGTGAAATCAACACTAGCACCTTTAGGTAACCACATAACCCTGATGTAATTGCAAGCACAGACAGAAATAGGGACCCTTGAATTGTGCGGCAATGCTTCATTTAAGGTCATCATTCAGAACATTCGGAATCTTACATTGCTTTTATATTATCAAATAAAAGTAAGCAACTTTAAATTCTTATAGTGAATTAATTCATGGATCCCTGAGATCACATCTGTAGACCCTGGGATGGGAATCACAGGTTTACTTTATTTTTCTTTCTTTGTCTCCCCAGCAACATGAACAAAGTGACAGCTACAATTGGGCAGCCATCTGTGAGCTTGATGGAAAGCACTGTGTGGTCTGGTATGTCTTTACACAGAGACATTAATTAATAGAATTCACTCTGGGTTCACCAATATTTAATTAACTAGATTAAACGAATTTCTACTGATTATAAAAAGTATGACAGCACCAAGTTGAAGAGATGACTTTATTGTTACAATTATAAAGGCTCCATTTCATGATAATGCTTGTCCGCTAAAACCCCAAAGACGTATTCAGGGACAAGGGAGTCCATTGGAAATGACCATCACCATTCCATGTCTTTTTATTTCTTCTCTAGCACTCATGATGCCTCTGTGGGGGTTACATAATTATGCTCATTGACTATCATCAGGGTGTGATGGAATTGGAGCCACTGATATGCTGCTTCATTTTCACCTTCCTAATTTGGCTTCTATTTGGAAATAAGCAGGTAAAGGGACATTTTTTCTGAAAACAATGAAGTTAATGTTTTTTTTTCTGATTAAGAAAATAAAGTACATTACTTGTAGAATACTGGCAAAATAAAGCAAAAAGAACAAAAGAAATAAAAAGAACACATGATGGCCAACATGTATTGAGCACTTACTACAGGTCAAACTCTTACTACATGAGCACTTAATAATGTCAAGTGTCCTAGTGTTTTATTTTCAAAATTTTATGAATCAAATTCTCATAACATCCCTATGAAAGAACTATTATTAATAGTCACCTTGCTTAGTTAAGAAATTAAAGCTGTGAAAGGTAAATAACTTGTCCAAAATCACACAAAAAAATTACTCATAACCTCGCTTTCCAGAGACACGCGCTCTTAATATTTTAATACTTTTTCCCTGTATGCATCCATCTCGTTTGCATGCTGACTATGCTAGACAAGTTAAATACTTTATTTCTGTCCATCTTTATGGCAAAATTTTGAAATGAGATTAATAAATCCCGTTACAGAGCTAACAAAACTGAGACTCCGTTTGATTAATTTGCTCAAGTTAATACAAGTATTAAGTAACAGAGCCCAGAATTTAACCCATGTAACGGTGACTCCAAAACATACAGCCTTTCCGATATACAGCACTGCTCTATTTTCTCAATATTAAAGTTACATCAGTGCTGAGATTGAAGCCTTATACTTCCAAACACCAAAACTATGCTCTGTTCACTGAGTCACTCCCACTTAAAGATTCGTGTTCTGTGGGGTCAAAGTCTGCCATCATGGGACACATTTCTCCCTCCATTGTAATAGAAAAGGGGAAAATTATCAGGATGAAGTTCTGGAATTGGATTAACAAGTTGTTTATTTAGTATTATTCATCTCATTTGCATTGAAAGAAATCACCTTTGGCACTATCACTTACCACTGCATGTTAGTTGGACAACCCATTTTAGAAAAAATTTGGTCATGTGTTTTAAGAGCCTTAAGAATCTTAATTTTTAGTAAAGTTACACATTACCTAGTTTTTTTTTTTTGTTTTTTGTTTTTAAAGAATTTATTTATTTATTTGACAGAGAGAGACAGCCAGCGAGAGAGGGAACACAAGCAGGGGGAGTGGGAGAGGAAGAAGCAGGCTCATAGCAGAGGAGCCTGATGTGGGGCTCGATCCCATAACGCCAGGATCACGCCCTGAGCCGAAGGCAGAAGCTTAACCACTGTGCCACCCAGGCGCCCCTCACATTACCTGTTTTTCACAGCTTAAGTCATAAAGTGTGTATATGCTTTATTCTGCTTCTTAAATTAATATTACAGTGACTTTATATTTCTATCACCGGAAAAGTTTTATAAGCAAAACCTTCAATGCATTAAAGGTATGTAATATACTACAACACTTGACACAGTAGAGGCATCACAGAGATTCAGAAAGCATTTGTTGAGTGAATAAATGAATATGGAAGTACTAATCATTAATTCATCTTCTACTGAGGACACATAGGATTTTCCTAACTTGTAACTATGATAAACTACACTGTCATGAATGATGGCAGATTGAATACGTTCAACTATTTCTACTATGTTTGGAAACTTCACTGAAAATGATAGTAAAGGGATTTTTACAGCATAGACATAGACCTAAATAATGGTCCAGGTCTCTAAGACATAGAGAATAATACAAGAGGTGGTAGGAACAAACTTTTAAAAGGTGGAAAGCAAAAGAATAGAGTAGCAAGTGAATTAATAGATATGCAAATGTGAATAAGCTGGCAGTAGGAAAAACAGAAGAGCAAACCAATCCGCAATGTAGACTCCACCGAAGATTCAGAAAATGGTGGCACCAGGGACCTCTGCAAGTAGAAGTGAAGGTGCTGCTACAGACGTAACTACCGGTTCAAAGGTCCAACTCTGCATTTCCAGACGCCTGCCCTTTCTACCCTAACCAAAGATTGCATAATAGTTCTCTGGAGGGGGAAAAACAAGGGATCTTTAGACTAGGGGGTATCAGACACAGCTAAGGAAGATGTACAATAATGAACACATAATTAGCCACTTGCAGAGAGTTCACGTATAACCACTACTCAGCAGCATAGTCCAACACGGGGAAAGAGGAAAGGTATCTATCTGTGGGCTCATTCTCTTCCCTTGCCTTCCATTGGTCAAGGTAAGAGAGCCCCCTGGCCTTGGGTTCTATTTTGTTAAAGGGCTTGCCAAGCATAAGCACTCACACCCACAAAAATAATTTATTGTAAAACACATGGGCACCTCTGTCACTCAGCCCTGGCATAGAGCAACCCTGGGCCCTTAACAGTTGCTCTAGGAGTTGACACTGCACAGGCCCCAGGGAAATACTTCTCCACATGTCTTACCCTGTGTATCATTCTGATGCAGAGGCCCATGGTAGGCCATGGCTGATGCAAAGATGGATACAATGCAGAGCATGACATGATGTGACCAGTGGACACACTTATGTCAGAGAATGTAATGAACCATTCCTCTCAGACCTCAAGAGTGGAATGGACTCTTGCATGACAAAGTACTGTTTCCTGGACGTGCTAAACATCCATGTTCTTTTGGTGCCTATGCTACATTCTGTAAGTACCCCAAAACTAATGCAGTATTTTTAAGAGCAACACATGGTAGTTAAAAGATATTTTGGAGTAGTGAACAGTATTACTTTTAAATTTGTGCAAACTATATGTAGATCTAAATATAACATGTGAAAGGTGTAGCTGATTGTTTACATTGGCAACGAGATAAAGTACGAACACTTCCACTGAAAATAGTTTTGTTACCCTCAGTTTACAGAAGAGTGGGGGATGGGAGGATGGGGTAACCGGGCGATGTATTAAGAAGGGCATGTGTTGTCATGAGCACTGGGTGTTATACACAACTGATGAATTGTTGAACACTGCATCAAAAACTAATTATGTACTATATGTTGGCTAACTGAACGTAATAAAAAAAGGAGAGAGAAAGAAAATAGTTTTGTTAAGGAGCATCTGCATGTCTTGGTTAAGCATCTGCCTTCATCTCAGGTCATGACCCCAGGGTCCTGGGATTAAGCCCTGCATCCTTTTGTTCCCTGCTCAGTGGGGAGCCTACTTCTCCCTCTCCCTCTGCCCCACCTCCAGCTTGTGCTCTCTCACTCACTCACTCTCTCTCTCTAATGAATAGAATCTTGGAAAAAAAGAAAAAAAGAAAGAAAATAGTTTTGTTTAATAAAAACATGTAATGATATAGAGAACAAACTGATTGTTGCCAGAAGGGAGATGGGTGGGGGGGATGGGTGAAATAGGTGAAGAGGGTGAAGAGTACACTTATCAGATGAGCACTGAGTAATGTAAAGAATTGTTGAATCACTATATTTTACACCTGAAACTAACCTAACACTGTAGTTTAATTATATTTGAATAAAAAATGATTTTTAGGGGCGCCTGGGTGGCACAGCGGTTAAGCGTCTGCCTTCAGCTCAGGGTGTGATCCCGACGTTATGGGATCGAGCCCCACATCAGGCTCCTCTGCTATGAGCCTGCTTCTTCCTCTCCCACTCCGCCTCTTGTGTTCCCTCTCTCGCTGGCTGTCTCTATCTCTGTCGAATAAATAAATAAAATCTTTTAAAAAAATGATTTTTAAAAATAAAAAAAATTTAATCAATTTTAAATATTTTAAGACTTAAGTAAATCTATTATTTGATATTAATTTGTATTTTGCTTTTAACTTTAACAGAAAAATATAAAATTTATATTATTTCAAAGAAAATAACTTTGAAAACAAGTGAAAAATTATATTTTACATCTATTTTATTTACTTTTTGATAAAATACGTTCAAGTTGTATACAATCGTGTCTATCTTATTTTTTAATCTTTTAAAGCACTAGCATCAGTTCAACCCAACTTATATGAAAATCTTGATTACAATAATTAGGTTTTGCTGAAATAAGGCAAAAACAGTAATTTATAAATTACCTATATATCATGATTTTTAATACTCCACTAAACATCACTAGTCCAACAACAAAATACCAAGGTATGTGTCATAGTTCTTATATTCAGCGTTTTGGTATTTTATCAGTGTTAATTCACATAAGTAAAATAGCTTGACTCATTTTTTTCAATCTTATCATAAACGTATGCCTATAAAGGCAGGAGACTTTTTTTTTTTCAGTTCTATTGAGATATAACTGGCATATATCACTGTGTAAGTTTAAGGTACAAGGCACAATGGTTTGATCTATAGATATGGTGAAATGATTGCTGCTATAAGTTTAGTTACCATACATCTTACATAGATACAAGAAAAAGAAAAATAATTATTTGCCTTGTGATAAGAACACTTAGGGTTATAGTCATTACGTGGTACATTACATTCCTAGCACTTATTTATCTTATAACTACAAGATTCCGTCTTTTGCCCATCTTCCTCCTATTCTCTTTCCTCATTCCCCACCACAAATCTGATAATTTGTTTTTATTTTTTTTAGAGTCTACATGTGAGATCATATAGTATGTGTCTTTGTCTTATTTCACTTAGCATGATGTCCTCAAATTCCATCCATGTTGTCAGAAATGATAGGATTTCCTAATTTTTTTATGGCTGAACAATATTCCATTGTGTACACAGATACCACAATGGTATCTTTGTCCATTCATCCATTGATGGGCCCTTAGGTTGTTTCCATATCTCAAATTACAAACATGAGGGTATGCATATTTTTTCAAGCTACTGTTTTCATTCTCTTTGGATGTATACTCAGAAGTAGAATTACTGGATCATATGGTAGTTTTACACTGATTTTCTTAAGGAAATTTCCATTGTAGCTATACCAGTTTATAATTCCACCAAGAGTGTATGATGAGGGTTCCCTTTCTCTTTCTCTAAATCTTAGCCAAAGTTTATTATCTCTTGTCTTTTTGATCATGGCCATTCTAACAGGCATGAGGTGATATCTCATGGTGGTTTTGATTTGCATTTTACTAAAGACTAGTGAAGTAATTTTTTATGTTCCTATTGGCCATTCATATATCATTTGTCTTTTGGGGGAAAATTCAGGTTTAGTGCATTTTAATTGGCTTATTTGTTGTTATGGTGTTAAGTTGAATGACTTCTTCACATATTTTGGGTTTAACCATATTATCAGATATGGGGTCTGCAAACATTTTTTTCCCATTCTGTAGGTTGTCTTTTCACCTTGCTGATGGTTTGTCAGGCAGAAGCCTTTTAGTATGATGTAGTCCCACTTGTTTTTATTTTGTTGCTTGTGCCTTAAGGTGTCATGTCCAAAAAATCATTACCAAACCCACATCAACAAGTTTCATGGTTTCAGGTCTTACACTTAAGTCTTTAATCAATTTCAAGTGAATTTTTGTGAGCGGTATAAAATAGTGTGCTATAACTTATTTTTAATTTTACAACTGGTTAATCTGCTATGTAACTTTTACATATTTGGACACATAGTCTTAGTAGATTTCCCAAATCCTGCAATTGGTAACAGTGGACCTGGTCAAAATTTTGACAGGGCATTAATTTTCCTTTATCCCTGTTATTTATCTTCTGGTGCTTACATCTTCCAGGCTGCTGCAAGGGAATCTAGATCTTATGGCCTAAGGCATGATGCCTGACCTGACTGAAGCAATGTGAGAAGCTATAGCCTCCTAGGTCTTTTGGGACAGTCCTGGATGCTGGACCCTCCAGACCTCCCTCTGCTGCAGGTACAATGGAGGCCAGGCCACAGCCACGCCTCACCCTGAAAGAAGCATACATAGCTGGTGGCCTGTCTCTCTTTGGCACAAGCAGCTAAAATCCATAGGTGGACAGAGCCAGGTGAATTTAAGAAGCGACTTATACTGAGTCTGATATTCTTAATAAAGATGCTCTGCCACTCAGGGCAAAATAAGAATACCACTATGATCTCACCCCTAACATGTCAAACCTGACCCACTCCACTTAGCCTAGAAGCCCACGAAATGGAATATCCTCTCTCTCTCTACCAGTCCTCTTTGTGTGACATGCCTCATCAACTGACTTCCACCCACACCCACCAAAAGCGCATATTAGCTCCATTTGGAATACGGCAGTTTGAGGATGAGTCCACAGGTCATTTCAGTTCCGGGTGGAACACTGTGGTTGAGATGAGAGACGACCTGTTGGTCGTACCCAACAGTAGCCCATGTGTCCTCAGCAAAGAACCTGAGTTGTCAGACCAAAACCATCAGAACCAGCAGGACCATCAGGGCAAGAAAGTGGGGGAGATTTGCTTAGATCCCACTTGCTTTTGGCATTTTTGTCCAAAACTGTGAGAAAGCAGCTTGACCAGAGTACCTATGCATGTTCCCTTAGCAGGCCTCCTGGCAGGGGGTGGGCTGAGGTCCATATCCTAAAGACCGGGTGTTTAACACATAATTTCCCTTAATTGTTCCTTGCTCTAGCACTCTCTGTGTGTGCTCAGCCTAATTAAAGCGAGAAGTTCAGCACAGTGAAAGACAGGTCTTTTAAAGGGGGAAGGCAGTAATAAACTCTCATAAAGGCCACCAGTAACTAGTCTACCAAAGAGACATGAGCCATTATCAGGCTGAGACAGGGCACCAGCTGCCTCAAGATGACTGATGGCCCCCTACCTATCTTAGCCATTATTCTTGGAGACGAGCGCAGAACCCGAATGCCCAGCAGTTCTAGGATATGTACATATATATCCTGTCCGTATGGATGGGTCCATGATTTAGTGCTAACAAACATATCTCTAGGAGGAAAATAGATGTACTAATCGACAAAGATTTAAGCTGTGCAAAGAATCATCAATCTCCCCTGCTGCAATGGTCACTTTGCCTTCCTTTTTTGTAATACGATATTTTTTAAGAGATTTTTTATTGCTTACTTCTCAGTTTTCACACATTATAATTCCAAGTTGAATTTCTTCTAACTATATGCAGGGTACTGCAATCACACGGATTCAAGAGTGTTCTCGCAAGTTAATCCTAATGATTCTGTCACTATGGAGATCTATGTATCTGCTTATCTACGTAGAGAAATGAGCAGATAGTAGGTAGGGAGGGAGATACAGATAGAAAGAATAGCTATGTAGATACAGATATTCTTAATTAAGGAGTTGAAAGGTATTCCTTTATCTAAGACAATGTATTTTTTTCAGCCAACATTTATTGAGCATTTAATAGTTTCGGGACTCCTAATTGAGCCTTAACACGTAGTGGGCTCTGAAACAAAGCTTCTATAGGGAGTTAGAAAATAGATGGCAACTAAGGATACAACTAGGATGCAAACGCTTTCTGAAAGGCACATGTCATTTTTACAAAGCTTACACATCTCACAAAGCCATGTTGACCACAGGGATATTTTGAGGTCATTGATTTTTTTTTTTTTTTTATCTAAATTAAGGGGCAGAAAAGACATTTCCTGGGCCCTACTCCATCCCTGACTCTACTTAGAGGATGGTACAGGCCTCAGAAATGTCTTAAGCTGCAGGGATGAGTTAAGAGTCTGAGAGCACTTTTGTATATAAAACTGGATCATAAGAAATTGTTCTTATCTTTAGACATATTAAAATATGCCTACCGCAAAGTGCTCATGTCAATAATCAAGCTTAATCAGCTGCATTAACATGTAGTATTTAATGCTTACAGGCTTTCTCTCTCCTACGCATTTGTAAGCAAACATTGAGAAAATACTGGTTAAGAATTAATACACACAAGGAATATTAGCAGAGATTGATATTCTTGAAGCTCAGAAGAGAAAGGGCATTACTGCAGAACAGGGTGTTCCAAGCAGAGTTCATGGGAAGGTGACATCCAAACTAGATCTGAAGGATGAACAAAAGAAATGACATGAGCAAAGGCCCAGAGGCTTGGGTGAGGTATCGGACCGAAGCATCATGTTGGGGAAGAGCCTGTGAAGGACAGGGGAAAAAAATGGTGCAAGACTGCAGCAGGAAGATTACTAAATAATTAGAACTTTGCCCTGATGACAGAAGGGAGCCCCTGCAACTCTGGGAACCAGATGCAATGAGTGTTTAAAGGTGTGCTGACAATGATATGACATCAGCCTAATAAAATAAGCAAGAATTATCTCTGATCCGGTTCTATGCTCACTGGCAACAGTAGGTTATATTGATTGAATTCTTAACAGGCCAAGTACTGCGCTCAGTCTTCCTTTATCACTTAAGCTTTACAACTACACCATGAGCTCCACGTTTTGCAGCTTAGGGGACCAAAAAAAAAAAAAAAAAGGTTGAGTAATTTGTACAACTTACATAAGAGCTTGAAGTAAGGATGTGACCCCAAGAAATGTGACTCCAGTGACGATGCTCTTGCCTCTTCAAGCAAGCTTTTTGAAAAATGGCTACCCTCGTAGCTTCCCTCCAGGGAAAGGTGAGGCTGGCCAGCCAACCAGAGCACTAACATTTTGACAAAGATATAGTATCACATGGCTTCTCATAACCCCAACATCACAGGATGGACAAACAGTTCAGATCACAGCTCAACCTCTCACTACTTACATGACCTTGAGTAAGTTCCTCAGTCTCTCTCTGCACACACATCTGAAAAAATGGAGCTAATAGAATCTTACTTTTGGGGTTGCTGGGAGTACAGGAACTCACATAAAGCATTTAGAAGAGTGCCTGACACACAGCATTGAAAAGATGTTTGTAAATGTCATTATTTCTTTGGGGGCAAGTTAACCAATTAGAAATCCAGTTTTAAATGGCTTCCTATGCAGTTTAGGTAGAGAGCAGGAATGAGATGACTGTATCCTAGTCTGCTTGATGTTTATATTTTTCCTTATAACAGCAACCTCAGTTTGGAGGGATAACAATAATCCACACTGTGGCAACTTTATCAAAGAAAGTGCAACTTTGGGAGGCTTTTTTGAGTGGCCAGACGCCCACACCCAAGTGACAATCACCATGTTTGTTTCCACGGACCTGTCTGAAACTGTGAAAATGATCACGATTTACAGTAATGGATCGGTGAATGCTGAAATACTGAGGTGATATATATTCGGTAAAATTTAACTCAAACTACCTTTTTGTTCATGATATTTGGCCACCTCTTCCTTCTGTTCCCTCTAGCTCCATCAGTCAGATTTCTTGACCCCACCCAAAGGCTACACTCATCTTGTTTTTTCCGACACCTATTCCCTCATTCATCCCTGTCTCCTAGGTGGTTTCCAATAGTATTTATTTCAAAATACATCTTTAAAAATTTTTATAACACTCTCCATGGCTACCCAGCACCTTTTCCTTCATATTAACTAAGAAAAGAGGAAGGTGACATCTCCTTTCTTCTCCCTGTCTCTTTTCCCCAAACTCTCTCTAAATAAATGTTCTAATCCTCCTTTGAATACGCTTCTATTACAAGCCTAAGTATTCCAGCTCTGATCTCCATGCCAACCCTTCCTACCTCACTGCCGGCAGTCTCTCAGGTAAGTTCTAACCTCTTCCTCTCAATTTCATTCATCTGTGATTGGTAACAACTCAGATGAATAAGTCAAAATGGGCTAGATCTATGAGGCATTAACACATTAACTCTGAAATCTCAGTGGCTTTTAGAAACAAAAGTTTATTTCTCATTCACTATATGTCTAAACAGTGTTGGCAGGGGCTCTGCTCGCCTTGGTTTCTCAGGGACATAAGCTAAAAGAGACTCCGAGGTTTTATAATGGCACAGTCTCACACACGGCTTCAGAAGTTGGCCAGAGAAGAGAGGGGCTAGAATGTTGCCAGGGCTGCTTCACAGCATGCAAATGCAGTAGCACAGCCTCCTACCCACCCAACCCATTCCACGCTTAGAGGGGCTTATATTTGGTTTAACGTTTTACTGTTGCTGTCTTGAAATTCATCATTTTTTAACAAAGGCTTCACATTTTCATTTTGCACTGGACCCCAAAAATTATGTAGTCAATGCTGAGGGTTGCATCAGAACTCTTATGGCCATGCTTTCCATCTTTTGATCTACCCCACTTGTCAGTACTTGGGCCATGCATGGCCTTGATCTTTGCAAAGGTGGCTGGCAAGTGTGGTTTTTAGACACTAGTTGCTGATGAACACACGGTATTTTCCCTACCACATGGACTTCCCTAAGCAATAACCCAAATTCCACAGAAAGCTACCATGTTCTGAATCATACAGTCTGATAAAGGAAGTGTCATACATCGTGCAGCCCACCATGTGTGACTCCTGTAAACCCAAGTGCTAGATGAAATGGAAGAACACAGAAAATTATGAAGCGCTTGCTTTCTAGAACCTCACGTTCTAGAGTAGTGTTTTTCACACTTTATGTACATAGAAATCTTCTGAATAACATGGAGATTCTGACTTGATAGCTTTGAGAAAGGGCCAAGGACTCTGCATTTTTGACAAGCTCTCAAGTAATTCCAATGTTACCAGCCTATAGAACCACACTTCAGGTAGCAAGGTTCTAGGTAATACCATGAAACATACCTAAAATTACAAGAAATTAATGCAATATATAATTAAAAGCATTTCTGCTAAATACTCATCCAATAAACAAAAAAAAGTTTGTTTTGATTATCGAATATATTCTGTGAAGTTTTTTTTTTTTTCTGTTAGAGATGTTTATCTTTCAGCAAATTTGTTTTCTTTGCATTTCCAGTATGCTTGCATTGTTAATTTGAGAGAGGAACAAAGGGCTCTTCTTATTTGCAGGTTTATTCTTGGTCTGCTTCCTATAATTGATAGTGTCAGAGAAGCGTGATTAACACTCCATTTGTGAAAACCTGCTCACCTCAGAATGCACAATTTGGCAAACTCTTCTCCAGCATCTATTCTCAGACAATACCCTCTTTGTTCCACTCAGCCATACTACAATGGCTAGTGTGGAATCCTATGAGGCAGAATTGGCAGCCAAGAAGTTAGAAGGTGGGTTAATTTGGAAGAGTAGCAGGAAGGATGTATTTTTCACTTCAGTAGAAGCTAGCTAGCCAACAACCTGGCTATGCAGAGAAATATTCATCTTGTTCCTCTCCCTCCCCTCACCCTCTAGAAAGTTGCAGCATTATATTACTTGGCTAATTTCATGGTTTTAAATCTGAGAAAGGTCAAATGATTTACCCAAGTACCAAGGTGCAGTAGAGTATCAAAAAAATAAAATTGAGAGAGGGTGTGAGCCTCTTGGTGATGTGCTTTATACCTTTTTTCTCTCCCCTGTGATTTACAGCTAGTCCAACATCCATTACAACAATAGCAAAAAAGCGCCTCTGTGCAGCACATAGAACACCCAAGAGATTTAACCATTTGTGCATCTAGCAGTAGGTGGACGGGCCCCTGGAGGTGGTAGCAGAAGGAGGGAAATAATAGTGGAGCTGCTGGGGCACAGGCAGTGACAACAGAGAAAGCAGTGGCCAGCGAGGCACTGAGACAGCATGACCATTACAGCAGGGGAGATGGAGCATGAAGGAGTGTGTAGGAGTCTGCCCTGTGGGCCGTGTGCACCGCAGCTGTAGGGACAAGCTGCTCTCTCAGGACAAACTGTGTGAATTAGGGAAGGGAAGGAAAGAGAAAAAGGCAGACAATGAGAAATAAAGGATAATGTCTCTTGCCATCTTTTCCAAGAGGCAAGAGGACCACCCAAGGATCTTGGGCACTGCCCAACTTGAGGATCTCCCTGTAGGACCAGGAGAACACTTCAAGCACCAAGTGCTAAGTACACACCCACCTCACTCTACCATGTCCATTTCCTTTTTATTTACTTTTTAAAAATGTGCTGGCTCCCTATCTTAGCTGGCAGTCATCTCCCTTAAGAGAAACCAAAACCTGTGTTACAGTGCCATGTTCTAGAAAACAAAAGGAAGGCTACTATCAACCTGTTAAATTATTCGAATCAAAGTAAACAAGTATTGTACCATCATTTACAATATAGCCAAGATACGGAAGCATCCTAACAGTCCATTAATAGACAAATGGATAACGAAGATGTAGTACATGTGTGTACACACACACACACACACACACACACACACACACACACACACGGAAATATTAGGCAGCCATAGAAAAGAATGAGATTGTGCCGTTTATGACAACATGGATGGACCCAGAGGGTATTACGCTAAGTGAAATAACTCAGACTGAGAAAGACAAATACCATATAATTTCACTCATATGGAGAAGCTAGAAGAACAAATGAGTAAACAAATGGAAAGCAGAATCAGACCTATAAATACAGAGAATAAATTGATGGCTGCCAGAGGAAAGGAGAGTGGAGGGATGGACAAAGGGAGTGAAGTGGAGTGGGAGACACAAGCTTTGAGTTAGGGAATGAAGTCACAGGTATTAAAGTCTCAGCATAGTGAATATAGTCAATGATAGTCTAATAGTGTTGTATGGTGACGGATCGTAGCTACACTTGTGGTGAGAACAGCATAACATATAAAGAGGTGAAATCACTATGTTGTACACCTGAAACTAATGTAACAATGTCTGTCAACTATACTCAAATTAAAAAAAAATTAAAGAATAAAAGTAAACAAAGCCTTGCTTAAATAAGAATTTATTTAAATTCTTCAAATGCATTGGCGGAGGCACTTCTCATCCAACATAATGAAAAATCATGGTAATATGGTATCACAGATAGAAAATGACAATATTCCAGCAACCAAACCCAAAGACATGAAATACTGTTGATCTAATGAATACATAACTGAAATTAGCTGTTATGAAGAAATCTAACAAGCTACGAGAAAACTCAGAAACGCAACAGAATCTCAAGATAAAAATTAATGAGCAGAAAAATACCCTACCAAAAAAGACTGAAATTCTAAAAATGAACCCAACAAATTCAGAAGCTGAAGAACTCAGGAAATGAGATGAAGAATGCATGAGAATGCATTGGAAATAGAGTAAATCGTATGGAAGAGAAAACTGATGAGTTTGAGGATACAGATATAGAATTGATTCAGGTAGAAGAGGAGAACTAAAATTTTTAGAAAGTGAAGAAACCTTATGAGAACTGTCTGACTCCATTAGAAAAGCCAACAAAAGAACAATGAGTATCCCAGAAGGAGCAGAAAGGAACACTGGAGCAGAGAACTTATTTAAAGAACTAAAAGCTGAGAACTTTCCAAACCTGGGGAAGGAACCGGATATACAAGTGTATGAAGCTAATAGAACACCTTATTATCTCAATGTAAAAAGATCTCCTCTAAGACTTATTAACTGGCTAAAGTCAGTGATAAAGAAAGAATTTTAAAGGCAGCTAAGGGGGGAAAAATAGTAACCTATGAAAGCTCCCCATTAACTTCCCAGTAGATTTATGAGTAGAAACTCTACAGGCCAGGAGAGAGTGGAGGATATATATTCTGAATACTGAAAGACAATACCTGCCAGTCACGTTTCCTTCTGGCAAAATTATCCTTCAGACATAAAAGAGAATAAAGGATTTCTCAGACAAACAAAAGCTGAGGGAGTTCACCACCCTAGATCTGCCTTACAAGAAACGTTGAAAGGAGTTCTTCAAGCTGAAACAAAAACACAAAAGTACACAAAACTCTGATTAAGGTGAGAGTCAGATTTAGAATACTTCAACTCTTTTTTAGAATAGTATATTAAACTCTTAATTATAGCATAAAGGCTACAGGAAAAGAGTATTAAAAATAACAGATGCTACTACAACTTGGTAACAAAATCATGCATAAAAACAGATAATTCGTGACATCAAAAATGTAAGAGGGGAAGAAAAAAAGATGGAACTTTATAGACGAATAAAGGTAAATTTCTATCAGCATAAAAAGGACCATTTTATCTTTGAAATGCTTTATGAAAACATGACAACCACAAAGCAGAAATCTACATAAAATATTTTTATGTACAGCAGAGACATAAAATATTTTTTTTAAAAAAGTGAGCAAATGACCATGGAAAATCATCAATTTACAAAGGTGCAAACAGAAGGAAAAAGAAACAATGGAGAAACAAAATAACCAAATGGCAAAAGATAAAATGGCATTAGTAAAGCTTTACAGATCAATAATCACCCTAACCATAAATGGAATGAACTCACCCATCAAAAGGCACAGTGACTGCGTGAATAAAAACCAAGACCCAACTATATCCTATCTACAGGAAACTCATCTGAGCATTAAAGACATACATGGGCTCAAAGTGAAATGATGGAAGATGATATTCCAAGAAATGAATGTAGTGTAGCCATGAATGAAGGTGAGTGTAGCCATACTTACATCAGACGAAACAGACTTGAAGACAAAAAGAATAATAAGAAACAAAAAAGGTCATAATATAATGATGAAGGGCTAAATACATGAAGAAGATATAACAAGTATAAATGCATATGCTGCTAACAGCTAAGCACCAACATAAATTAAGCAATTAAAAACAGATCCTAAGGGAGAAAGAGACAACAATACAGTAATTGTAAGGGACTTAATATTCCACTATCTGTAATGCATAAACTGTCCAGATAGAAAATCAACAAGGAATCATTTAGACTGAACCATACTTTACAACAAATTTATTTAATAGACATACACAGAACATTCCATCCAACAGCAGCAGAATATACATTCTTTTCAAATGCACATGGAACATTCTCCAGGACAGATCCTATGAGAGGCCACAATACAAATCTTAGGAACTTTAAGAAGACTGAAAACCAACTAACTTCTTTGAACACAGGGCATAAAACTAGTTATCAGCAAAAAGAGTAAAGATCTACAGATATGTGGGAACTAAACAACACACTTCTAAATGACCATTGGGTCAAAAATATCAAAAGGGAAATAAGAAAAATATCTTGAAACAATGTCTTGAAAATGAAAATACAACATATCAAACATTAAGGGATGCATCAAAAACAGTTCTGAGAGGAAAGTTATAGCAATAAACATATATATTAAGAAATTAGAAATATCTCAGATCAACAACCTATGTTTATACCTCAAGGTATCAGGAAAAAAAGAACAAATGAAGCCCAGAGTTAGCACAAAGAAGAAAATAATAAGGACCTAAAGGAAATAAATGAAATAGAGACCAGAAAAACAATAGGAATTATCAATGAAACTCAGAGCTGGTTCTTTGAAAAGATAAACAAAACTGAAATATCTTTAACTAGACTATGATAAAAAGACTTAAAATTAGAAATGAAAGAGGACACATTAGAACTGATACGACAGAATAATCATAAGGGACTACTATGAACAATTATATGCCAACAAATTACATGGCATGCAAGAAATGGACATAGCTGTGGAAACACACACCTACCAAGACTGATTCAGGAGGAAATAGAAAATCTGAACAGATCAATAACAAGTAAAAACAGATTCAGACAATAATTAAGAAACTCCCAACACAGAAATCTCCACAACCTAATGGCTTCACTGGAGAATTCTACCCAACATTTAATAAGGAATTAATATGAGTGATGAATCACTGAATTCTACTCCAGAAACAAATATTGCACTGTATGTTCACTAAAATTAAAAAAAAAAATCAATCCTCCTCAACTCTTCTAAAGTATTGAACATGAGTGAATACTTCCAAACTCATTCTATGATGCCTGTGTTATTTTGGTATCAAAATGCATAAGGACAGCACAAGAAAACTATAGACCAACATCTCTGATGATTATAAATGCAAAAATTTTCAACAAAATATTAGCAAACTGAATTCAAGAACATAGTAAAAGGATCATACACCATAACCAGATGGGACTTATCTCTGTGATGCAAAAATGGCTCAATATCCACATATCAACTAATGTAATACATATCAATAAAACAAAAGAATCACATGATCATCTCAATAGATGCAGGAAAACATTTAACAAAATACAATAGCCTCTCATGAAAAAACTCTAAACAGACTGGGTATACAAGGAACATAACATAATAAAGGCTGTACATAACAAACCTACAGCTAAGGTTAATGGAGAAAAATTGAAAATGTTTCCTCTAAGATCAGAAATAAGGCAAAGAAGCCCCTCTCAACACTCCTACTCAATATAGCACTGGAAGTCCTGGCTGCAGCAATTAGACAGGACAAAGAAATAAAAGGCATCCAAATTGGAAAGCAAGAAGTACAAGTGTCATAACTTGCTGATGATATGTCACTATATACAGAAAATTCCAAGAAAATGTCAAAAAATTGTTGGAATTAGTCAATGATTTCAGTAAAGTGGCAAGATACAAAATCAATATACAGAAATCAATTGCATTCCCTCCTAGTAATGGTGAAGCATCTGAAAAAGAAATAGGAGAATTATCTCATTCACAATAGCATCAAAAACAACAAAATATTTAGGAGAAAGTTTAACCAAAGAAGTAAAAAGCCTGTATGATGAAAACTAAACTTTGCTGAAAGAAGTTGAAGAAAACACAAACAAATGGAAAGACATCCTGTGCTCATGACTCAAAAGAATTAACACTGTTAAAATGACCAAACTACCCAAAGCCGTTTTCAGATTCAACACAATCTCCATCAAAATACCAAAGGCCTTCTTCACAGAAAGAGGAGAAACAATTCTAAAATTTGTATGGAACTACAAAAGACTCAAGTAGCCAAAGCAATCCTGGGGTGGAGTGTGGGGTAGCCAGAAGTATTGCACATTGGCTTTGAAACAATACTACAAAGCTGTAGTAATACAAACAGTGTGGTACAGGCACAAAAATAGACATGATGACCAAAGGAGAATAGAAAGGCCAGAATTAAACTGCAGCATATATGGTCAACTAATGCTTGACAAGAGAGCCAAGAATACCCAATGAGAAAAGGATTGTCTGTTCAACAAATGGTGCTGGGAAAACTGGAGAAACACATGAAGAACAATGAAATTGGACCCCTATCTCACACTACTGACAAAAATTAACTTAAAATAAATCAGATACTGGGGCGCCTGGGTGGCACAGCGGTTAAGCATCTGCCTTCGGCTCAGGGCGTGATCCCGGCGTTATGGGATCGAGCCCCACATCGGGCTCCTCCGCTATGAGCCTGCTTCTTCCTCTCCCACTCCCCCTGCTTGTGTTCCCTCTCTCGCTGGCTGTCTCTATCCCTGTCAAATAAATAAATAAAATCTTTAAAAAAATAAATAAATAAAAATAAAATAAAATAAATCAGATACTTAAACAGAAGGTCTGCTAACATAAAACTCCTATAAGAAAACAGTAGGAAGAGCTCATTAATATTGATCTTGACCATATTAGGGGGTGGAGGCATGATGCCAAAAGCATAAACAACAAAAGAAAGAAATCAACAAACAGGATTACATCAAACTCAATAGCTTCTACACAGCAAAAGAAGCAACTAACAAAATGAAAAGACAACCTACAGGAGAAAATTTATGCAAACCAAATATCCGATCGAGGATTTATATCCAAAATATATAAATAACGCCATCAACTCAATAACAACAAAATCTCATTTAAAAACGGGAAGAACTAAATACACATTTCTTCCAAGAGGACTTCAAATGGCCAACGGACTCCTGAAAAGATATTTGACACCACAATCAGGGAAATGCAAACTAAAACCAAAATGAGGTATCACCTCACACCTATTAAAATGGTTATCATGAAGAAAACAGAGCTGAGGAGAGTGTGGTGAAAAGAGAACCCTTATACACTGTTGATGAGAATTTAAATCGGTCCAACCACTATGGACAACAATATGGAAGTTTCTCAAAAAATTAAAAATTGATCTACCATACGATCTGGCAATTCCACTTCTGGGTATTAACCCAAAGAAATGAAAACAGCATTTCGCTGGGAAGTATGCAGCCCCATATTTATCACAGCATTACTCACGATAGCCAAGATATGAAACAACTCAAATGCACATCAACCAATGAATGGATAAAAAAAGATGCGGTTCATATACACAATGACATACTCCTCAATTGTGAGAAAGAAAGATATTCCCCCATTGGCAACAACATGGATGTACCTCGAGCACACCATACTAAGTGAACTATAACAGAGAAAGATAAGTACTGTATGATATCACCTACTTGTAGAATTTTAAGAAGTCAAACCTGTAAAAAATAGAGTGCAATGTTCACTACCAGGTAATGGGGGATGGGGGAGGTAAGGGAGATGGTATTTAAGAGCATAAACTTTTAAAAAGTAGTAAATAGGCCATGCAGAAATGCACAGTTTAATGAGTACAGACAATAATATTGTACTATAATTATGCAATGTGCTAGATATTACTATACTGGCAATATTAGAATATGTAAATTTTTCAAAGTAGCATGTTGCATACCTTAACTTAAACAATGTTACACATAAACTTTGTTCAATAAAAATTTTCTTTTTAAAAAAAGTCATTCTCTGAGACAGCCCCTAGTTTTTAGTAGAAAGGTGGCATCAGTGAACATCTTGAGCTAAAGGGATGCTAGGCTCTTCTTTTGATGGTCATTTCCAAGTATCTATTTTCCAATTGAGAGCTTAATACCCTGGCAATAAGTAATTAGAGTATACCAGATAGCACAGTAGAGTTTACCAAGCATTTTCAATTATATCATTTCATAATTAGGGAACATTTCCAGCAGCAGGGACCGTGAAACCTTTGTCAAGGATAAGGAAAGGGGGATGCGAAGATAGTGACTTAGCTGAGAGCACAACTCTACTAAGTAGTAGTGCTGACTGAACCCAGTTTTCATCCAGAATCCCCTTGCCTTCGGTAGGATAAAAACATATGCTGTTTATCTTAGCCTAGCCTTTCATTCTCGGCCTCACTCTCACTACATATGTTTGTTGTGAGCAGAACTGTTAAATTTGTTTTGTTTAGTTATTTAATATATTTAAATGAGCCATTGTTTTCTATTAATAACAGTGTTATTGAGATATAATTCATGTACAGTAAACCCACCCATTTAAAGGTTATGATTCAGTGGTCTTAGCGTATTCACAACTGTATGACCATCACCACAACCAACTTCAGACCACATCTGCACTCCGAAAAGGAAACCTATACTCCTTAGCATTCACTCCCCATTTCTCCCTAACCCTTACCTCTACACTCCCACCTCTAGGGAACAGACCACTAATCTACTTCTTATCATTAATGGATTTGCCTATTCCCCACTAATAGTTTCTATTTTTTCTACTTTGCAAAAAGTGATAAAAGGCAAAATCTGCTTTTCATCTACTATTACAATTATAATTCACTTTAGGAATACAGTGTTATTTATAAATTGCAAAATTACTAAGAGTGCGGAAAATTTTCAAGAAAGTGGTAAAATTTAAATGGGGTTTTAAAGGGAAATTTCTTTGATTTTTTTTTTATTTTTCTAACTTTTTATTATTACAATTCTCAAAAATGCAGAAAAACAAAGAATAATACAACAAATATCCTTGTATCCATCACACAGATTCAACAATTATTAAGATTTTGCCATGCAGTTTTACGTTCTCTACATCATTTCAAAGTAAATTGCTGTATTATTCCTGGTCACTGCAAACTAAGGACAAGTTTCCTGCATGATATTATTACAGCTCCTAAAAAACTAACATTGTGATTTTGCTTTATTCTGCACCTGATATTCTCACATTTAAGAGGAGAGGTTTATGTAACTTACCCGTGTTTCCTTTTAGTCATCTCTTACCATCTGCAGCCTTCTTGTTTGAATCTGAATTTTATACTTCTCTGCTATTTCTTTAATCATAATTTTTACTCTCTGGCTTATAATCGGTTGTCTTTCATCTTGAAAGATAAATTTAGGGGGTGCCTGGGTGGCTCAGTCAGTTAAGCACCTGGCTCTTGGTTTCAGCTCAGGTCATGATCTCAGGGTCATGAGATGGAGCCGTGTGGCGGCTCCGAGCTGGGCAGAGTGCTTGAGAGTCTCTCCCTCTGCCCCTCCCGCACTTGAAGGTAAGTAAGTACGTAAATAAATAGCTAAATCTAACTACACATGAAAACTTCCCATTTATTAAAATGCTCTGCAGTCATTCTTAAATCTATACGTATATATGCATATATCTAATCAGAAAGAATAACTTCCAGTTCTCTTTCATATAAAATGAAGAATTGTGAACATTTTAGTGTCACTCTCTTCAGATTTTTCCTGTCCATGACTAATTTACCTAAATGGCCTGAAGTTTACTTTTACTTTTCTTTTTTGTTTTTGTTGTTTTCTTTTGATGTTGTTTGTTTGTTTTGTAGCAGTCATACCAGCTAGATATTCTTTCTGGAAATGGCACATCCTCACACATATGCACCAACTGGCAGTTTCAAATACAGTTGACAAGAGGGGAGTTCTGGAAATAACATACATGTCCATGAAAAATGTTAAATAAAGGGAGGCTCACTTTACATGTAATGCTAGGCTGAATCTACACAAGGAAGGAAGGGTACTGAAAATGCAATCATGTAGAGGTAATAGGTATGTTAATGGGCCTGATCGTGGTAGTCACTTCATAATGTATATACATATATCAAAACATCAAGTCATACGTCATATATACTGAATTTTTATGTCAATTATACCTCAAGAAAGCTGTCAAAAATAAAATACTCAAAACTCCTAATTTCCTAATTATTTTATTACATTTACTATTACCTGTGCTCTCAAGGCCATTTACCTCTCCTATGTCTATATGGTGGAAATACTATATAATGATGTACGACTATTTCTCTTTCCAACTCCACATTCAGTGATGTCATACCTCTTGCTTGAAATTGGCCATGGTAGGAGTATTTACAACACAGGAACCAGTAGATCAGAGTGTGGTTACTGTTTTATATTTTGTTTCGTTTTACTGTCCAGACTAAACAAAATGGATAAAATGTTAGTAATATTGATTACATTTAAAATTGGGTTATAATGTTACATTACAAAGAGCACAAAAGCGGTTATCTTTTCAGTATCCAAAGTTATTATCTTAATCAGAAAATAAGTTGCTCATATCATTGGCAAACCAATGACCTTCTGACCTATCTTGTTTTCTTTGATTGTACTCACTAACATTAACCTAAGTATCAGCCAACATTCCTACTGGAACTATACTTGGATACATTATTGTTAAACATATATCAGCGCACACTACATCAATGCCCCAATCATACATCAAAACCCCACCTGTGTCTTCCACTCCTAATGTGCAAGGAATGGGATCCTGATGCAGAACTAATTAAGTAAGTTTGTTAGACAGGTCAGAAATAAGGGTGAAAATAAAAGGACAAGAACAGTTTCCATAAGAGTATCACTGCCTACAATTTTCACAATGCATTCTGTATCTACTGGAACTTAGACCTAGATCTGTGAGTTAGGACAACTCTTTGGAGCAAGATACATTGTTACTGGAGAAAGAGAGCTAAGAAAACACCATGTTTCTCAGCCTGTTTGGATGAACCCCATTTTTGTCAGCTCCTAAAGCCATTTCATATAAAAGGAGAGCTCATATCAAAGTCACCAACAAAGTTTGCTCCCTTATTGAAAATGTGCATGCATGCAAATGATGTCTCATTTAGTCCTTTCCCCCTCATTTACCACAACTCCACTTAACTTTGAAGAAGATAGTCTTGCTTGCACTCATCATCACATTTCTAAAAGATCATTTTATCTAAGAAGAAATCAAATTCCACTAGGATATTTTCCTGCCCTTTTGGAATCTACTCTATGACTGAGAGTGACAGAAAGAAATACTCTCCAGCTGGAAGACCAATGCTTTAAGTATCAGAGCATAGTGGACACAATGTCCGAGGTCATTAGTAAGGAACTGGGAGCCCAGTATGGACTCAGGGCAATTCCTTGTGTTTGCCTAATTTAAAATGTGCTTTTATGTACTTTAACCCATTGGGTCATGACAGTGGTTCTTGAGGGTATCAGTTCAGCTCCGCAACATTTTTTTTTTTTTAAGAAACCACTGAACCTAGAAGCTGAGCAAAGTTGGATAAGATATTGCTAAGATGTAGAAAACAGTGCCCCTAAGTTCTGGGTTTCTAAATGGCCTCTAGAAACCCTATGGCTTAGAAGCTGTGAACCCGAAGAGCAAGCCCTACCTTGTAAGCCAATTTGTGCTTTTCCCAGGCTTGGTTGCCCTCAGATCCTTCCCTTGCCCTTAGCGGGACCTTCTTTGTCATGGGGGAAGGAAGATGGCTGACCCCTGAAAGTTTTGTTTACCAGGTTACGATGGCATCTGGCTTCTGCCTGGATTCCAACAACAAAGGGACTAATGAGAGATTACAGGTTGGAGGGAAGATAGAAGCCAGGGAATCCCTCTCTTCCTGGGCCTTGAACATCTTCACCAGTGTGGCAAAATCTCTTCTGTGATCCCAGTTCACTCCAGAAAACTCTATGGAGGTTCACACTCTTGTCAGCCAACCTTGTTCCTGACCTCCAGGAACAACACCTTTACTCCCTGCATTCCAAGAGCCTAGGAATGCTATTGGTTTCCTGCTGGTAACCTTTTCTACGGTACTTCCCTCAATCTGAGATGTTTGACCTCCAGCAAATCCCTCACCTGTGTATCCAATGCCTGCTTTAAATTTCGTCTTTTGCAAATTCTTGAAGTGATTTCTGTGTTCCTACTTAGATCTTGACTATACACAGGTAATCAAAATTCTAGATCTGTAGATCTCATCATCATCATTATCATCACCATCATCACAATAGCAGTTAACTTCTGCTTAAAGCCTTTTGGGTGTCAGGCACTGTTATAAGGATTGGAATTTCTCAGCAATCCTGTGGGGTAGGTATTTTTGTTATCCCACCTTACAGACAGAGAAAGTGTATATTCATCTTATATTATCCTCAAACTTTCAGTAAATATTATTTAGAGTTCTAGTCAAGTCTCAACTAGGCTACTAGGAATTAAGAGAAGGATTACTTTTCAATATTTAATTAAAGCATTAAAGGTGTATCTATGTTCCCAAAAGGCCAATATGGTGGTGCCACCCATATTAAGGAAGATGAAGCAAAGAATGCCAATCTCAGCCAGAGTTGTCTGTTCCAGCCATCTCCTTCCACACACACCCAACTGTCTGTCTTTGCTAAAGCTCTCAGAGTCTGAGTTTTATTTTGCTAATGAAGGCGAAATTCCATGTGATTTATAATGTCTAAGTCAAATGGGATACATAAAGAAGGATAAGATGACAATAATCGAGCCTGCATGTATTCTGTAGCAAGCTCTTAGAAAAGAAGGGTTTCTGAGGATGAGGTTAAGGACATCCCTTCCTATTCCATTGTAGGAAAAGAAAATTTTAGCCTTCCTCATTTCTAGGTTCTTTGCCTGGTCTACTTGACATAAGATTGATTAACAGGAGAAAAACAAATTGTATTTCATATGTATAGGAGGTCACAGAAACATGAGACTCAAAGAAGTGACTAAAGCCGGCTGCTTTTCTATCCTTTAGACAACGAAGCAATAAGTTTGTGAGCAATTGACAAAAGAAAAAAGTTTGGGTGAAGAAATCACAAGGTTGGTTGGTTTGTTTGTTAAATAAACCTTGCGTACACAGCCTTCTTGGCCCTAAATTCTCTGTGATTATAAGCATGTCTGTCTCCTGGTAAAGGGAGGGTACCTTGCACATGGCAAATTTATTTTGCTTTCAGGGGGCATAAGAGGATCAGAGTGTTATTGCACTGGCTGCATTTTAAGCAACTTTAATTCAATATAACCAACATGCCACAGAGGCCTATTTGGGGGCAGCCTGTCCTGAACCCCATTACCATGAATTCTGTCACAGTGCCCATGTATTCCTTGGTATTGGACTAAAAGGACTAGAGTTTCCCTAATAATGTTAACTGACTCCAGTGCTATCTACCCATCTTAGTCCTGAATCTTTTCTCCAGTAATGCAGAGTCTTCTCTAGTGGGAAACTAACCCCACCAATGATTAAAGGTGTTTATTCATGAAATGACTTTGGTTTCTCAAAGCTGAGCTCACTCTGGGTGATAAGCACGCCACCAGAGTCCAGGTGTCAGAATATAAAGCATCTCAACTTTTACCAGAGCACTACTTTCTGTTCATTACCCCTGCAAATGTGTGTGAAATATACGCCACTGCCTTTCGGTCAATACCATTTTCATCACCGCCAAAAGCCAATTTAATAAGCTCAGTTCATCAGCCCTATCCCTTCGAGTACTTCCTTTCCCAAAGGGAAATATAATCCATTTTTAACCATTCAGATATTTAAGAGATCCTTTTATGTGCAGTCTCAGTTCATTATGAATAAAATACATTTTATTCTTCTGTTCCATTTACTCCAGTTATACGCTGGATTGGATTGAAGCTGCAATGTTTTATCGTATTTTTAGTCAGAAAATAGTTTTCCTGAGTGCTCCTTAAGCTACCTGCGCCTGGCATTTCCTCTCTGCAGTTGCCACATATCAAAACCCGTCAGGGCTCAACAGCGCTGTCTACACGGACAAGTAAAGCAAAGTGCTGAATGATGACCTGGGAGATAGATTAGCATAGAAAGGATAATCCATACCCAGGTAATTCATACAAAGGATACACCTTTCCCAACAATCATCACCAAGACGTTACTCCACTTGATTTTGCCTGTATTGCTGTGAGTAACACTGAAAGAGCATTGTTGGGAAAATTTTACCTTGCTTTTTTTGTCACTGTAAAAGAAAATTAGGACATATTATAGTTTAGGATATGTAATCTGGAAGACTGAAAATGAGGGGGGAAATGCTGAGGGTTTCTTTTTATTCTTTTCCTCTCTAGTTTTGAGAGTGTATAATCCAATCAGACCTGTGACTTGACTCAGAAGGTTAACTCTGTTACGATGGGCAGGGTCATCATCATTACTAAAATTACGAACTACCATCTGTTGGGTGCTACCTGCATGCCGAGCCCTGGATAAACACTTTCATGCATGATCTCTGCTAATGCTCACTTCACCCCAAAAGTCAGTATTATTAGTCCCATTCTAGAGATAAAGAAAACAAAATTGAGGGCTGGAGAGGTTAAATCAATTGGTCAACAATTCAGTTTAACAATTGAAATTAAAAACAGACCCTCCTGGTTTCAAGCCCCAGGTTCCACACCATTACCTCCTTTTAATACGTCAATATAGCAAAGTGCTGATATTTTACATTGACTGGGAAGAGACCTGTTAGTGATCAGAAATTTTAAGAAAACCATTTTGACTTTTCTGTGTATACAGACTTCCTTTCAAAATAACAACGGGGAGAGAGAAATTACTTATTAACGAGAATCCAGACACAGGCAACAAGAATTCCATTCACAGAGAAACTAATTTTTTTTTTTTTCCAATTTCTTCCTAGGTAGCCGACTATGCTAGAGAAGCCAATTGAAACTGCCTGTCCTACGTCCAGAAAGACACTGGACATGTGTCCCAATTAACGTGAGTACACTGCTTATACTATGTAAATACTCATCAGGTATTTTTACGGCCCGCTAACAGTATCAGTATGAAAACAGCAACATGGCATTTTGCTACTCCACTGACAGATCCCCCTTAAAAATGCTTTAGTTTCTCCTTCTCTTACCCCAAGGACCTTATTTTGTAACATCAGTCATAAGAAGGAATGGAAAGCACTGAGGTTTGGATATTGATTTCAACTCGTCAAGCCATAGCAATTGCGCCCTCGGTAAAACTAAGCTTTTCAAAGCTATAATTTGCCAAGTTTTGTCTTCAGGGAGAAATACAAAACTCTCTCTGTGCTGAGAGGAGCTCTCCATGGTACGACGTAATTTGTGCTGTCCTCCCTTTTTCATGCAAATAAATTAATACACAGAAACGTAATCTGGAAGGCACTGCCTGTGCATAAGAGCCTAACACTCAGGCAGCCCCATTCAACGTGGCGAGTCCACCATGATGTGGCTTTGGATTTCATCGCCCTCAACAGGAGATAAATGTACACAAATTTGAGATTCTGACTGATGTACTTGTGTACAGAACATTTTATAGTTTGAGTTCTACTGAAGAAAGGTATTTATCCTAATTTATTTGCATATGTCTTTCCACTCTAAATGTATTGTAATAACTCCTAGTCCTTTATGAATTGCTGAAATGATTTGAAAGTGGTTAAACGTGTCCATAGGATGTAAAAAGAGAATGATCTCAGAATAATGCTAACCATAGTAAGTTTCTTTGTCCTTTTGTGGTTCATGTGAAAGCACCCAGCACAAGGAAGACATTTCATTATTCCAAAATATCCCTCCTGTAACTGGATACTAGGCTGTCCTTTCCTTGCACACAAGGACCTCTTCGGGACCTGAGGGAATAAGGCTTCTGCCCTCCACACTGAAAACCCAGTTCCCAAGCTTCTTGATAACTTCTTTTTGATTTGATGCATTACTTCCTCTCAGACATAATGCTTTTATAGCTAAGCCAAAATGAGAAGTCCACCCAACAGAGTCTACAGGCTTGAAAACACAGTCACTCACAACCAGCAACACACTTTTATGTTAGTGTATATCACCTCCAAATGCCCACCTCCCTGACCTGGTGATACAAGAAAAAGGATAGAAATTAAATTTGAAAACATTCTTAATTACGTAATTATTTCATTAAATAGGTACTAGGAACCAGCACTGTGGTTGGAACTGCAAAAATAACAGAGAGATAAACATAAAACAAAAAATTTATGAAGTTTTATAACTTTTTAAATTGATACATTTATATTTATCAGGAAAATATTTAGTCCAATACCAGATAAAACTTACAGGCTATGAGCACAAAAACAAACCAAAAAGAGCTCATTAGTAAATACTTAAATAACAAACAGTGGTAAGTGCCAAGAAGCATGCAAATGGACAGCAATGTGCCAATTAAAGGAGAGTTTGTCCTCCAGAGTGGTTTTCAGGGAGGACCTGAAAAGAAGAAAAAGCAAGCATGTGAACACCAGTGGGGGAACTGAGTAGCAGCAAAAGAAAAATATGGGCTATGGCTTTAAAGGTGGAAAGGGTATGCCTGAGCACCTCTAAGTTAAGAGTAACTGGAGCACAGAGAATGAGGGGAGAATGGCTTCAAGTACAACTGGAAGGTCAGCAAGGGCTAAAGCATGAGGACCTTAGAAGCCACCGTGATGTGGATTTGACTCCAAGCCCAATGGGAAACCACTGAAGAGTTTTAAGCAGATAAGGTGTATGATCATGTTTTTAAAAGATTTGTCTGGCTGCTACATGCAGAATATATTTAGAAAGGGTCATAAACAGAAGTTCTCATCAAAGTCACTGTCATAGCCAAAAATGCATTGTTGAGATAATGCCATTGGTTCCTTCTCCTTAGGTCTGCATGAATTCAACCTCTCTCCTCGGAGCCAACAGCATAGAACATGTGCAAAACACTGACTGAGGGACAAGAGCCGGACAGACTACTACTTTCTAATGTTTTTACATCTCTCTTTTAACCACTCACCTAAACGGCCAGCCAACGTAAGGAGACAGAAGAATAAGACTTAAATGCAAAACCAAGAATTGTCTTCACACTAATTTAACATTTATTAAATACCTGCTAAGTGCCAGGAACCATGCGAGGTGCTAAGGGCTCAAACTCCTCTTTCTACAAAGAGTTCAAACCAACAGGGAAGCTAGACCTACTAAAACAAGCAAGTGCAACTCAAAGAGAGAAACGTCATTTATTGGAGATATTTACCAGGTGCTGGGGAATCACTGTGGACGCTGTGACAGTACTGCTGGGAAGCAAGGACCTAGCCCTTTCCTTTCCAAACACCCAGCCAAGACTGTGATGAAAAAGATATGACCAAAGATGCACAGGCATTCTCACTCCCCCACCTACGAAACAGGGAGAACTCTTGAAATTAAAAACCACACTTTCAATTCTGAGATCGAGGCTCCAAGTTATAAACTGCATAAACTGAGATAGTCTAGGTATTTCCCAAACAACTGGTGTATTCAGCTTTGTTGACGGTGAGTCCTAGGAGTTCCTTAGTTCTGGAACAAAACTGACTTGGGAACGTCAGGATTCCTATCCACCCAATTCAGATTCTCCAAAAATGGAATCGTTCTTACTAATAAATTTGGTTCTACAGTAAGATTGGCACCACATACACTAAAAGTATAGCACAAGACCAAGAGACATTTTTGATAATAATGCTTACTGAATGCTTATTGAATTCTATATGCTTACTACAAACAAGGTACTATTCTAAGTACTTTGTATTATCTAGGTGCTTTATAATAATATTGTATCATTATATCATTCAATCCTACATCAACTCTGTGTGTTGGTACTCATGTTAACCCATTTTATAGATGGAAAAACTGAGGCCTACAGGAGGAGCTTGGACTAGAGAAGAGGTGTGGCTTCAGGCTGTAGAATATATAGAACTAATGAAGAAAAATCAGGTATCTGTGGGTTCTGGTTTTTTTTTTTGTAGAATGAAATAAGGTTAGCTCTTTATCTCATAAAATAAGCATTTCTGAAAAATCATGGGCTTCAATTCTCCTGGAGATGACCAAATACCAAACCCAGAACAATCTCTGTTATCAATGTATTTAGTCATGATGCTTTTCTATAAGCAATGATTTTTTTACTTGATTTTAAATGTTCTAAAAATATACAAAAATATGTTAAAGTGAGAACATCTTATGAAATGAAAATTATCTTTTTCTAAATGAAACTAAGGTTTTCTTGCTGTAGCTGTCCTGATTGGCTGAAAGCCCAAAGTATATTATTTCTCAGGCATGATCCCATTGAAAGCAGGAAAATTTTCCCTACAAGGTAAATGCTTCGGAGAGTGTTTCTTTCCAGCTGAGTGCTCAAAGGCATCCTTGTCTTACTGAAAGCTACAAAATAACGGAAAAGAAGGGGCATAAAAGAATCCTGAGACAAAGATCCAAGTAATTGGAGAGGTGGAGAGAAAACTGGTCGTCTGAGAGATTTTATTTTACTGAAGAATAATAGAAGTAATTCTTAGTTGTGTTTGGAATGTTTTCACATTCATTCCTTATTTTACAAGGGACTTAAAATACCCATGAAGAAAAAGCAGAAAAGGATTAGACCCATTTTTTTCTAATAAGAAAGTTAAAATTGGAAGAAATTAAGTAGCTTGCCCAAGATCATACCAGTTTGAAACGAAGCCAGTACGCAAGCTTTGGTTTTCCAACCTCTTTCTCTCTCATTTACCTTTTCTACCTCCTTACTGATAAACTCTGGCTAACTACATTAAATAGAGTCTCCAGTATTCTTTTTTATCCCCTTTTTTCAAGAGGAGGGGGAAAATATCAAAACAAAAACGGGCAAGGTTTGTTTGCAGTTAGAAAAAAATCACCAGCCGTGGCCTATTTGGAATCCTGTTTACAATTAGAATTGCCAATATCCCTTTCTGCCATGACAGAGACTGGAACCACACTAGTCTTTCCAAAATACATGAAAACCCTCTTTATAGACCTTGGAAAACAGCACATGATCCAAAAGCTCAGTATTATTAAGATTCACCCCCAAACTGAGCAACGCAATCCCAATCAAAGTCGAGCATTTTCTCCATTTAAATAGGATGGTTCTAAAATGCATATGGTAACACAAAGAACCTAGAATATCCAGGATAATTGTGGGGAAAAAAGCAGAACAATATTAGAGGATGTTATTACCTTATTTTAAGACTTACTATACAGCTATAGTAATAAAACAATGTGGTTTTAGAGTAAAGATAGACATGTAGATCAATAGAATAGGATGAGAAGTCCAGAAATAGACCCATATGTATAGAGTCAATGATTCTTGACAATCATATCAAAATAAATCAATGGGGAAAAGAATGCCTTTTCAACAAGCAGCAATTGAACAACTGTATATCCATATGAAAAATATATTAACCTCAACGTTTCTTGTATAGTGGTAGAAAGTAACAAAAATTGATCTCAAAACTAAAACTAAAAATATTTAACTTCTAACAGAAGATAGGAGAAAGTCTTCACAACCTCATGGTAGGCAAGGATTTCTCACAGAGCAGACCAAAAAACTCACTTTAATTAAAAAAAAAAAAAAAGGAAGCCAAAGCACAAAATTAAAACAGCTGTTTTTCAAAAGACATGAATAAGAAAGTAAAAATGTAGGCCAAGAACTGGGAGAAAACATTTGCAAAGCATATCCTGACAAATAATATGTATTAGGAACATAAGAACTAGGAAGATCGGTAGGGGAAGAAAGGGATAAAGAAAGGGGGGGTAATCAGAAGGGGGAATGAAGCATGAGAGACTATGGACTATGAGAAACAAACTGAGGGTCTCAGAGGGGAGGGGGGTGGCGGAATGGGATAGACTGGTGATGGGTAGTAAGGAGGGCACGTATTGCATGGTGCGCTGGGTGTTATACGCAACTAATGAATCATCGAATTTTACATCGGAAACCGGGGATGTACTGTATGGTGACTAACATAATAAAAAAAAATTAAAAAAATAAAAAATAAAAAATAATTTAAAAAAAGAATATATAAAGCACTCTTACAACTCTAGAATAAGAAAACAAACAGTCCAATAAAAATAGTCAAGGAACTGAACACATACTTTCCCAGAAAATAAACTTTTGAATGGCCAAAGGTAGTTGAAAAGATGCTCAGCATCTTTGGTCATCAGGAAAATACAAATTAAAGGGGCACTGAAATATCTATTTATGCTCAAACAGCTAAAATTAACAAGAGAGACAATACCAACTATTGGTGAGGATCTGGAGAACAGGACCTCTTCTATATTGCTTGTGGGAATGTAAAATGGTACAACCACTTCGGACAGCAATTTGGCAGTATCTTTGCATTTGATCCAGCAACTACACTCCTAGGTATTTATCCAAGATAAATGAAAACACAGTCACTTTTATATAAATGTTCGTAGCAATTTTATTCATGACAGTCAAAAACAGCAAAGAGCCCAAGGGTCCATCGATATAAGATAGGATAAAGAGGGTGCCTGGGTGGTTCAGTCGGTTAAGCATCTGCCTTCAGCTCACGTCATGATCCCAGGATCCTGGGACCGGGTCCCACATCAGGCTCCCTGCTCAGGGGGGCATCTGCTCCTCCCTCTCCCCTTGCCCTCCCCCGACTTGTGCTCTCTCTCACTCACACTCTCTCTCAAATAAATATTAAAAAAACAAAGGATAGACAATTGTCAAATATTCTTACAGTGGAATAATAGTGAGCAAAAGAATGAATGAAATGCTAAATAGCAAATAAGTTAGTTCAGGTTCTTTAAGAAGCAGACAAGATGGAACTGAACTTGTTGAGAGATTTGCTGGGGAAAATAACTTCAGAGAAAGATAGGAGATGGCTAAGAGGAAGAAGCCAGACATCAAACAGCAATGGAGACCTGGCCCCTGTGAAGGAGAGAAGAAAGGAGAAAGGATTGGGTAATAGCCTTTCATACAGCAGCAGAGTTCTAAGAAGATTTTGGCCAGACCAATAGAGGGTCCTAAAGCCTAAGTTGCTGCTTCTCACCAGATAGGTCCTGCCCTACCATCTCTGCCACGTGCAGTTACTGGCTGGGAGGAGAGGGAAGGGGGGCCTCAGCCATGAACAAAAGGATGAACCTGAGGCACAGCAGCTCAAACTCTTGGTCAAACACATGCCATGCAGCAAGAGAGCTGAGCCACCGATTTTCACAGCTGCCATAAGGCAACATGGATGAATGGCAAACGTATGTGCTGAGTGAAAACAAGCTGGATGAAAAGAGTACATAGTGTATGATGCTATTTATATGAAGTTCTAGACCAGGCAAAACTAGTATTTGCTAAAATTTAGTATCATTCACTAATAATAATCATTGATATTTCGGTGGTAGAAATCAGATCAGTAATTGATCAGACTGGTGGTGATAAGGATGTAGACATTTGACAAAACTCATTAAGCTGTCGTGCTCAAAATGTATGTATTTTAGTGTATGTATGCTTCATTCAAGTTCCTTTAAAATGTAATTTAGACTTCCAAAAAAGAAAAAAGTTTCAAAGTAATATTCATTAAAAACAAATTTTATGTATTAGTCTGAAGTTAAACATGAGAACAGGGTCACGACAAATTTCACAAGTTTCGCTGTCACTGTTTTTGGTCCCTGTTGACATTGTTTCATTCTTTCACGTTAGTCTGAACTGTTAGACACCACTCTTGCGACAGAACTTTGCAACTCTAATTTCATACACAGATGCCTTCCCATTTGCTTCTTGGATGTAATGTTTGTGCCTGCGACTCAAGGTTTGCACACCTGCACCACCTGCTACACACTTTCTTGTAGCAAATCATATGGACCTGCTGTTTTTAATGACCTTGTGAAATGAAAAGCAATCTTTCTTAAAACACACACGCACAAATGCCATGTAACTCATCAGCTTTTATACCTCCTCTCATCAGACCTTTTTCTCTTTTTCCCCCTATACATTAGTCTTTCTTGCTAGCATAACATGTAACATGTGCTTGAGGGGTTTAATACCCCATCATCTTTCATAGCTAGGAATAATTTTCCTTTTTAAAATCTAGGCCTGATCAAAGAATATTAGGTATAACTTTTTAATCACTTACTATCTGCCAGGACAATACTAAGCATAGTCTACCTGATTTCCAATCACAGTGAGCCCTATTTTCAAAATGGTAATAACTTGCCCAACGTCACACAACTAATGAGTTGTAGTCATAAGATATGAACCCACATTTATCTGGTGTCAGTGCCTTTGTACTTAACCACTATGCCCTTGTGTTGATACTTTTAACAACAGTATACATATATCAAGGTGCTGATGTAAGTAATCAGCTAACCCAAGACTTGGTAATTGAGCTTAGAGTAGAGACTAGTTTTATCCATAATTATCTGCATATTTCATGTAAATGGCTTAAATTATGAAAATAGCTCAATTTTGACAAGTTTTTAAATACAGGTCATATATTTAAACACGCTGACTTATCGCTCTCCCTTAAATGGCTAGAGGAGATGAGGAATTTTTAAATGATGACATGATACTCTATATGGTAAACCCAAAAGAATCCACCCCCAAACTACTAGAAGTGATAGAGCAATTCAGTAATGTGGCGGGATACAAAATCAATGTTCAGCAATCAGTTGCATTCCTACACACGAACGATGAGACTGAAGAAAGAGAAATTAGGGAATCCATTCCATTTACAATAGCACCAAAAATCATACATTATCTTGGAATTAACTTAACCAGAGACATAAAGGATCTATATTCTAAAAACTACAAATCACTCTTGAAAGACATTGAGGAAGACACAAAAAGATGGAAAAATATTCCATGCTCATGGATCAGAAAATTAACGTAGCTAAAATGTCCATGCTACCCAGAGCAATCTACACTTTCAATGCTATCTCGATCAAAATACCAATGACATTTTTCAAAGAACTGGAACAAACAGACCTTAAATTTGTGTGGAACCAGAAAAGGCCCTGAATCACCAAGGAACTGTTGAAAAGGAAAAACAAAGCTGGGGGCTTCACAATGCCGGATTTCAAGCTGTACTACAAAGCTGTGATCACAAAGTCAGCATGGTACTGGCACAAAAACAGACACATAGACCAGTGGAACAGAATAGAGAATCCAGAAATGGACCCTCGGCTCTTTGGGCAACTAATCTTTGATAAAGCAGGAAAAAACATCTGGTGAAAAAAAGACAGCATCTTCAACAAATGGTGCTGGGAAAATTGGACAAGTACATGCAAAAGAATGAAACTTGACCACTCTCTCACACCATACACAAAGATAAACTCCAAATGGATGAAAGACCTCGATGTGAGACAGGAATCCATCAAAATCCTAGTGGAGAACATAGGCAGCAACCGACATCGGCCAAAGCAAACTTTTTCATGACACATCTCCAAAGGCAAGAGAAACAAAAGAAAAAATGAACTTGTGGGACTTCATCAAGATAAAAAGCTTCTGCACAGCCAAGGAAACAGTCAAAAAAACTAAGAGGCAGCCTACGGAATGGGAGAAGATATTTGCAAATGACACTACAGATAAAGGACTGGTATCCAAGATCTACAAAGAACTTCTCAAACTCAGTACACGAGAAACAAATAAACAAATCATAAAATGGGCAGAAGATATGAACACACCCTTTTCCAATGATGATATACAAATGGCTAACAGACACATGAAAAAATGTTCAAAATCATTAGCCCATCAGGGAAATTCAAATCAAAAGCACACTAAGATACCACCTTACCAGTTAGAATGGCAAAAATTGACAAGGCAAGAAACAACAATTGCTGGAGAGGATGTGGAGAAAGGGGATCCCTCCTACATTGTTGGTGGGAATGCAAGTTGGTACAGCCACTCTGGAAAACAGTGTGGAGGTCCCTTAAAAAGTTAAAAATTGAGCTACCGTATGACCCAGCCTTTGCACTACTGGGTATTTACCCCAAAGACACAGACGTAGTGAAGAGAAGGGCCATATGCACCCCAATGTTCATAGCAGCATTGTCCACAATAGCTAAATCGTGGAAGGAACTGAGATGCCCTTCAACAGATGACTGGATTAAGAAGATGCGGTCCATATATACAATGGAATATTACTCAGCTATCAGAAAGAACGAGTTCTCAACATTTGCTGCAATATGGACGGCACTGGAGGAGATAATGCTAAGTGAAATAAGTCAAGCAGAGAAAGATAATTATCATATGGTTTCTCTTATCTATGGAACATAAGAACTAGGAAGATCGGTAGGGGAAGAAAGGGATAAAGAAAGGGGGGGAATCAGAAGGGGGAATGAAGCATGAGAGACTATGGACTCTGAGAAACAAACTGAGGGCCTCAGAGGGGGGGGGAATGGGATAGGCTGGTGATGGGTGTTAGGGAGGGCACGTATTGCATGGTGCACTGGGTGTTATATGCACCTAATGAATCATCGAACTTTACATCAGAAACCAGGGATGTTCTGTATGGTGACTAACATAATATAATAAAAAATATTATTATAACAAAAAAAATAAAATAAATGAGTTACAAAGTGAGAGTGATCCTTCCTTACATAACACAGTTCGAAGGACTTCACAGGACCCATGAGCTCTTTCTCACTCTTATATACTGATTATTCTAACATACAAAAAATTACACAGAAAGAAAACTGTGGTAACAATACATTAAGGTTATTTGCAAACAACTGCACTGTGCTGGACTATTGTAAACTTGACTTTTGAAGATTAAGGACCTTAATCTTAATTAAGGATCCTGAGATTCAGATGACAATTTTCAAAACATTTAGCACCATTTAATCTTCCAAAACAAAAGGAGCTCTTGGGGAAGTCTGGGCCCAGTCATTCTCTGTGAACTTCTTACAGAAGAACAACTAGCAGCATAAGCAAAGAAGTGGTATTTTTCCCCCAAGAAAATCTGTCACTATACAGTTGACATCACATGCTTTTTACCTCATGTGCATTTATGCCACATGAGTTTTGTGGGTCAAGGGTAGGCCACTGCCATATGTACCATTGTAGCATATTGGTTATTGTGAATTAAAGTTACTTAATAAACAATGAATGCAAAAGCACCACTTTGACCTCCTCCTACTTTATTTCCAGAAAAGCAGGAAATAAGTCCCCCATGTGAGAGTTACCCCTTTCCATTCCGGGAAGTAAAGAGACATCTTTATCATCAAATATGGTAATTTGGAACTGAGAAAACTATATAAACAAACCTTGTTACTTTTACTAATTTACTACCTCAGGCTAAATTCTGTTTACAATTCTTTACCGAATGAAATTTCCAATCATAAGTGTTCTTTATCCTATCAATTCCTCATAGATTTATTGTTTCTTTGCCTAAAAAGTATAAAAAATACCTCCCTTGGTCATTTATTTGGATCTCAGTTTTATTATTGGGCCTCTGTGCACACATAATTAAAATTTGTTTTTGTTCTAGTAATTTGTCTCATGTCACTTCAATTCTTAGACCAGCTAGAAGAACCTTAAAGGGTACAGAAAATTTTCTGTTTACCAACTGTTTCTTCTGTAAAACTGCCATTAGGCTGAGATTCCTTGGAATAATTATTCCCTTTTTCTCTTACCAGAATATGGGGGAAATGGAGGCTTTCAAAAGTTGCTCTTTGAAATCCCCTCTGAGAGTTTTTATGTAATGAGGACAGATAGCCTCTTCATCTTCTTCAACCTGAGCAGTACCATATTCATTTTTTCAATGTATGGGCCATCCTCATAAACTCTCATTAGAAATAAGGCTTACATGGCTTAGGTCCATTTAAAAACCACTGGGTTGGATCCTGTTCTTAGGGGGGAGATTAGTTAGCAAAAGAACAAGAACACAAGCAACCTGCATCCCATCTGTAATGGGGAGAGCTTGTGTACTTGTCATGCTTAGAAATGACCATGACAAAGATGGGCCTGAACATCATACAATGAAAAAAGTCCTGGATGCAAGTTAGTAGACCTGATGTTTGAGGCTGACTCAGCCACTACTTACAGGACTCTGTGCAAATAAACATCTTCCTTTTCATGACCCAAAGTGTCTTTCCCTATTGATCGACTAATTTCTAACTCCAATATAGCAGAGGCTGTTCCTGCCCCACTCAGGCGATTTTAGCCTTTACTATTTCTATGCATGCCAGTCCATTTCCAACTGCCAGGATTTGCATCTCTTTACCTGGCAGTAACAAAGGCCAGAAATTCTGTGATTTAACACACATCAAGAATAGCTGTCCACCAGTGACTGGTATTAGTTGGTGAATAAATACCCCAGCTACCTTTCCAATTAGGTGGTATAATTCTTTTTTTTCTTTTAAGGTGGTATAATTTTGATGTGTGTAGTTCTCATAGTCTCCCTGAGCTCCTTAGTAGAGTTAAGCTCTAGTTCCTAACAATAGCGACTTCCTTCATTACGGAAATATTAGCAACTTTCTTTCCATCCCTCTCTGATTTCCCCACTGCCCTGGGAATGCTTCCCAAATTAATAACTTGCACTTGAACCTTGTCTCAGACTCAGTTTTTAGGGAATCCAAATGAAAGCTTCCTATATTCTTACATTTGGCCTTTTAAAAGCAAAATGGCATAAAAACCCAATATGGCATTAATAATATCCATGAAACACTTTCGTGTTATTCTCTTGGTTTTTTAATCTTAATTCTTTTTTGAATTCATTTTTATACATAGTCTAGAAAAAAAGTGTCTACACAGAAAATGTATTTTGTTTATCATTAAAGAACCACTGATAACCCGCCTCCCTCACCCAGAGATAGCTAGCTTCAGTATTTTGGTGTATTTGGAATATTGCCTTCGACACCTTTTCAATTCATGGATCATCACATACATATAAACATATAAGAAGGTTTTTGTCATGCAGCAATGGATTATAAATATATTTCCATATCAATAATTATACTTCTACATCGTCATTCTTAACAGTAACAATAAGTCCATCATTCCAATATGTCATAATTTTAGGATTCTAATACTTCCTAATATATTATGATTTTTTTTAACAAATTCCCCGTTTTGGAATATTTAGGCTGTTTCTAATTTTATATATTATAAACTGTGCTTTAGTAGATGCTCTTGCATGTTCATCTCTGTATAATCCCCCAAATACTTCCTAAAAGTGCAATCTTTGGATAAAAAGGCAAGCCTGATTTCAAGATACTGAATACATAATGCAAAACAGGTTTCCCAAACACCCCTCCCAGTAGTGCATGCAGGTGACACCCCTGTCAATGCTTAGCATTATTATGTTCTCAAACTCTGTGTCAATTTAAAAACTACAAATAGTAGCTCCTTGTTCTCAGATACATAATTTTGTTCACTAATATGATTTAATATGTTTTCATGTTTATTAAGCACTTATAATATTTCTTCTTTAGTGAACTGCCTATTTTGCCCTTTTCTACTTTTTTCCTATTGGGATATTCCTCATCTTTTACTGATGTTTAAGGGTTTGTTATGCATAACAAGATTAACCCTATGCTGTCCAAGTTCCAAATCTCATTTCCAATTTAGAAGTTCCCTTTAAACTTTGTATTGGACTTTCCATACAAGCATGGAACACTTTACCTGATGGAAACAGTCAACCCCCCTTTGTGGTTTCTGCCTGTGGTGTTACTTCAAATTTATATGAATGCATACTGGTATTTTCCTCTAGCATTTTTCTGTGTTGTTTTGTTTTCTACATTTAAATCTTCACCCATCTGGAATTAATTTTATTTTTAGGTATGAAGTAAAGATATATCACTCTTTTTATTTCAGTAATTATTACTGCATTCCAACAAGGCCCTGGGGATACAAAGGAATAAGGTATAGCTTCTCTCCTCAAGCTCAGGCTCCTGAGAGAAAGCACGTTCTTGTCTGTCTACTTCTTACTTGAGTGACTCTTATCACCGTTGACTCATTTTTTGAGGCACCTGAGGCTTTGGAATAAGAAAGCTCACACTGACCCGTAAGTGGCATGAAACTCTTGAAATTCACAGACTTGGAGTGTTCCTTCTCTTCAGGAATACCGAAGGAAGACTGGAGGGTCCAAGAATTAAGTCAGGACAGCTCCCACACCAACCCTTTCTCATATTGGTTTAAATATCCAAGTCAAAGACAACTCTCTTGAGCCGGCATTGCCTACTCCCAGGCTAATAATAACCTTCTCATTCCAGCACGCTAGGTAAACAAAGCGCCGTCTCTGCAAGTGGAGTGCTTGGAGAAAAGAACACATTAAGGTAATCTCAACGTAACTGCTAAATGCCAGGCTATGAGCTTTTGACTTTCGAAACAGGAATGCTTCGAGATTGGTGAAACTGCAAAATTACCGCCGCCCCTCCACACACACGCTCATATACCCTGACTCAGCCACTTCACACACTTCCCACTTGCAGCAGAAGTGCCCTGTGAAGGCAGGCATTTTTACCCTAACTTCCAGATATACAAACTGAGGCTCGACTACAAGCGAGCAATGGAAAACCACAGTAGCTCTAGGAGTATGCGGGTCCCTCGGCTTCTGTAGACAGTGATACAATACAGAACATTTCTCTAACAGCCCACAGCACACTCTCTCCTCTTCTTTCTGCTTCTTCACAGCTCTGTGACCTAGGGCAAATTACTCAACCTCTCAGAACTTATTTACTTATCTTGGAAGCAACGGGACTGAATTAGGTATTCAAAGGCCTCCAGCACAAACATTTTATGAGTTATTTTTCCAGTGTTAACATTTGTAACTCCTCTACAGCTAACGGGAAAAACTCACAGGAAGACCAGCTTACATTTGAATTGCAAACAGTCGGGCAGAGCTTGGTGATCTTGATCTGTTTATTGGGTTGCTCAGACGTGTAAGATCCATGGCATTCATAGCTTCTCAAGAGAGAGCTTGAGGAGCAGAAGGGCCAGCACTGGCCGTTGTATGAGCAACAGCATTTAAGGAAATTGGTACTCCTCCCCTTCTCCTATCTCTGCCTGAGATAATGCACTAAATTTTGTTCGAAATGGGAAGGGAATTATTGACTAAAGATAGTCTAACAGGCCCGTTCCATTTTAGGAGCTTTAAAACTAATAGCAGCTAAGAATAAGATTTAGAGGGGCTATAATAGCAAAATGAGCATCAGAAACCTGCATCTCTTTTCCTAGAGCCCAGCTATTTCTACACTGTCAGAGTAAATTATTGACAAAACCATCTGGCCCTTTGCAAGAGAACAGCCTACTCCCCGGTTCTGAGCAGGTGATATGTTTTAGTGTGTCAATGGAGAGAGAAGCTGATTTTGGTCTCAAAGCATTGATAATTTCTGTAGACTTGCATTTCCTATGTGTGAACTATTCTTATCTCTAAATGCCAGAAGGGAAGAACATCAGTTTGAAGGCTGAGAAAGATGAAATAAAAAGCAAACAAATTGATTGCAAGCGTACCTGGACTATGGGTATTCAATGCTGCTTGACCTGGATAAAGCATTGAATCCACATTCTCCAGAGCAAATGTGGTCACAGTGTTCCACCCTCCACCTGTTTTTACAGCATCAAAGCTTCCGTGTGTGCCCAGGGAGGGAAATGTCTGGTCGTCTGGGGGAAATAGCGGCTTTTCTTTTTTTCTCTCATACCAGAGCAGATCTTCCTGGTCGATATGGGGTCAGAGCGTGACCTGCTACATCTCAGGAACTTTCTACTCAGCAGAACAGTGCTTATTTATTTCTGCTCAACTAGTCTTGCCAGGAGCAGTGAAGCTGGATCTGGCTTCATTGCAAGCCTGGCCTCCAGGCTGCCACTCCAATGTAGGAAGCTGAGTGGGAGAACATAAAAATGGCCTAGCCATGTGCTCTTTTCTGTTCTACTTCTTCTAAAGGAAATGAGCCTCAGAAGCAATGCTTGTCTGTTTGTCCCCTAGTTCACATACGTCCATAGTCATCGGTGAGTACAGCATTTATACGGGCTTTCAGATCCGTTTCCTGAAAAGAGCCCGTGACTCAAAAATAAGGCAAATGCTATCAACTCAGGTTTCCTCTTTGAATTTAAACCAAATTTTACTGTAATTCAAAAATATTCTGGATTTGTGATAGGGACTGATGATGGCTATTTTATTATATATCAAGTTTTCTTTTCTTTTTAGTTATTTTTCCTCATTTTTAAAGTTTCAGAGTATTTAGGTGAGTATTCATTTGCTCATGCCTCTCTAACTAAAAGCATTTACCTTTTTAAATAAATGAAAACATCCTGATTAGGGGGATTTTCAGAGCTTTGAAATTAGTTTTTATGCTAGTCTAATGGTGGATATGTAACATTATGCATTTGTCAAGACCTATAGAAACTTATGGCACAAATAGTGAATCTTAATGTATACAAATTAGAAAAAAATTCATTTAGTAGGTCAGGATCCCAGGAAGGAATGCAGATTATGATGAGAGAATCTGTGTTACAAATATATGAAAGAGCCTCTCTGATGGATGTGGGCAGGAAGAGGTACTGACCTTAGTAGCTTTGGAAATGAATAGATTCTGTAAGGTAAGAAGCAAAAAGAACTATACACAAACACTGTATTCTAGTTGTTAACACTGTTACCCACAGGAGGGTCGGTAACAGTTCAGACCTGCTACATGTATATCCTGGAAAGGAACAATTAAATAAAAAGACGGTAGATTATGGGAGTGAGGTTTCTCCCTGTAAAAGTGAGGATTTATAGATAAGCAAGGGGAAAAGCTAGAAAGATCCATGTAGTAATGTAGAGACCTCAAGAAGAAATCTTGTTTAGCTTAATATATAGATGATTACATAAATATTTAAAGACACACATTATACATGGGTTAGTATATACACATAAATTTCTCAGTTCTGTCACGTAAGAGGGCCTAAAAGAAATGACACCCAATAGCGATGAGCTCACCTAGCATTCAGATTTTAATTTCTATTACCATTCTCCAATAAAATGACTGAAAGCCCCGTGGAAAATGGCTGATTCTAGGACTGGAGCAGGTATTATACCAGGTGAGTCTGCACTATCTCGTGCCAGAAGGTAAGGATGTGGGAAACAACACTCCCGCAATGACGGAGGAATGCAATCACTCAAAGGAACACAGAAGCCAATTTATAGAGCTCCTAATAGCCAAAACTAAAACAATTTAAACAACAAAGTAAATAAAGCAGTACTAGATTTTAACCTCATGTATAAAATACATTTCCAAGAGTCCAATGATATAAATAAATGATTAAATAAGTAGAAAGTTCCCATGCAGAAGAATTCCAAATAACTCCCCACTCCTTAAGTGTGGGCGTGCATATCGTGACTTTCTTCCAAAGAATACAGTATAGAAAGAAGGGAAAATCATAACTTCATAGTAGAGAAACCTTACAAACACTTAGCTAAGTGTTAGCTAAGTGTTAACATCGAGAGTATTAAGTCATATTGATAGTATGTACTCTGGATACAATATGATGAGAATAGCATTTTAAAACTTTGTGTTCTTCCCAAAACCCACAATGCCAGTGTAATCGTTAGAAAAAACATTACTTTTCAGTATTGGGGCATCCTATGATATATCTGACCAGTATGCTTCAAAACCGTCAAGGTCATCAAAAACAAAGTAAGTTGAGAAACTGTCAAAACCAAGAGGAACGTGACAATTCAATGTAATATAGTAAGTTGGAGAGGATCCTGGGACAGAAAAGGGACATTAAGTAAAAACCAAAGACATATTTTATCTTTTTAAGTATGGACTTTGATCAATAAAAATATCATGATGATTAATTATAATGAATGTACCACACTACTGTAAGGTTTTTAAAAACAGAAGAAACTGTGCAAGGATGTGCAGGAACTCTCTGAAGTAGCTCTTCAGTATTTCTGAAAACCAAAACTTCCAAAAAATAAAGTCTATAAAAAATATAACCATTTTCTAAATATAGATTTTCATCTAGCAGAACCAATGGGGGAAGGAGATTTTACAATTTTAATCCAAATGTCTTCCATGTTTTAGCTCAGAGGCACTGTGCATTTGGGGTGGGGGGCACTCTGGGTAGGCAGGGAGAAATATCGTCCAAACAACAACATCTTAGAAGGCATTAAGATGCCATAAACAGACCATTTATCCTGAGATCCCCCATGTCAGTAACTAATCCATGATCAGTTAAAGACAAGAGAAAATTAAGTGTCAACAAACAGGAGAAATAGAAGTGTCATCAATAATGATAGACACACTAGTAAAAGTGACTGCAGCTTTTCCATCAAATTCCCTCCACCACCACCCTTTACACATAAGTCCATTAAAATACATTCATGGATCCAAGAATAAAATCATAACATTTTCCTCTGATTCTCATTTTCTGTGTTCCTCATCTGGGAAAATAGTATCATGATTCATCCAAGCAGCAAGCAAAGGACTTTGGGGTCATCCTTCAAAGCCCCTTTTTCTGTATAAATAATATCCAACCTAGTACAAAACCTACCCATTTACCTCCTGAATATAATTCTTAAATCCATCCATTTCTTGCATCTCCAACAGCATCACAGTAACCATCAACAGAACCACTCTACCAAACCACCATTATCTCCCACTGAATTAATACAATAAATTCTTAATTATCTAAATGCATTCAGACTGGCTCCTTGCTAATCCATTCTCCATGATGCAGCCAGAATGATCTTTTCAAAACACTTAAGTATTTATAACTCTTGTTTAAACTTCTCAATGGCTTCTCATGGTCCTTAGGATAATTATCAAAGACTTTAAGACAGACAACAATGCTCTGTATGGTCTGGCTCCTGCCTACCTCTCCAGACTTCCCCTTATTCTCAGCACTGCAACCACAGTGATCTTCTTTGAGATCCTCAAACTCTCCATGCTGCCTTCTGTCCTGAGTCCCTCGTGCATGCTCTCCCTTTTTCTATGAATGCTCTTTCTCCTTCTTCTGTTAACACCCACTCATTCTTCATTACTCAAGTTTCATTTTCACAGGACTTGTCTCCTAACTTACAGCATCTCAAAGGCCAGATGTCTTTAGTAATTTGTGCCTTTATTTCATAGTGCTTAGCTGGTGAAAGTATACTCCTCTTTTGTAATTATTTGAATTATGCTCACCTCTCATCAGGCTTCACTCTTTATGAGGGAGGCTATGTTTAGGTTTGCTGATACTCAAATATTTACTGAATGAATAAATGAAGCACAGGAACTTTTTCATGGAGTCATATTAGGTAAAACACTTAAAAAGAAAAACTTAGCCAATACCAATGATTTTATGCATTACCAATGATCTCAAGATACATTAACCCAAAGAGATGAAGAAGGAACTTACCCAGATGTCTTCTCTTTCTGTCTAAGTTACAACCTAGTTGACTGACTTCCAGGGAAGGGTCAGAACTTAGACACTTGATAATATTGTTCTTATTCTCATCTTGACAAGGCACCAAGTTAGAACCAAACTGCTTCTGTCTGAGAATAAGAAGGGGCATCTCACCTTCCCCTAACTTTCAGGTGCTCATCAAAGCCCTCCTGAGGCTTCTCCACCAATTCTAGACATTGACACCCTTTAGGTGAAAGTGACAGAAAACTCACTTTTGAGTTTTGAAATAAATCTTTTGTCTTCACATAAGAAGAAGCCAACACAGGCACTTCGTGACCTTACTTGTTTGACTGTGCCTTCAAGGACCTGGGCTCTTTCTCTTTGCTCTGGTGTCCATAGCATGTTGACTTTTCTCTTTATGCTTGGCACTTCAAGATTAAAGAAACTCCCACATCTGTGAGCATCACATTCAAATTCCAGGGAGAAAGAATATATAAGGAAATAAGAGCAGTTGCCGATATGCTTTTAAGTCAGGAAAGTAATATTTTCCCCAGAATCCACCAGCAGATTTCTCTTATGTTTTAACGGCCATAATTTGCAAACACAGACACCCATCGCTACACACAAAAAAAAAAAAAAAAAGGGAGAGAGAGAGAGAGAGAGAAAAGAAGAAAGTCATGGAAAATGAGTCCCTTTACTTGGGCAAGCAAGGGAGAAGAAAGCTGGGAAAGATACTTGAATTGTCAATCTGGAGTAGCTACCTTAGTAACTGTTTTTTCTCTTTTACAAATTAACCAGTAATGGATGGGATATAACATCATTAGACGTCAGGAGTGAAAAACCATAAATGTTGACTCAGGGCAGTCTAATCCAAACTGTTTGACTATTTGTGGGGGTTTTGTTTGTTTGTTTTACCTGATTGGACCATTATGGCACACAGATAGATTTTAAATATAACCATCCATATTTGACATAAACTTATACTTCCTCTCCTAATAATATAAATGTGTGTCCATCTTCTCAATCTATTAAATCAGTTAATAACATAAGATACATTTTTGGATCAATGTTTTCTCAAATTCAGAAAGGAGAAAGAATTCCCTTTTACACGAAGTGTATAACATATACTAAATCAATAACATTCAATGAATGTTAACTATCTCCAGTATTAATTTACTATCTTCTAAATATCTGAATCTATGATCCAATGTTTGAACCAAGTTCCAAAGTCCACATTTAAGAATCAAATCCCAAATATACCTTTCAGCCTAGGAAAAAAGAGGAAGCCAGTGTCACAATTACATGATTTAATTTGAATCTTTGTTACAAAGCCTGTGCCTAGCCTAGGATAATTGCATCTTGAAACTATAGAGATGTGCTCCTATAACGAATCTCAAAGGACAATATATATAGATCCCCTCCCCCCACATACACCTTCAATTAAAGAAGTAGAGAAAGAAGAAATCTCCACAGCTAACATTACGAACTACACAATCGCATGCATTAAAGACTAAGATCCCTAATATTTATAAATTTTTCTGAGGTATATTCTCTATGATAAGTGCACACACAAAAAATAAGACAGACTGTAATTTGTAATTCTATTAACATACTTGAAGAATACTATATATCAAATCATCTAAATATAAGTCCTGCTGCATAACATTCACTAAATATTTATTGAGGAGGCACATCATTTATTCAATAAATAAATACTTATTGAGGATGCACACCAACATTTATTCAATAAACAATTATTAAACTCCTACTGTGTACCAAAGGAGGGATCTCAAGAAGACTAAGACAAGGAATCTCAGCCTAGTAGACAAGTTATTATGCCATAACATAAATAGAACTCTAGAGGGCAAGAGCACAAGCTTTAGACACATGTTGAACTCTGCCTACTATATGTATTGGTGAACTTGGAAAAACTAAATTCTCTGAGCCTTATTTTCCTCATCTGTAAAATAGACATAATTACAGAACCTACTTGATAAGGTTTATGTGCGCAACAGGTAAGATACAGCCTCGAGACTGCTTAGCATACCGGGGCTTCCCAATCATGACAGTGTTGGATATTTTTAAAATTTAATATGATTTATACATGCCAGAAAATTTACATGAGGAGGAGACTATCAGTCTGAAAAACATTAGAAAGGATTTCAGCAAAGAGTGATATTTGATCTGAGTTTTGAATGATGAGAACAAATTCACTAAGCAGGCGAGAGTCAAGAAAAGTACTTCCAGACAGAAGGCACAGCAATCTACAAAGTCTCTAAGGCTTGGAATCCCATAGAGGTAGGAGAAACTAGGAGGGAAAGGATAGGAGGAAATGTCAGTATGATGTTGAGGGAGAACCAAATATGTCACCCCAAAATGTGCCAGTTTGGCGTGTGGATTGTTTTGAGCTGAAGGCAATTAAGACCTAGCAGACAGGAAAAGCTTTTTACCTCTCTGAATGCCTACAGGAATTTAGATAGGGCAAGTGTACCGGGAAGAGAGCTATTACAGAGATAACTTTATATCGGAAAGACACCTGCATGACATCGGTTTACTAACCATTTCCTCTTCATGTCTTCCTGTAAATGGTCTACCTGCCCTTTGAAGCCCCAGACCCCTACCTTCTTCTCCTTAGTTCAAGATGGTATATAAGTTTCAATTGCCTAGCTATCTTAGATTCTCATTTTTCTTTATGGGGCTTCTATATGTACAAAATTATATTTTTCTCCTGTTAATCTGTCTAATTAGGGAGAGCTTTCCACCTTTACAACGGTGAATAGGGAGATAATGCACATCCAGTGAGACTAGGGAGGCAGACTGAGGGTTGACGGGGACACTTTGAAGCCGAGCCACAGATACTGGAAAATAAGTGTATTCAGCTATTTCTATTTCTTCCTCTTGTGGGGCATCACTCATCACTCACACTCATTTTTGATTCATAATCTCTCTTATACACATATGTATGTTCTCATGCACATGGACAATTTACATCAAACTGCCATGCTCAGAAGGAATCAGCTTTGAGGGAACCACTAGCACAGAACTGAGGTGATTCTGGAATTCAGCTCCTATGTATAACATTGTGGCCCAGAAAGAGAGGCAAAGATTTGAATATATGTCAACAGCCCAGAGAGTTATAACCCCAAATTCCCTGGACTGTTCTGGACTGAGAATTTCCTGGAAGGCATTGTTCTTGCTTATGAGATTTGAGCCCAGAGCATGACCAGTGGTTCCACTTATTGAGCAGAAGAGAACATGTCTGAGGAGTCCAGACCCTAAACTCACGTCCTCCACAAACACACTTATTTATACAGCCACTCCCCCTGAAGAAGAACTAAAGACTGACTGAACAGCGTCTGCAGAACTAAAAACAGAGAAAACAGCTAGAGAATGCAGAAGAGACGGAGACACAGTAATGCAGGGAACCCCCACCCCCCACTCTGAAACAGCAGTTGGCGGCAGTGCTGACGGATGGGTAGAGAGTCACCTGCCTTGGGCACAGACAAAAATCTGTGGTTTAAAAAAACAACTACTATATACAAGGCCCAGTTCTAGAACTCTGTCAAATGACAGAGGAGTTGCTGGAACGCTCTGGGTCAAGGGTGTTGGCAAGCAGCACAGCTTACACCTCCTCCTCCTTGAAATTGCAGACTGGAGCAGAGTCCTGACACCAAAGTTGGCCTGCCCCTCAGTGAGCCCCAGGTCCCCAGCCACACCAGCCCCAGATGAAAAAACAAACAAACAAACAAACAAAAAAAAAACCCTGTTTATTTTTTTATGTTTTTTTTTTTTATTTAAGGTCTAGGTAGTTAACATATAGTGTAATATTAGTTTCAGGAGTAGAATTCAGTGACATAAAACATAAAACACCCAGCGCTCATCACAACAGTGCCCACCTTAATACCCATCCCCCATTCAGCCCATCCCCCACCCACCTCCCTCAAGAAACCCTCAATTTGTTCTCTATAGTTAAGAGTCTCTCTTATGTTTTGTGCCTTAAAAAAGCAATGAGCATATAAAAGAGCCAGCGCTAGAACTCTGCCAAGCAGTGGGGGAGCTGTTGGAACTCTCCTCACGTCCGAGGGGCTCACGGACAGAGTCTATACTCCCCCTCCACCTTAACAACATGAATGAAGTGCCCTAACTAGTCTGCCACCTCGGTGAGCACTGAATCCTCTAACCAACTCTAGCCCTGGACTGCATGGAGCACAGAAGAAAAGACAATTTAGAAGAACCAGTGTAGGGGCGCCTGAGTGGCTTAGTCAGTTAAGCATCTGACTCTTGGTTTCTGCTCAGGTCATGATCTCAGGGTCTTGAGACTGAGCCCCACATTGGGCTCTGCACTGGGTGTGGAGCCTGCTTGGGACTCTCTCCCTCTCCCCTCCCTCTATGCATGCTCCCTTCCTCTCTTCCTCTCTCTTTCTGAAAGAAAGAAAGAAAGAAAGAAAGAAAGAAAGAAAGAAAGAAAGAAAGAAAGAAAGAAAGAAAGAAAGAAAGAAAAGAAAAGGAAAAAAGAAAGAAGGAAAGAAAGAAAAGCAAAGAAAAAAAAGCAAAGAAAGAAAAGAAAGGAAAGAAAGGAAAAAAGAAAGAAAAGAACTACTGTATAGACTTTAAACAAACTTTTTAAAAAATAAATGAAATAAAATAACAACCAGCATATAAAAGAGCCAGCCACAGAACTTTACCAATTAGTGAATGAGCTGCTGGACGTCTGTCTGGGTTAGAGAGGTTGGACACAGTTTATGCTCACTCCCACCTTCAAAGCACAGACCAGTGCAGGATCTAGTCACGCTAACCAGCCTATCCTCTCGGTGAGCTCTGAGGCCCTAGGCCACACCAGCCCCAAATGTTCCAACAAGGCAACCACAGGGCAATGCATACCAGGACACTACTGGGTAGCATTCACTACAGCTCCAGCCTTCACGCTAAGGTGACGCAGGTACAAAGCACCCTGGAATTCTTCAGGCCCACACTTGTTCAGTTTCAGAGGGCTTGTTAGTGCATCCCAGATACAGAGCACTCTGAGACCTCCTGGTTGAGACCTCCTTTGGACCCAGCCACCCCATCAGGGCTCCTCCTGTGCAGAGTGCCGTCTAAGACCCCCGCCCACACTAGTCTTGGCTCCAGTCACCCAGAGTGGGCAATCTCTGCATGGAGCATCCCAGGACACCCCAGCTTATGCCTACTTCAGCCTCAGCTGTCCCACCATGGCACCCTAAGTGTGGACAGTCCCAAGACACCTCAGCTTGCTTCCATTTCAGCTTCAGCTATTTTGCCAGGGCACACTTTGTACAGAGGGCCCAGGGACAATACCATCCCATGCCCACTTCAGCTTTACCTGTCCTGCCAGGGAAACCTCCTGCATGGAGCACCCCAGGATCCTCCAAGCCTGTACACTCCTCAGCCCTATCCACTTCCCCCAGGGTACCCTCTGTGCGGAGAATCTTGGAACACACCAGTTTATAACCACTTCAACTCTAGCTGTCCTGCTCAATTACCCTCTTGGTAGAACTTCAGGATCTCCAGCTTGCACCCAATTTGGCTTCAGCTATCCTGCCAGAGCACCCTCTGCATGGAGAACCCAGGGACTTCCTGTCTCACATACTGCCTCAGCTCCAGCCACCCTGCCAGGGCACCCCCAGCACAGAGCACGAGAGTTTCCCCAGCTTGCACCTACCTCAGCTTCCTCTGTTCTGCTAGGGGGCCCACTATGCAGAAATGCCCAGGATCCCCTGGCTTACACCCAGTCCAGCTTCTGCTGTTCTTCCAGGATGCTTGCTACATGGAGAGCCCCAGAACCCCCTGGTTCACACTCCATCTCAGCTTCAGCCAGTCTGCCAGAGAACCCTCTACATAGAGAGCCCCAGAACATCCCATATTACACCCACTTTAGGTTCAGCTAATCTGCCAAGATGCCCTCTGTGCACAGGGCTGTGGGACACTGCAGTTTGCACCCGTTTCAGCTTCAGCTGTTCTATCAGGGCACTGTGCCTGAATAGAGAGCCTCAGGACCACTCCAGCCCATACCTACTTCAGCTCTAGTCAGCCCACCAGTGCAGTGCCAGCATGGAGTGTTCTGTAATCCCAAGTCCACACCAGCCACAGCTCCAGCTGGCCAGCACAAGTCACCAAGCACACACAGGCTACAAAGGCTATGACCACACACAAGACCATTCCTTCAAATTCAGAAGTAGTAGTACTACCTAATCCACAGGAAAAGGGAAGTCACCAAAATAGGGAGACAGGAATATGCTGCATAATAAAGAATCAGACAAAACCTCAGAAAAAGAACTAAATCAAACAAAGATAGTCAATATGTCTGATGAAGAGTTCAAAGTAATCATTGTAAATATGCCTACTGGGCTGGAAAGAAGAGTAGAAAAACTCAGACCTTCAAAAAAGAGAAAGAACATATAAGTAAGAAACAATCAGAGTTGAAGAAAGCAATAATTGAAATGAAAAATACTCTAGAGGGAATCAACAGATCAACAGATACAGAAGAATGACTCAGTGATCTGGAAGACAAGACAATAAAAACCACCCAAGCTGAACACCAAAGAGAGACAACAGTGTTAAAACATGAAGATAGGTTAAGTATTCTCTTGGTCAACAGCATGCAAAAAAATATTCATATTATAGGGGTTCCAGATGAAGAAGAGCAAAAGAAAGGGGCAGAAAAATTATTTGAATAAGTAATAGCTGAAAAATACCCTAACCTACGAAACGAAATAGACATCCAAGTTCATGAAGCACAGAGAGTTCCAAACAAGATAAAACCAAGGAGGTGCAAATCATGACACATAATTATTAAAATATTGAAACTTAAATATAAAGAGATAATTTTAAAAGCAGAAAGAAAGAAGCAAAAAGTTACATACAAGGAAAAACTCATGAAGCTATCAGCTGATTTTTCAGCAGAAACTTTGAAGGTCAGGAGAAAGTGCCATGATATTTTCAAAGTCTTGAAAAGAAAAACCTACAACCAAGAATACTCTACCCAGAAAGGTTATCGATGAGAATTGAAGGAGAGATAGTTTCTGAAACAAACAAAAGTTAAAGGAGTTTATCATTACCAAAGCAGCCTTACAAGAAATGTTAAAGGGAATTCTTTAAGTGGAAAAAGCTATAGTTAGACAAAGGAAAATTATCAATCAAAATATGTAATAGGGAGTAAAAAAAAAGTTGCTTTTAGAATGTGTTTGAACCTAATGACCATCGAATTAATATAGACTACTGTATACCAAGGATGTAATATATGAAACCATTGTAACTACAAACCCAAAAACTATAATGGATATACAAAAGAGAAAGAGAAAGAAAACCAAACCTAACACTACAGAAACTCAGCTACAAAGAGAGCAAGAATGGAAGAAAGAAACAGAAGAACTACAAAAACAACCAGAAAACAATTAACAAAATGGGCAATAAGTATGTAACTATCAATAATTATTTTAAATGTAAAGGGCTTAAAAACTCCAATCAAAACACATAGGGTGGTAAAATAAATTTTAAAAAATTAAAAAAACAAACAAACAAGAACCATCTATATACTAATACTACAAGAGACTCACCTCAGCCCCAAAGACACATGCAGACTGAAAGTAAAGGGATGGAAAAACATTCACCATGCAAATGGAAAACAAAAAATAAACCAGGGTAGCAATACTTGCATCAGACAAAAGAGACTTTAAAACAAAGACTGTACAACAGGCAAAGAAAGGCATTACGTAATAATAAAGGGATTAGTCCAAAAAGAGGCTATACCAGTTATAAAAATATACACACCCAACACTAGAGCACCTACATACATAAAGGAGGTATTAATGGATATATAGAGAAATTGTGGTAATACAGTAATAGTAGGGAACTTTAACACCTCACTCACATCGATGTACACAAAATCAACACGATCACATCCAAGCAGAAAATCAACAAGGAAATAGTGTCTTTGAATGACATATTGGCCTAGATGGACATAACAGAAATATACAGAACATTCCATCCAAAGGAATAGAATACACATCTGTTCCAAATTCACATGGAACATTCTTCAGAATAGACCACATGGTAGGCAACAAAAAAAGTCTCCATAAATTTAAGAAGACTGAAATCATAGCATGCATCTTTTTCCACCACAAACATATGAAACTAGAAAACAATCACAAGAAAAAAACTGGAAAAAACACCAACACATAGAGGTTAAACAACAGGATACTAAACGACCAATACATCAACGAAGAAATCAAAAGAAGAAATTTTAAAATACATGCAGACAAATGAAAATGAAAACACAATGGTCAAAAATCTTTGGGACACAGCAAAAGCAGTTCTAAGAGGAAAGTTTATAGTGATACAGACCTATCTAAAAAAAAACAAGAAAAATCTCACAAAAACAATCTAATCTTATGCCTAAAGAAATCAGAAAAAGAACAAAGTCCAAGGTTAGTTGATGGAAGAAAATAATAAAGATCAAAGAATAATTGACATAGCAACTAAGAACAGAAAAGATCAATGAAACCAAGAGTTGATTCATTTGAAAGATAAACAAAAATTATAAATTCTTAGCCAGACTCATTAAGAATAAAAGTGAAAGTACCCAAATAAAATTATCAACAAAAGAGGAGAAATAAAACTGACACCACAGAATTACAAAGGATTATAAGAGAATACTACAAAGAATTATATACCAACTAATAAGATATCCTGTAAGAAATGGATAAATTCCTAGAAACATATAATCTTCCAAAACTGAATCGAGAAAAAATAGAAAATTTGAACAGACCAATGACCAGTAATGAACCTGAACTGGTAACCAAAAAACTAACAACAACATAAAGGTCCAAGACCAGATGGGTTCACTGGTGAATTCTACCAAACACTTAAAGAAGAGTTAATACCTATACTCTTCAAAGTATTTCAAAAAAATAGGAGAGCTATGTATTTCTTTCCAAATACATTCTACATGGCCAACATTACACTGATACCAAAACCAGACAAAGGCATCACAAAAAAAATGGTAACTATTGGCCAATATCCCTGAATAACATAGATGTAAAATTCCTCAACAAAATATTAGCAAACCAAATCCAACAACACATTAAAGGATCATTCACCACAATCAAGGGAAGTTTTTCCATGGATACAAGGATGGTTCAATATTCACAGAACGATCAATGTGATACATGACATCAACAAAAAGAAGGGTAAAAATCATATGAACCTATCAACAGATGTTGAAAAGACATTTGGTAACATTTAAATTAGTTCATGATAAAACCTCTCAATAAAGTAAGTTAGAGCTTCTCCTCTAAGATCCAGAATAAAACAAGGATATCCAATCTCACCACTTTTATTCAACACAGTACTGAAAGTCCTAGCCACAGTGACCACACAAGAAAGAGAAATAACAGACAGCTATATTGGTTAGAAAAAAAGTTAAACTGTCAAAATTTGTAGATGACATGATGCTATACAGCAAAAAGACTCCACCAAAAAATTGCTACAAGCAAAAAATAAATTCAGGAAAGTTGCAGGAAACAAAATTAAGAGCATTACACAGACATTAAGAGCATTTTTATACACTAATAATGAAGTAACAGAAAGAAAATCTAAGAGAACAATTCTATTTACAATTGCACCAAAAAGAATAAATTCCTAGGAATAAACTTACCGAAGGAGGTGAAAGACCTGTAATCTAAAAACTGTAAAACAATGATGAAAGAAATTGGAGATGATACAGATAGAAAGATATTCCATGTTCATGGATTGGAAGAACTAATATCATTAAAATGTCCATACCATCCAAAGCAATCTACAGATTAAATGCAATCCCTATTAAAATACCAATAACATTTTCTACAGAAATTGAACAAATAACACTAAATTTTGTATGGAACTACAAAAGACACCATATAGCCAAAGCAACCTTGAAAAAAGAGAACAAAGCTACAGGTATCACAATTCCCGATTTCAAGACATAATACAAATCTACTGTAATTGCAACAGTATGGTACTGGCACAAAAACATATACAAATATCAGTGGAAGAGAATAGACAGCCCAGAAAAATACCACACTTATATGGTCAATTAATCTATGACAAAGAAGGCAAGAACATACAATGGGGAAAAGACAATGTCTTCAATAAACAAATGATTCTGGGAAAACTGAACAGCAAAAAATGAAAAGGACCACTTTCTTACACCATACACAAAAAATAAACTTGAAATGGACTTAAGACCTAAATGTGAGAGGGGCTTGAGTGACTCAGCTTGTTAAGCACTGACTTTTGATTTTAACTTAGGTCATGATCTCAGAGATGTGAGATTGAACCCTGAGTCAGGCTCTGAGCTGGGAGGGGAGCCTGCTTAAGATTCTCTCTTCCCCTCTCCCTCAGTCCCTTCCCAACCCCTCTAAAAAGAAAAGAAAAGAAAAAAAGACTTAGATGTGATACCTGAAACCATAAAAATTCTTTAAGAGAACATAGGCAGTAATTTCTTTGACACTGTACCAACACTTTTAGATATATCTCCTAAGGTAAAGGAAACAAAAACAAAAATAAACTCTTGGGACTACATCAAATTAAAACCTTTTGCACATCAAAGAAAACCATCAACAAAATAAAAAGGCAACCTACTGAATGGGAGAAGCTATTCATAGATGACACATCCAATAACTGGTTCGTATCCAAAATATATAAAGAACGTAACTCAACACTAAAAAAAAAAAAATCCCATTAAAAAATTCACAGAGGACCTGAGTAGATATACAGATAGCCAGAGACACAGGAAAAGATGTTAAACATCACTAATCATCAGGAAAATGCAAATCAAAACCACAATGAGATATAATCTCACATTGTCAAAATATCTAAAATCAAGAAGACCAGAAATAACAAGTGTTAGTAAGGATGTGAGGAAAAAGAAACCCTTGTGCACTGTTTGTGGGAAAGTAAATTGGTCCAGCCACTGTGGAAAATAGTATGGAGGTTCCTACAAAAATTAAAAATTGAAATACCACTTGAAACAATAATTCCATTACTAGGTATTTACACAAAGAAAATGCGAACACTAATTCAAAAAGATATATGCACCCCTACATTTATTGCAGCATTATTTACAATAGCCGAGATAAGGAGGCAACCCAAGTAGCCAATGATAGATGAATGGATAAAGAAAATGTGGGGGGTGAGTGTGTGTATATCCATATATACAATGGAATATTACACAGCTACAAAAAAAGATGACATCTTGCCATTTGTTGCAACAAGGATGGACGTAGATGGTATTATGCCAAGTGAAATAAGTCAGGAAGAGAAAGACAAATACCTCGTGGTTTTACTCATATGTGGAATCTAAAAAACAAAACAAATGAATATGCAATCAAAAAGCATGATCAGACCTATAAATACAGAGCAAAGAGTGATGGTTGCTAGAGGGGAGGGGGTTAAGTGGGATGGGCAAAATGAGTGAAGGAGAGAGGGAGATACAGAATTCCAGTTAGGGAATAAGTAAGTCATGAGAATAAAATCACAGCACAGAGCATACAGCCAATGGTACTGTTACAGTGTTATATGGTGACAGATGGTAGCTACACTAGTGGTGAGCATAGCATAACATAGATGCTGAATCACTATGTTGTACACCTGAAACTAATATAATAATGTGTGCCAACTATACTCAAATTTTAAAAGTTTTTTTTTTTTTAAGAGAACATGTCTGGATAATGATAATAGCCAATAGTTACTAAGCGTCTGATACAGGCAAATCATATAGGCCAATCAATGAACCAAGGCTTGGAATAACTATGTAAGAATGCTCACAACACAGTAGGTACAATTAACCCCAATTTACAAAAGAAGTTGAGGCTGTAAGATGAAGTGACTTTCCCCAGCTTACAGAGCCAATGGGTGGCAGAACTAGGATTCCAACTCAGGTCTTAGACCAGAGTCTCTAAAAGGCGTACAAGAGCCTCATTAATGGTCATAAAGGATTATTCTTAAGTCCTTTCTCCAATCTTCTAGATGCTCACTAATCTTACTAAGTTGTCTGTGCTATGTCCAATGGTCACTACTGTGAAATGAAGCATTTGTCCTTCCTTCTACCCAAGGGTTGGGAAGGCAAGACACTTAGAGAATTCCAAGTCCTGGGAAAGCAGCCAAGGAATTTGGCTTCAGCACTACAACCCATCCCATTTGGATGGCACTAGGTGATTTCAGAGTGCTTTCCAAAGACTCTCACTTGATCTTCCTAACAGGCCCATGAGGCTGCAATCATCAACCAACACTTAGTGATGAGGAAACTGAAGTTTGGAGATACACAATGACTTTCCTTGAGGTGGCACAAATGGCATAGGGCAGAAATACACTGGCGAACCAGAGTTCATATTCCTAGTCCACTGCATTCCCCACACTATGAGACACTGTCTGGCACAACTTAGAGAGGTTGCCACAACCAATTTTTGTATTTTATTTTGACAGTTTCCCACTTGTTCTTGCTGGGGGGGCTATGAGGTGACAGTACTCAGGATTCCTACACGCTAAGCAAAAAAGAGGATTCCTGGCTAAAAACAATCTTCTTACCTTCATAGATTTGTGTTTTCCCTAATGTACCAGTTTTCTCATTAATGAACTTTTCTACTGACCGTCTGTATAATTTATTACGGTGGATAAATACTACAAATTTCTATCCTCAAGAGCAAATATCCATTTGCTTTTCATCTCAACTCCTGTGCAAAATTACTTCAAAAGGGCTTTTAAAACCCCAACAACAACAAACCCATCACATATGTAGACTGATACAGCAATAAGGGTAAATTTCCTAAGCAACCTTGACTCACAGCATGCCAGAGAGAGGGATGAATAGATGGGTCTATATAATCCTTAATAAAATCGTGGATTACTGTTAAACTTTTTCATTATGTCACTTTAGGGAGACAGAAGAGATTAGGGAGACCCAATCAATTAGGCAAATTAAATTATCATACAATGTCTCCATTGTTCATTTGAGCTGCTCAAATGATTGAATAAGCTCTCCTTTTATTTGATCCTAACAATGAAGTGTATCTCAACTGGCGCTATTAAAGACCAAACAAAATTGATGATGGAATGAAAATTGGTTCAGTGGCTAGAATCACTAACTAGTATGTAATGAGCCTTTTTATTAAAGATAGTGTTTAGTATTCATGATTTATAATAATTAGTGATTTATTTTAAGATGGGCTAGTTAGTTGGGGTTTGTGTTGTATATTATGGCAGTAAAGCTTAATGATATTTTTCTCTAAAGAGAAAAAATGATCCACCAATTTTTTAAAAATGTGTTATAAAAGCAGGAAAAACTTTTTTAAAACGTGAAAAAAAAGTGCCATAGGATTAACTACAATATTGATAGGATGTATTTTGAGCCAGTCTTCTGGCATACACGGTAAGCATATATCTAATGAAGTAATGGAAATATTAAAGGTTAAATCAAGAATTTTTAACAATTTTCTCTCTCCATATGAGTGTGTTTATGTGTGTAGAGATTGAGGAAAATAGCTATATTTTATTTCCTTTCATAAGGTGATCCTGCTAATGACACTGTCTCTTACTAATGAAAGCTTTTAACATGTCAGATGAATTTAGAACACAAAAGAACCTTGGGACTTTATGGAAGTCAGAGGCAGCAGGCCACAGCTACATTCATATCCATGCTTAAAGGTCCCAATAAGAAGGTAGCTGTCTAGACATTGAGAAATAAAAATCCAACAGAAAGAACACAGACTTTCAATTCTGGCAGTCACTGATTTAAACCCAAGTTCTGCCATTCACTAATGTTGTTACTGAAAATAAACTAATGTCTTAGAACCTGATCTGTGAAATCTGGATGATGACATCTGTGTTATAAAATTGTTCTGAAAGTTACCTGAGGTGGTAAGTACCTTGTCTAGCACAGTGCTACAAAGTAGGCATGTAAATGTACCAGTTATTATTAGCACTATAAATACTGTTAATAACACTAAAAATACATCATGCACAGACTCTATGCTAGAAGGTTCTAATGGAAACTTCAGACACAGCAACATTTTATTGTGTGCGGAAACAACTTATTTATGGCTCTGGAAATACTGGCTTAAATGTGAGGAGATGGTTTTTCCTAAGTTGGCTGTGAGACCAAAAAGCAGTTGTAGTTTAAGTATATAGGTGCTGTAACGCATATACTCAAATTACCCACTTAGGAATTTAACATACAATCACTTACTCTGAAATTCTTTAAAAGATCAGATACATGATGTCTCATGGAGCATACATTCTGAGTTAATGTTAAATTACGCTTCGCACTAAGACCAGACCGTGAAAAAGGCACAACACCGGATCTTTTAAGGAATTTCAGAGTAAGTGATTGTTATGTTATGTTAAATTCCTAAGTGGGTAATTTGAGTATATGCATTAGAGAACATTGCATCAAAAACTGGGGATATACTGTATGGTGACTAATAAAAATAAAAAGTTAAAAAAAAGAAAATGTCACCAACTCACCAAATAAAATTAGAACCAATAAATAGTGAAAAAATTTGAAAAAAAAAAAAAAAAAGAATGTATGCTCCATAAGTATAGGGACCTTAACTTTCTTTGTGACCACCGTATTACCTGCACTTAGCACAATGCTTGGCACATATGAGAGGAAGTTAACCATTTTGGGATGAAAAAAAATGCATGAGTGGATGGTCTTTCTGAATGATATTGCTCTTATCAGCCAACGCAGTACAATATATATGAAGACATGGATTTCTGATGTTCCACATACCCTTACATAAATATCTATTCAAAAACGAAGAAGGAAAGATCTTGGAATTTACGAATGGACAATCTCCTTTGGCTTTATGAACTGTATCTTTTGCAGAGATCTTATTTCCGTGAGGAGAGGGAATTATATTAAGGGCAAAAGTAATAATCTCTCAGAAAACTCAAAGCCAAGAAAGCATAATGAAGTGGGCATTAAGAAATAAGATAACATTTGGCAGGTTCTTAGAATGCCGCCAATATTCATAATCGAGCCTTATGTATTTGCGAGATTCCAGAATGTTAGGGATATAAAAATTGAAAGATAACTAGAACACACAAAAAAAGTAGGGATTCGTAAAAGAAATATATGCACAAAGACAAGGCCAGGCAAACTAAAACTTTATCACAGCCTTCGGTTTTGGCCCCTTGCCCTTGTACACTATACTAGATTACGTGGAATCAGAAGGATGCCTTTACAACTTCAGAGGTCTAGGTTTCCCTTTTCCTAGGACTCAATCTGGCTTCTGTTGGCCCTTCTAACAAGGTGGGACAAAACATGCAGAACAGACTTCTTACAGAGAAAGCAAAGGCTCAACTGTTTTGTCTCTCATTAATGGTGCAAAACAAAACCAAAAATAAACAAGCAAAAACAACAAGGCAGACAGAGAAAGATAGGACTGCTTCTTTCTCAGGTGCAAATAGCTATCAGCCCACATTAACTCTAGCCTCATGGATGAGTATGACCAAAAGGAAAGCAGATGAAAGCCAATGAAGAGAGATGTCACTTCTGTAATATAATGGAACTAAAACACAGATAGTACCCAAAAGAGGAATCCCATGAGAGGGAGAATGACCCCATGACCCCTTCAATATTGTGGGTTTTTAAAAGATTGATTGATTGATTGATTGATTTAATTTATTTAAGAGAGACAGAGAGAGAGAGAGAGAATGCATGTGCACACAAGTGGGGGGAGGAGCAGAGTGGCAGGGAAAGAGACTCTCAAGAGGACTCCACGTTGAGCATGGAGCCCAATGCAGGGCTTGATCTGACCACCTTGAGACCATGACCTGAGCCAAAACCAAGACTGGCCACTTAGCCAACTGAGCCACCCAGGCATCCGACACCTTCCATGTTTTTGACAGTAAACGTTGGGTGGAGAAGCAGAGAGAGGTCTCAATTTTACTTCTGAAATACACATGCAAAATACCTGCAAAATTGTGATTGACAAATCCAAGGTTCTGGAATTAAGTTTAACCTGGCCCCCTGCTTCTCTTTGTAAGCTTTTAAATTACCTTTCGAATGGATTTCCCATAAGAGAAGATTAAAGGATGATAGTACTGATCCATGCCAAAAGGTCATCCACTCAATTCAAACATAATTCATAATGAGGACTGTGGGCACCTGCCCATCAAGAAGGGAAGTATCCCAGGAGCAACTCTCCTAATTCCCTGCTCAGCTGTCAGCTTCCCTTCCAGATGGTGATGACGGATGTATGCACCGACCTGGACCAATCTTTAACTGGTACTCCAGTCCTGTTCTTTTACTGAGGACTCATTAATGCCAATTATAATCTTTGATTAAGCTTGCACTTGACAAATGGGCCTTATTGCAAGTCTTCACTCCAGACAGGAATTTACAACTAGAGGTTAGCATAATCAATACTCTGGACAGTATATTGTCAGAAACAGGATTGGCCAGAAAACCTAGTGCAATGCACCCAGTGGCATTCAATCCATCACAGCTGCCCACTAAGAATGAACCACGGTCATTCTCTATTAATCTCCCCCCTGTTCGCGGATGTACCACATTCAATCAAGAGCAAGGCTGCAGGAAATGAGATTGCCTATTAAGAAAGACACTGTTTAGAATTTCTCTGCAAATGACCACTAGGAATCTCAACAAGAAAATGAAGTTTCTTCTGCTCTTCCCAGATTAACACAACATCAAATATGACCCCATGTGGTAGAAATAAGATGCAAAATCAGTTTTTCCAAACCCATAAAAGCAAGCATGGTTTCAGAACTATCCACTCACTCCTGTAACAACTGAAAAGTCATTCTTTGGATCAAGTTAGAAAGCTAGAGGTCTATATACTTGTTACACATTATCCTCATAAAACACTCGTCGCTGAACTGTTCTTTGAAGACTGTTATCAGAGGTTGCTATAAGAAAAGGAACTTTGAAATCCACTTCTGTTTGATTTTGCAATGCATCCCAGCTGGGGTGGAGCTCAGGCTCAGGTATGCTCGTATGTTAAGTCAGTAACATCATGCTAGCAAGCCATGCCCCCTGCTTCCCTTGGTCCAAAAGAGCCTCATGGGCATATACTTAAAACATGTTCACAGTGAGATTCAATCTCATACAAAAATATTGGACAGACTGAGGCAGAAACTTGAAAAACCAGAATTCCTGAGAGAATGGGTGCAAATGACAAAGAAATCAGATATGCCAAGGAAATTGAAATCTGGCACTTCTGAAGGTGTTGGAAGTCCCAGTAAAGCTGAAAGAACTATTTTGGCTAAGGGTCCAGCCATACTGCAACAGGATCCCCTTCCCCAATAGCAAGCCACCCAACAGGAAAGTAATGAACAGATGGAAATAGAGAGGATGATGTGGAACTAATGAGGAAAACAGAGGTCCTGGGACTCTTTGGATTCAAGAGTAGGTCAGCACTGCTATGTGGACAGCCCATAATACCAGGTGGCCAGTCCTGGTATTTCTAAGGTAAACAGTATAATGAGAGTGGACAACAGAGTAGGGGGAAAGAACAGCAGTCAGTATGAATAGTGGGGAGGCAGGAATGTGGCCAACAGAGAATTACAGGAGCGACCTCACATAGAAACAAAGAAAAAGGATGGACTAAGATCCAACCAGATGACACAGCAACAAATCCTTAAAGTGTCCTAAGCTGGAATCTAGAATGAACAGGTCTACCCACCAGTTATATTTTATTTGTAAAATAACAGCTCCTGAGACAACTGCACATTTCATCATTTAGTTTTCATTCTATAAAATGTTGGGTGAGGAAGACCTTTTCAAAATGTTGTGCCAAGAAAATAAAACCATGTTGACACTCCTTACCAAAATCTGTTCTTCCTGACTGTAAGACTAAGAGATCCATCACTTTTCCGTTTTTGACTTGGCTTCCAGAAGCTGATAAGTCAGTTTTATACTTAATCATCATCAGAATCCTACATATCTCTTTCTACACCATGATTTCTCTTTACCATGCTATTACACTAATTTTGGTCCATGTGTCTTTTTGTTTTAAGAGCTGACATAAGAGTAAATAAATACGGTGTTCTTATTGCCTGGTCTCACAATAATCTGAACTCCATCAAGATGATTTGTATCTGTATCTTATTGTTATGCACAGTGGATGGACTCAAGTAGATATTCTTACCTCAGTCCTCTCATTACCCACCTACAAGGCTGTTAAAAGGATTAAATACCAATGTAGAAATCGTTTGCAAACCTTTACAACACTACCCAGCTATTCAATAGTGCTCTTACATGAAAGACGGGGAAATGTCTTCCATTCTATGTCATCTCCCTTATGTTTATGCTACATTATTTGATAGTGCTATCCTACTCAAAGATTCATTTAAACTCTAAAAACTGAAGTTGAAAAATGCAAATGTTTTCTGAGAAGGTGGCATTATAAGTTACAAGCAATCCTTCATACCTTAGCTCAAAATCATGTATCATTCAATCTTGCTAAGGTTTAGAGATTGAGAGAATGTGATCCAGAACAAGTTTTGGGGGAAAGAAAGAAGGAAGGTAGCAATTCATGATGCCTGGGACCAATGATCCTTTTGGGATCCTCAGCAGGCAGCTTACAGGGACTTCTGTACCTGGGAGGAAATATGAAATGAAAGGAAAAAATAAGGTACAGAAAGGGTTCATCAACTCATTTGACTACACAATTCTGTCCATGGCTGGTCCAGCCTTATTTGTAGAAGGCATCAGCAGGTGGAAACTGGAATCGGGAATACCAGTTAGTCTGTTCCAGTAATCAAGTTGAGACTGACTAATAGTGTGTTTAAGTAAAGCCTTCTCCCATAATTAGTACCTGTGTGATAAGTTTACATCCTCAAATATACCTTAGCTAAACTTTAGAGTAGCGTTTGGCAATAAAAACAGCTAGAATGAAATCAACATTGGGCAGCATGGAGAAATTACTCATTCAGTTACATAGTACCCAATTATGCAGCCACTGTCCAGAGAAGGTCTTTAGTGTTGGAGGATGGATGCCCAGTAGAGAGAACACATTTGCAAATGCTTAAAAGCAAAGGCAGGAACACAGAGGTAGTTTGGTTTATTCTGTTACAAAAGCAGTTCTAAGTGCTTTCTAAATGAGGTTGGAGATGAAGCCTCATACAATTTCCAAGATGTTTCCCAAAAATGCCTGCCCCAATGGGTGTCTTCTGCTGACTATTGAATCTCTCAGAAGAGCTAGCAAGAGCCAGATGCCAGAAACAAAGCTCTAGTCCCTGTTGAGACTTTATGCACTTTATCTTATATTCAGCATTCCTTAAGGAACACAGACTTGCAGGTAAAAGGCCCCGGAAGAATTTTCCTTTGATCAAATCTCCAAACAACAGCCAGAAGACTATTTTTTACATGCAGATTGGAGATCTCATTCTATGTTTCCCATACCCCACGCACTCCTTGAAATCTTTGGCTTTTCCCCTTTTGCCCAGCTCTTTTAAAATGAACCACAAGACGGGGTACCTGGCTGGATCGTTGTAAGAACATGTGATTCTTGATTTTGGGGTCCTGAGTTCAAGCCCCATGTTGGGTGTAGAGATTACATAAAATAAAGTGAAGTGAAATAAAATTAAAATAAAATAAAACAAAACAAAATAAAATAAAATAACCCACAAGGCTCCTTATAATACTGGCCCTGTTATAGTTCCTTCTTCAGTCACTCTTTTACATCTTTTCTGAGCTCTGACTTACACTGGCTGGCCTTCATTCTGTTTCTGTAGACTTCACTCAAGCTGCCTTCTTGCCAGGAAAGCAATGTCCCCATTCACATTCCTCCCCACTTCGTGTCTAAAAAATTCTAAATCATGCTTCAGATTTCAATTGAAAATTTAGCTTCTCAAGGCATTTCTTTGGCTGCCCTCCCCCACCCCCCACATTATCCCAGGTCCCCTATTAGATGGACTCAGAACACTCTGTAACCTGCATGCATCATGCTCAACACAACCAGGATTAAATAGGCACTTAGGTTATAATATATTTTTGTTCAGCTTCCTCACTGGAACATACACTCCACAAGGATGGGTCCATGTCTGACTCATTTGCTACTGTTCTCCGTGCCTAGTGTAGTGCTGGGCATACCTTACATGCCTAATAAATATTTATTAAATGAAGAAATGACAGAAAGCCAAGCTGGGAATTACCTTCTAGGCATGATAATGTGTTGATGTGGTGAATATTTGAAGCTTTCTTAAGGGAAAAAAAAAAAAAAAAGGAAGATGGGAAGGGAGACACCAGGAAATCTGATCATCTTCAGGGTTCTACCTAGCCTTCACATTTCAGCTCCCACAGAGAAGGGACACATAGAGAAGGGACATCTTCTGATATCTTCAGGCATAGATAAGCACTTTCCACTATGTGTTTCCAATAAGCCAAAATCATACCATCACAACCTCACCACATTACTGTTGTGATTCACTTTCTTGTCTGTACATCCTGATTCCCTAAAAGCAAGTTTCTGATTGCTCATTTTTGTGTCCTCAAAGCATGGCCCAGAGCCTCACATTAATATGAAATAAATAATATTTTTGAAGTGGTTGGATAAATGATTAATAGAACATATTTTGCTGAAAGAAATCCTAACTGCTGTAAGTCAAGGATCTAGGACTAAGAGGAAAAAAATGAGAGTCATACGGTGAACTTAGGCTTACTAAATACTTCTGTGACACCAAGAAAACCATGAAAATAGACATAATCATGCTTTTTCTCATGATGTATCAGTGATAAATTCTGGGCAAAAAACTTTGAAAGATATTCTCATTTATGTGCTTTTCTTGACTACTGTGAAAGGAACAGACTCTTTAAGACATGGATAGTGCTTGATGGCTGGAAGTCAGCATCCACCTGAAATAAATCATGATAAATTTAACCGTATCTGTTTCAATACCATACCAACTGCCAGCCTTCTTCAAATTCTCCACCTCTTAATTTAAATCTTTAGACCTTACATTGGTAACATTCAAAGATGTGGATCTGGTTTTTTCCTTCCACCATAGAGATGAGTTAGTTCTTCAAATAAATAATTCCTGCATTATTGATTGTAGCCACACATAATAAACTCAAGAAGAACCAGAGAAAAGGATATGGCTAGTTCAGCACAAACATATTGTCACCATAAGAAAGAACATGGAATATATTACCTGGTTGACACTGATAACTGGTTATCATTGTTAATACTCATGAGATGGATCAAAGTTCTAGAGACCGAATAACTCAAGGTCCCCATATAAACGTACATTTGACCCTTGAACAACATGGGTTTTAAACGCATGGGTCCACTTACACATGGATTTTTTTTTTCAATAAATGCATGTTATCAGGAAGGCTTATGGTTAACTGTAGGCTATTACTAGTTAAGTTTGGAACTCAAAAGCTACACATGGATTTTTGACTGTGTGGAGTATCAGTGCCCCTAACCCCTGTCCCTAACCCCCATTTGTTCAAGGGTCAACTGTATTAGCATCCAAATAAGGGCAACTGTTGCTTCCAGTTTTTGACTTGTTATAAGGTTATTATGACAGCTTCTCTATATCTGATAGCAAGTAAAATCAATCTTGTAACAGCTACTGAGGGACTAGCCATGCAAAATAAGCAAACTACCGAAGTGTTAAGACACATTCATAGGTAAACTTTCAAGTTTCATTTATGCTAATTGTGTGAGTGTTATGACAGAGCTTATGACTTTAGAGGTCATTTAGAAATTTTCCTTCAACTTTTAGAAGTTTTTACAACTTCTTTTGAGTAACACTGCTAGAGCAGAGCAAACAGAATTTTTAATAATTTTTAATACTTTAATAATTCTTAATTATACAAGAATGTATCTTTTTCTTTATACCTGCATTTTCAAATTAATTCGTTCTTTAGTACAAAGTACTATAATCATAATCTGAATCATATTCTTCCATTTAAGCAGTGTTGCCTTCCAAATAATATTTGTCTTGAGTAGAACATTTGAATGTGTTGGTATTCTCAAAGGAGGTTTGATGTTTACAGGATTCTGTTGCCCAAACAATATTTCACTCTCAGAGAACATTTCGAGTAGCTGCACATACCTATTCAAATTCTAATGAAACATACACTAGAAACATTTAAACTTTCAGTAGAATATTATTTGGAGGAAAAAAACTCAATCTTGTTTGGCTGATTGTATGCTATTGCTACATTTGCAAATAAATTATTCTTGGCTGCAGAAAACTTCACACAACAAATTCTGCTTGGAAGATTAAATGACTTTGAAACAGATACTCAATAATGGAAAAGTCACTATTGCTTCATAAGAGCTACTTTTAAGTTAATGGGTTATCAGAAGAAAATAAGAGCTTGATACAAGTACCAAATGTAAACAAAACTGGAAGGAAAATTATTTGGCTTGAAATAAATGTCAAGAGAAATAGTCTGTCAATACCCCAATTGAAATGCTCTCTCTTTCTACAGCCCTTTAAGTTTCTGGATTCTGGTGATGATTTGATTAGATTTTTGGCATCCGGGGGATGCGTTACAGCTATTGGATTCCAATTTCTAGCAAATGGATAATTTGCCAAGCTCAACAATCCATGCCAAGATCTATACTAAAAGAAGTTATGTATTTATCTAATTATTTTGCCTTTGAATCCTTTATCATATTTTTCTTGTTTTACTTTCTTGATCCCTGACTAGAGTGCCAGCTTCCTGAGGACAGAGAATTTGTGTTATTTACTGCTGGGTCCTTGGCTTCTACAAGAGCTTCAACTACTCAGCAGTACTCAATAAATATTTGCTGAATGCTGAATGAATGAAATGAAAGGAGTAAGCATTACATTAGTTGACCAGTCTATTTCTCCAGAAAGTCTGAAGATAGGGGAGAGGAATAGTTCCTGGAGAGCAGAGTTAAGCCTTTTAGGTATTTGCCTAAAACTGAAATTTTATGGCATTTACAGACAACACTTCGATGTCACCAAATTATATTTCATAGATATCAATTGCCATGTGGTAAAAGTTCTGCCTGTTTCTGATTCTTGTATACCCTAACCACCTGATTACAACCCACCAAACTGAAAGTCCTCTAAAAAGACATTTCTAAAAATTCCCAAAAGCAAGTATTCACCTAGGAACTGTCAGTGGTAAACAAATATAGGAAGGAAATATAAAATTGTTGGACTACACAACATAATCTGGAAAGATTTTTACTGAAGGACTTTTGCTACCTTTCTGGAGAAAACTAAGCTGCACCAGTTACACATAATGGTGACTTACACACAGAGCCAACTGTCCATAGATTCACATGGGGGCATATAGAGAGAAATCCATGAAGGGGGCCTTTAACCCAATTTGAGATTAAGAACCTGTGAGCTTGCTGTACTCAGGCTCAGTGTGCAGCACCAAGAATGTATCTGAATAACCAAATCCAAATGAGACCATAAAAACATTTGGATGGAGTTATTCTGGGATGGGGGACAAAGCACTGGACTGGAAATGCCTGGCTTCTCTCTGCCATGCCTTTATGGAGTGGCCTTGATCAAAGGTTTCAGTATTTGGACCTAAACAAGACTGTAGGGGCGCCTGGGTGGCTCAGCTGGTTAAGCGTCTGCCTTTGGCTCAGGTCATGATCCCGGGGTCCTGGGATTGAGCCCCACATCGGGCTCCCTGCTTAGCGGGAAGCCTGCTTCTCCTCTCTCACTCCCCCTGCTTGTGTTCCCTCTCTCGCTGTGTCTCTTTCTGTCAAATAAATAAAATCTTAAAAAAAAATGAAATAAAAAAATGAGACTATAGGATAGGATGATCTTTCAAAACCTTGCTAGGGTGAATTTTCTGGGATCAGTGAAAATCCACTGGGCCTGGGCAATCTGACTGGGTATACCAAATCCCAAAAACAGTTAAGAGATTAAAAAAATTAGCCTGACAGAGTAGAATAAGTAAGTGGTTCTCTGATAAATAGAGGTGGTATACCCAGGCCAAATGGGGTTTTATTTCTCCTAAATAGTACTTTTTCTATTTCTAAAATATGTGTATGATTTACTTCCCCTCTTTACTTCAATTTATTTGTGCAGACTTTACCTAAATTAACTTACATGGATATGTTGAGGACAGAGTAGGAGAAAAGGATTTTAATGAAATTGTGAGAGGACATATGTTTCACAATTATTAGAACAGCTTTTTGTGATGTTTCCCTCCACAAATTCCCTGAGTTTACTCTTGTTTCCGAGTAACCTGAGCATAAATAACAGAACAGGTCCCCTAAGACACGAATAGCTCTATATTTGTGTCTCCGTTCTGATTTGCGTGCACATTTATGCCTTCAGAATAGGTCCAATTGTTTCCCACAGAAAATTCTGACACTTGGGAAAATATGAGTGAGGGAATAACAAGAATTTGGAGTATTGCTTAGTTGACAAACATATGATTTGTCAAATCCCCCCCCCCAAGAAAATTAACTAAGTGACAGTTTGGAAGGTAACGGGGAAGTTCAATTGTCACTAAGCATTGTTGAGAGGATCTGACAGCTCCTGACAGGATTCCTTCTTTAAATTATGTCAAGTAACATACCAAGACAGGAAAAAAAAATCCATTATAATTTGTTTCATCATCTTGTTCCACACAGTTCTTAGGCTGCTGACGTACCCTGACTATTCCTGTTGAAAGTGTCTACATTCCCACAAACCACAGCCTGTCTCTCTGCCCCATAAAGCAGCACACCGTGCTTGTCACCAATCTTGTCTCCTCTTTCTTCCAACAAATGAGGACTCATGGATGACTCAGAATGAGATATATCCATAGATGTTTCATTTCATAGAATTTAAATAGTCTCAATGAAATGCTCAGAAAAATGACATTCTTAATGTTCCTTACTCTACTGAAATACCTTTTTGATTTAGCAGGCTGGAGTGTGCACAAGGAATCAAAAGGCTAACAAAAGCTGTCACCTGGCAAGCTAATCTTATTAGAACATTTTTTTTCCAGAAAGCTATCAGTGGTCCCTCATCCATTCGAATCCAGCCACACAAGATAATATTAGTGCTTTTCTACTTCAAGATCTTTCTCCAAATGTTTCCACTATCTGGAAATTTCTTGCTCAAAAATCTTCATATGACTCTTTTCTCAGATTATCTATGTCAGTGATGAAACGTCAACTCCTCAAAAAAGTTTTCCTTGACCGCTCTATACAAAATTGTACATCCTTCCAAACCAATATATATTGCCCTGGTTTAACTCCCCTCAAAGCATTAATTGTATTATTCAGTAATTTGTTTACACATATTTGGCTTGTCTCCCCCAACTGGAATCCAAATGCCTTTTTAAAAGTTTTTTCCATTTTTTAATTTAAATTCAGTTAATTAGCATATATTATTTGTTTCAGAGGTAGAGGTCAGTGATTCATCAGTCTTATATAATGCCCAATGCTCATTGCATCACGTGCCCTCCTTAATGTCTATCACTCAGTTATCCCATCCCCCCACCCGCCTCCCCCCCAGCAACCCTCAGTTTATTTCCTATGATTAAGATTCTCTTATGATTTGTCTCTCTCTCTGGTTTTGCCTTGTTTTATTTCTTCCTCTCTTCTCCTATAATCCTCTGCCTTTTTGCTTAAATTCCTGTGAGAACATAGCAGTGAGATCCTGTGATAATTGTTTTTCCCTAATCGACTTACTTCGTTTAGTATAATACCCTTTAATTTCATCCACATCGTTGCAAATGGCAAGATTTCATGTTTTTAATGATGGGTTAGTATTCCATTATATGTATATTCCACATTTTCTTTATCTATCTGTTGATGGACATCTGGGCTCTTTCCATAGTTTGGCTATTGTGGACACTGCTGCTATGAACATTGGGGTGCACATGCCCATTCAGATCACTACATTTGTATCTTTGGGGTAAATACCCAGTAGTGCAATTGCTGGGTCATAAGGTAGCTCTATTTTCAACTTTCTGAGGACCTCCATACTGTTTTCCAGAGTGACTGCACCAGCTTGTATTCCCGGTAACAGTGTAAGAAGGTTTCCCTTTCTCTGCATCCTCACCAACATCTATCATATCCAGACTTGCTAATTTTACCCATTCTGACTGGTGTGAGGTGGTATCTCATTGTGATCTTGATTTGTATTTCCCTGATGCCAAGTGATGTGGAGCATTTTTCCATTTGTCTGTTGGCCATTTATGTGTCTTCTTTGGAGAAATGTCTATTCGTATCTTCTGCCCATTTTTTGGTTGGATTATTTCTTCCTTGGGTGTTGAGTTTTATAAGTTAGATTTTGGATACTAGCCCTTTATCTGTCATTTGCAAATATCCTCTCCCTTTCTGTCAGTTGTCTTTTTGTTTTGTCAACTATTTCCTTTGCTGTGCAAACAAAAGCTTTTTATCTTGATGAAGTCCCAATACTTCATTTTTGCCTTTTTATCCCTTGCCTTTGGAGATGTGTCTAGCAAGAAGTCGCTGCAGCTGAGGTCATAGAGATTGCTGCCTGTGTTCTCCTCTAGGATTTTGATGGATTCTTGTCTCACATTTAGGTCTTTCATCCATTTTGAGTCTACTTTTGTGTATGGTGTAAGGAAATGGTCCAGTTTCATTCTTCTGCATATGGCTGTCCAATTTTCCCAACAGCACTTGTTGAAGAGACTGGCTTTTTCCATTGGATATTTTTTTCTGCTTTGTTGAAGATTAGTTGCCCATAGAGTTGAGGGTCCATTTTTGGGTTCTCTATTCTGTTCCATTGGTCTATGTGTCTGTTTCTGTGCCAGTACCATGCTGTCTTGATGATTTACAACTTTGTAATAGAACTCGAGGTCTGAAATTGTGATGCCACCAGCTTTGGTTTTCTTTTTCAATATTCTTTGGCTAGTTGGAGTCTTTTCTGGTTCCAAACAAATTTTAAGATTATTTTTTCCACCTCTGTGAAAAAAGTTGATGGTATTATGATAGGGATTTCTTTGAATATATAGATTGCTCTGGGTAGCATAGACATTTTAACAATATTTGTTCTTCCAATCCATGAGCATGGAATATTTTTCCATTTCTTTGTGTCTTCCTCAATTTCTTTCATGAGCGTTCTATAGTTCTCAGTACGATCCTTTGCCTCTTTGGTTAGGCTTATTCCCAGGTATCTTATGGTTTTGGGTGCAACTGTAAATGGGATCGAATCCTTAATTTCTCTTTCTTCTCATTGTTAGTATATAGAAATGCAATTGATTTTTGCGCATCGCTTTTATATCCTGCCATGTTGCTGAATTCCTATATGAGCTCTAGCAATTTTGGGGTGGAGTCTTTTGGGTAGTCCACATAGAGTATCATGTCATCTGCAGAGTGAGAGTTTAAGGACTTCTTTGCCAATTTGGGTGCCTTTTATTTCTTTCTTTTGTCTGATTGCTGAGGCTAGGACTTCTAGTACTATGTTGAACAGCAGTGGTGATAGTGGACATCCCTGCCTTGTTCATAACCTTAGGGGAAAAGCTCTCAGTTTTAATATCATTAAGAATGATATTCACTGTGGGCTTTTCATATATGGCTTTTATGATATTGAAGTATGTTCACTCTATCCCTATACTGCAAAGAGTTTTAGTCAAGAAAGTATGCTGTACTTTGTCAAATGCTTTTTCTGCATCTATTGAGAGGATCACAAGGTTCTTGTCCTTTCTTTTATTAATGTAGTATATCACGCTGATTGATTTGTAGATATTGAACCACCCCTGCAACCCAAGAATAACCCCCAACTGGTCACGGTGAATAATCCTTTTAATGTACTGTTGGACCCTATTAGCTAGTATTTTGGTGAGAATTTTTGCATCCATGTTCATCAGGGATATTGGTCTGTAATTCTCCTTTTTGGTGGGGTCTTTGTCTAGTTTTGGGATCAAAGTAATGCTGGCCTCATAGAAAGAGTTTGGAAGTTTTCCTTCCATTTCTATTTTTTGAAACAGCTTCAGAAGAATAGGTATTAATTCTTCTTTAAATGTTTGGTAGAATTCCCCTGGAAAGACATCCAGCCCTGAGCTCTTGTTTGTTGGAAGATTTTTGATTACTGCTTTAACTTTCTTGCTGGTTATGGGTCTGTTCAGGTTTTCTATTTCTTCCTGTTTCAGTTTTGGAAGTTTATACATCTCTAGGAATGCATCCATCTCTTCCAGATTGCCTAATTTGCTGGCATATAGTTTCTTATAATATGTTCTTATAATTGTTTGTATTTTTTCCTTTTTCACTCATGATTTTATTTATCTCAGTCCTTTCTCTTTTCTTTTTGCTAAGGCTGGCCAAGGATTTATCAATCTTATTAATTCTTTCAAAGAACCAGCTCCTAGTTTTGTTGATCTGTTCTACTGTTCTTTTGGTTTCTATTTCATTGATTTCTGCTCTAATCTTTATTTTTTCTCTTCTCCTGCTGGGTTTAGGTTTTATTTGCTGTTCTTTTTCCAGCTCCTTTAGGTGTAAGGTTAGGTTGTATATTTAAGACCTTTCTTATTTCTTGTAAAAGGCTTGTAGTGCTATATACTTCCCTCTTAACGACCACCTTTGCAGCATCCCAAAGATTTTTAACACTTATGTTTTCATCTTCATTTGTTTCCATGAATTTTTTTTCATTCTTCCTTAATTTCCTGGTTGACCCATTCATTCTTTAGTAGGATGCTCTTTAGCCTATATGTATTTGAGTTCTTTCTAAATTTCTTCTTGAGATTGAGTGCCAGTTTCAATGCATTGTGGTCCAAAAATATGCAGGGAATGATCCCAATCTTTTGGTACCAGTTGAGACCTGATTTGTGACCCAAGATGTGATCTCTTCTGGAGATTGTTCCATGTGCTCTAGAGAAGAATGTGTATTCTGCTGCTTTAGGATGGAATGTTCTGAATATATCTGTGAAGTCCATCTGGTCCAGTGTGTCCTTCAAAGCCCCGTTTCCTTGTTGATCTGCTTAGATGATGTGTCCATTGCAGTGAATGGGGTGTTAAAGTCCCCTACTATTATTGTATTATTATCAATGTGTTTCTTTGATTTTGTAATTAATTGGCTTATATAATTGGCTGCTCCCATGTTAGGGGCATAAATATTTATAATAGTTAGATCTTCTTGTTGGATAGACCCTTTAAATATGATATAGTGTCCTTCCTCATCTCTTATTATAGTCTTTAGTTTAAAATCTAATTTGTTTGATATAAGGATTGCCACCCCAGCTTTCTTTTGTTGTCCATTAGCATGATAAACTGTTTTCCACTCCCTCACTTTCAATCTGGAGGGGTCTTTGGGTCTAAAATGAATCTCTTGCAGGCAGCATATTGATGGGTCTTGCTTTTTTATCCAATCTGATACCCTGTGTCTTTTGATTGGTGCATTTAGCCCATTTACATTCAGAGTAACTATTGAAAGATATTAATTTAGTGCCATTGTATTACCTTTAGACTGACTGTTTCTGTATATTATCTGTGTTCCTTTCTGGTTTATGTTACATTTGGGCTCTCTCTTTGCTTCAAGGATCCCTTTTAATATTTCCGGTAGGGCTGGTTTGGGGATCACAAATTCTTTTAGTTTCTGTTTGTCCTAGAAGCTTTTTATCACTCCTTCTATTTTTAATGACATCCCAGCTGGATAAAATATTCTTGCCTGCATATTTTTCTCATTCAGTACCATGATTATATCATGCCAGTCCTTTATGGCTCGCTAGGTCTCTGTGGATAGGTCTGCTGCCAATCTAATATTTCTACCCTTGCAGGTTATGGGCCTCTGGTCCCAAGCTCCTTTCAGGATTTTCCCTTTGTCTCTGAGATTTGCAAGTTTCACTATTATATGTCAGGGTGTTGACCTGTTATTACTGATTTTGAGGGAGGCTCTCTGTGCCTCTTGGACTTGGATACCTGTTTCTTTCCCCAGATTTGGGAAATTCTCCACCATGATTTGCTTCAATATACCTTCTGCCCCTCTCTCTCTTCCCTCTTCTTCTAGGATTCCAATTATTCAAATATTGTTTCAATTTATGTTATCACTTATCTCTCAAATTCTCCATCATGATCCATTAGTTTGTCTCTCTTTTTTTCACCTTCTTCATTCTCCATCCTTTTGTCTTCTATATCACTCATTCTCTTTCTGCCTCATTTGCCCTAGTAGTTAGACACTCCATTTTTTATTGCATCTCATCAATTGCCTTTTTTTTTATTTCAACTTGGTTATATTTTAGTTCTTTTACTTCTCCAGAAAGGGATTCTCTAGTGTCTTCTATGCTATTTTCAAGCCCACCTAGTATCTTTATAATTGTTATTCTGAACCCTAGTTCTGACGTCTTACTTATGTCCATACTGATTATGTCCCTGGCAGTTAGTAGTGCCTCTTGTTCTCTTTTTTGAGGTGAGATTTTCTATCTTGTCATTCTGTCCAGAGAAGAAAAGATGAATAAGAGAACAAAATACTAAAATGGCAACAACGACCCCACAGAAACATACATAAAACAAATTAGAAAAGACCTAAAACTGAAAAAAAAAATTTTTTTCTAAAAGAGAAAAAAAAAAAGAGTACAATCAGACAGGTGAAGAGAATAAAGCAATACACTGGATCCCATGTGTATTTTGGTCTGTTGGAAAAATAGATCCCAAAATGGTAAAGAAATTAAAACTTATATATGTACAAAAATAAAATTAAATACAATGAATGTATTTAATACATTCTATCTACAGTTACATTCTATCTAGGATAGATATTATTTCTATCTAGGATATAGAATTCATTCTATCTAGGATAGAATGTAACTGTAAAAAGGAAAATTAAAAAGTACTTTAACAAAACAAAAAACAAAAACAAAACAACAAACAAAACCAAAAAAAAAAAAAAAAAGGGAAAGAAAGAAAGAAAAGGCAATACGATCAGACAGGTGAATAGAACAGAGGCATACATTAGATTTTGGGTGTATTTTGGTCTGTTAGAAGAAACTGCATCCCAAAATTATAAAGAAAGAAAAACCTATATATATACAAAAATAAAATTAAATGCAATGAAGGGACAGAATGTAACCGTAAAAATGAAAATTAAAAAAGATTTTTAAAAAGAGTTGATAAGATAAGATATTGGTTGGAAAAGGAAAGAGAAAAACTCTTTTTAAATTAAAATTGAAAGACTAAAGAATCGTGGGGGGAAAGATATGAATTCTATGTGATGCAGTCCCCTGGCGCTGGAGTTTTGCAGTTCTTATTGATAGGTAAACTTGGTCTTGGATGGTTGTTCTTGCTGATCTTCTGGGGAGAGGCTTGTTGCTTTGATTCTTGAGTATATTTGCCCCAGGCAGAATTGCACTGCCCCTGCCAGGCAGCCAGGCTAAGTAATCTGCTCCAATTTGCTATATGTGGCTTTTGTTCCCTGAAGGCTTTCCACGCAGCTTTAAAGGATGAGAATGAAAATGGCAGCCTCCTAATATCTGGCCCCGAGGCCAAGAGCTCAGGGCCCCACTCCTCAGTGTGCTCTCAGAGAGAAGCAGTCAATCACTCCTGTCTCCCTGGTCTCTATCCGCACGCTGTGTTCACCCAGCTTGTGACTGAGCATTTCTATGTGAGACACACAACCCCATTTCAACCAAACACTGCAGACTCCTGCAGCTTGCACCTGCACCTCTCCTCCCAAGGTGGGGGGGGGGGGTCTCACTGGTTCTGCCATTTGTTGGGCCCCTGCTCAGAGAACGGTTCATGGTTTATGGCAACCCTGAGCTGAGAGCCCACTCATGGGCTCAATGATTGCAGCCGGCTTCCCCGCTCCGATGCCTGGGAACTCCGTTGCACCCCGGTCTTTCTGTGACCCTGAGGATCCTGAAACCACACTGTCCCATCTAGGGTTCCAACCCCTTAGCCACCTGAGCGCCTTTCAGGCCGGGAGTTCCCTCACCAGAGCAGACTTCTAAAAGTTCCAATTTTGCACTCCACTGCTATATCACTTCCCGGTAGCCAGCTTACAGAGGCTCCCTTCCCCCGCTGTTTATCTTCCCATATATCACCTCAGATTCACTTCTCCATACCATCTACCTTGAAGAAAGTCATCGCTTTTCTATTTGTAGAGTTGCAGCTATTCTTTTCTTAGATCTCCAGTTGAGTTCACACGTGTTCAGAATGATTTGATAGCTAGCTAGCTGAACTCCTGAGACCAGATGAAACTAAGGTCTCTTACTCCTCCATCATCTTGGAGGAATCTGAATTCCTTGAGAGCAATAACTATTTCCTTATCCAAAGCCATATCCTCAACAACCAGTATAATACCTAAAATATACACAGTGCTCAATAAATATTAATTGATCAAATATGTTAGATTAAGTGTCATAACAAAGTTTTGGAAGTGTAAAGCCACCTACTTGCTGGTTGGTCAAAGAACAAGGATAAAGAACGGCTAATGCACCTACTTCTAGCTGTAAAACTGTACATCCTATTTCCTAGTTTAATGTCTTCAAATGGTGTCTTCAACGCACTTAGAATTCATTATGGTCAAACCAAACCACTGCCTTTAACCAGCCCCCCCCCCACATTCCTTAACACTGTAAATGACACAACACTTAACTAATGACTTAGAAACTCCCAGCTCTCAACACCATACTTCAGTTTTTCCTCTCCTTTGTAATTTTAACATTCAATCCATTACTAAGAACTGTGTATTTTATTTCATAAATATTTCTCATAGCTCATTCACCTCCTGGTCCCTCAAGGCCTTTGCATATACCGGTCCCTCTCACATTAAGGTCCTCCTTTCTGCTACAGTCTTTGCCTAATTAACTTACAGTCTCAACTCAAATATCTTTTCTCAACAAAATCTTCTGAAATTCTCATTCTAAATCAGTATTTCCAATCTTACATACTCAAAGCCAGTGCCTTTTACTACATTTTACAGAACATTTCTTTTTTTTATATTTCTTATTTGTTCTTTAGATTTCATCCAGGTTTTAGAACAGAAATCATTTTGTTTTCCCCCTTATAATTAGCATTAAACTAATAGTTCAATGAATGTGACTGAGCCTGACAATTTTTTTTACCCCCACAAATGCATAAAACATTGCTTATCTACAATACAGGGGCTTATGTGTTATGTGAATAAAATATATCCAGTTACCTTTGAGTTCATAACTATGAGGCACACCGAATTTTTATACATATCCTGAAACAGCAAAAACTATGGGATATGAATGAATAGTTGTCACATATTTTCTTAAAACCATCTACGGGAAATTCTGGGTCTAGTAAAGGTGGTGTATTTTGCACACGACTAACCCTTTCACAGTTAACAACTACAAACTGAACGAATTATTTTTAAAGCACAGTAACAATAATTTAAAGGCCCTAGAGAATTATCAAAAGCAGGCAAAACTGAAATGGATTTGACCTGTGAAAACCTGGAATCAAACAGGATCAGACCCATGATTATACATCTATTCAACAAAGTCCACATTCCATCAAGACATGTGAATCTTAAGCAGAAAGATGCAGTCTTTCTGAACTGAAGTGTTAAAGAAAAAAGTTCAGGACTGTCAGAGAAGCTAAAAAATGAGGAAAATCCTACAAAAAGAGTGCCACGAAGTATATGCGTAAACTTTTCTCTCAACTTTGGCTGATGCCTGTGTTATACCTGAGTGGTAGATACTATAAGCTCAGTGGAAGGCAACAGTTAGAAGTCTGAAAAGGTTTAGGAGATAGTTTAGCTGCTATCTACTACAGGGGAAACAAAATAGGGTCACAGGAAATTAGAGAAACTTGGTATTTGAAATTCTAGAGCTTTCCCTTGAAACTTCAGAAGGGCCATACCTCAGAAGTAAGTACTATGATTCAGAACGAAGATTTTCCTTACAGAATGAAATAGATACCCCATAAGAGTAAAATCAAGACACTACAAGTTCAAGATGATCAGCCTATTAGGACAAATATCAACGCTGTGCGGAGGACCAAAAGAGAATATAGTGTCTCTATATGGTATCACCCACACTGTCCATTAAAATAAGTAGATGGCGAAAAACGGAAATTGGGATGCATAGTCAAAAGAAAAGTCCATAAAAATAGACCCTGAGATGACACAGTTATTGGATTTAGGAAAAAAAAAATACTTTACATTAAATAACTTTAAAGGGGGTGGTATAATGGGGAATCGCAGTAGAGAATTGGAAACTTTAAAGAAAGAACCAAATAGAAATCTTAAAACTTAACAATATAGTAACAGAAATCAAAGAGTCACTAGATGGATTATAAAAAATTGAAGATCACAGAAGAAAGCATTGGTTAACTTGAAGACATACATAAAAAGCATCCAAGCTGAATACAATAAAAGACTGAAAAAAATTCATAGACTCATAACTTATGTAAATAATGTCATGCAGTCCAATGTAAATATAATTGAAGTCTCAGAATAAGGTAAAAGTGTAAATAGGAATGAAAAGATTAATGAATGGCAGAAACTACCCAAGTTTGTTAAAAAATATCAATTTAGAAATTCTAAAAAGCACAGAAAAGGATAAATACTTCACAAATTTCTGAAAAATATAAAAAACAACTCTTAAGAGAATACAGAGAATAATGATACATACAGAACTATAAACATTACACTTCATTTTCGTCAGTAACAAGGAGACCATAAAACAAGGAAATCATCTTAAAAGTGCAAGTATGAATATTAAATAAACATGAACCTCGAATTCTAGTTCTAGAAAAATGTATTTCAAAAATAAATATAAGACAAAGACATTTTCAGATATATAAAAACAGAGAATGTATTACCAGCGGAACTGTACTAAGAAAAATGCTATATAGGGGTACCTGTGTGGCTCAGGCAGTTAAGCATCCAACTCAGGGTTATGAGATCAAGCCCTGTGTCAGGCTCCATGTTCATTGGTGGGTCTGTTTGACATTCTCTTCCTCTGCCCTTCTCCCTGCTCTCTCTCTCTGTCTCAAGTATATAAATAAATCTTTAAGAAAAAAAATCCCATATAAAGCTCTTCCTTTTGAAAGGAAATCAACCCAAATAGAAACTCAGATCTGCAAGAAAGAATGAAGAATACCAGAAATTATAAATACATGGGTAAATAGAAAAAACAAATTTTTTTATTAAATAACAATTGATGTTTAAAGTAAAATGTAACATTATATTGTAGTATTTTTTAAATACTTACAGTTGTAAAATATATGGCAACAATAATACAAAAGAGTGGAATAAAAGTAATTATATTGTTTCAAGGTTCTTATATTTTATATGAAGTACTATATGTATTTATAAATACACTGTATGCAAGAATGTAATCTGTTCTAAAAACTACATATAGGTAAGGCTAAAGCTAAAAGCCCAGGGAAGAATTAAAATGAAATACTTTAAAATATTCCATTAACCCAGGGGTTCCTGGGTGGGTCAGTCAGTTAAGTGTCCAACTCTTGGTTTCAGCTCAGGTCATGATCTCAGGGTTGTGAGATCAAGCCCAGCAACAGGGCCCATGCTCAATGCTGAGTTGGCTTGAGATTCTCTGCCTCTTCCTCTCTCTCTACCTTTCCACGCCCCACTTGTGCTCTCTCCCTCTCTAAAATAAACATTCTTAAAAAATGAAATAATAAAGTAAAATAAAATATTCCATTAACCCAAAAAAGACATTGAAAATTGAATAAAATGTAGAGAAAATAGCAAAATAGTAGACTTATGCCACCCTATCAATAATTACCTTAAATATAAATGGACTGAACTTAGACTGTATAAAAAGTAAGACAACTGTATGTTATCTATAAGAGCCACACTTTAACTATCAATATACCAATAGGTTAAAAGCAAAATGATAGGAGAAAATAAGCATAAGAAATCTGAAATGCAAAACAAACCAAGGAAAACAAAAGAGAGAGAGAAGAAAAGAAAACAGGCTCTAAAACACAGAGAACAAACTGGTGACTGCCAGCAGGAATTCGTATTACACTTATCTTGATGAAAAGGACACTTAGGGTATAGGATTGTTGAATTATTATATCGTATACCTGAAACTAACATAACACTGTACGTTAGCTATACTTCAATTTGAAAGAAGAAAAAGAAATCTGAAATAGTAATGATTAAAAAGTAATGTAGCATTAAAGGTCACTTGTGCTGGCTTAGGGTTTGGAGATCACCTGGCTCCAAGCAGAACCAACCCAGAGGCCCTGCCTAAACATCAGCTATGGTACACAAAGCAGAGAACCCGCAACACGCACCAAGATGTAAGGCAGGAATACCTGGTAGAAACCACTGCTATCAACTGAAAGAACTCCCAATGGCCAAAGCTGGAACAATTTGACCAACAAAATAATGTAGTATTGGATTATATAAATAAGCTCACATATATAAATAATATAGTATTAGATTATATATAATAACACACATTTTTTAAATTTTTTAATTAAAAAATCTGAAATGGAATCATTAAAACAAAATTCAAGAAAAAGTATTTTCAGAAATAAAGAGGAACATTTCATAATAATAATAGGGTATTCATCACAAAGGTATAACAATTCTAAATATGCATGCACTTAATAATGAATGGGGCTTCAAAATACATAACACAAAAATCAACAAAACTAGAGAGAGAAATAAACAAACTCATATTTGGAGATTTTAATCTCCCTTATTTAGCTGAAAGAGCAAAGATACGGAAGTTTGAACAACACTAACAGCCACCTTGATCCGTTTGATATTATAGAGGACTCTATGCAAAAATGACAAAAAGAAAATTAACAAAATTAACAAAGATAGGTCATAAAATAAGTCTAAAAAATATTCAAAAATAAGGAAATCCTATAGACTTTGTTTCTTGATTACAACAAAATTTTATTTAAAAATAATCAAAAGATATATAGGTACCCTCTCCAACTATTTGGAAACTAAAAAAAACACACATCTAAATAACACATAGATCAAAGAAGAAAGTACAAGAAAAATAAAAATTATTTGAACTAAATGATATGAAAAAACACATCAAAATCTGAGGGATGAAGCTGTGTTTAGATGAATTTATATTGTTAAATACTTGCATTAGGATGGAGGCTAAATTAGCAATCAAATTATACTCCAATTAAGTAGAAGGAAGATAAAAATGGGAGAAATCTATGGAATAGAAAACAACATAGAAAATGCTAAAAATCAAGGGCATCCGGGTTGCTCAGTCTGTTAAGCATCTGCCTTCAGCTCAGGTCATGATCTCAGGGTCCTGGGATCAAGCCCCACATCAGGCTCTCTGCTTGGTGGGGAGCCTGCTTCTCCCTCTCCCTCTCCCTCTCCTTGCCACTCCCCCTGCTTGTGCTCTCTCTCTCTCTGTCAAATAAATGAATAAAATCTAAAAAAAATGCTAAAAATCTATTAAGACCAATCAAAAAAATTGGTAAGAAAACATAGTATGTGGGGGTAAATCAAAACAATACTATGGACATTAAAGATGTTATGGGACTGTTAGAATTGTATGCCAATTAATGTGACGACACGCATGAAATGGACAAATTTTTAAAACACAGCTTAACAAATGAGAGTGAAGGAGAAATAAAATATACAAATAGTCTTTCAATGATTAAAGAAAGTGAATTTATTATCACAAAAATAAATCCTCCCACAAAAATAAATTCCAGGGCCATATGATTTCACTGTTGAACTCTAACATTAAAGAGACTATTAGTACCTACAAAAAGTACAAAACATTTCTGAAAATAGAAGAGGAGGAATCATTTTTCAATTAATTTTATGAGGCCACCCTACGCCTGACACCAAATGAAAACACAGAAATAAGAAAATTCTGTCATATACCCGTGCTATCATGAACAAAGACTCAAAAGTTCTTAAGAGAATATTAGCAAATCAAATCTAGCATTGGTAAAAATAATAGTAACATACTTTATCCCAGTTGGTTTTAACCAGAAATGTAGATTAGTTTAATACCTGAAAAATAAATCAATGTAAATTGCCTTAAAAAAGTGTAAAGTAGAAAAACCATACAATTATATCAATAGACATAAAGCAAATATCTGACAAAATCCAATGTCCATTCATGATTTTTTAAAAAACCCTCAGAAAACTATGAATAAAGGAAAAACTGCTCAATCTGAAAAAGAACATCAGTAAAATGCCTAGAGTAAGCATCATACTTAATGGTGACTCTTATCTTTGTAATCTTAAGGTAGGTAAAGATTTCTTAGAGTGATTTCCTTGACAGAGAGCCTAAAAACTTCTCAGAGGACATAGACTGGCAAAATTTACATATTTGAATCCAGAATATATACCGAACTACTACAAATCATTAATTAAATGATAAACAATCCCTTTTTTTTTTAAAGATTTTATTTATTTATTTATTCAACAGAGATAGAGACAGCCAGCGAGAGAGGGAACACAAGCAGGGGGAGTGGGAGAGGAAGAAGCTGGCTCATAGTGAAGGAGCCTGATGTGGGGCTCGATCCCATAACGCCAGGATCACGCCCTGAGCCGAAGGCAGACGCTTAACCGCTGTGCCACCCAGGCGCCCCTGCAATCCCATTTAAAACATAAAACACACTTCATAAAAGAAAATATATAAATGGCCAGTATGCAATGAGAAGATACTCAAGATCATTAACCTTCAAGTAAATGAAAATGAAAACCACAACAATGCTTCATTTTACCCTCAGTGGAATGGATAAGCTTGAAGAGACTGGCAATACAAAATGTGGGTGGGTGAAATGTAAAACAAATGAACCTTGGAAATATTGTTAGAGAAAATGTAAAACTGGATGTACCTGATCAACTTCCTTTGAAGACATTTATCTAAGATCAGTGAAAACCTAAGTTCACACACACACACACACACACACACACACACACACACACACACAAAAGAATTCCACAATATTTAAAACTACTGGATCTAGAGAGTATAAGGCTAAGCAAAGTCAGTCAGTCAGAGAAAGGCCAATACCGAATGATTTCACTCATACGGTATTTCACTGATACGGTGGAATTTAAGAAATAAAACAAACAAAAGGGAAAAAAGAGACAAACCAAACCAAACCAAACCAAAACAAAAGCTAGACTATTAACTATAGAGAACAGATGGTTACCAGAAGGGAGGTTGGTAGGGAGATGGGTGAAATAGGTGAAAAGGATTAAGAGTACACTTACCCTAATGAGAACTGAGTAATACATAGAATTGATAAATCACTGTACTGTATACCTGAAACTAATGAACAGTGTATGTTAACTACACTGGAATTTAAAAAAAATTAACTACTTTATTCATAATATCCAAAACTGAAGACCATGTAAATGTTCATCAATAAGAAAATAAATAACCAATTTGTGGTATATCCATACAATCGAATACTTCTCTAGCAACTAAAATGAATGATGTGTAAGTACAAGAATATGGATGAAGCCTCAGAACATGTTTGAGCAAAATAAGGTAGAAACAAACATTTCATACTACCTAATACCATTTATCTAAAATGTAAGAGCAGGCAGAATAATCTGTGATGCCAGAAAACAAAAGAGTTTCCAATGGAGGGTGGCTATTTACTGGAACAGGGTAAGACGGAATCTGGGGTGGTAATAGGAATGTCCTACATTTGATTTGGGTAGTGATTACACAAACGTATGTTTATTAAAACATATTAAGTTATACACTTAAGTTGTGTGTATTACCCAGCACGTAAGCTTTACCTCAATAAATGTATTTCAAAGTCTTTTAATAAAATTGGATTGGAAAATGCCAGGTTTACTAGAGTTAAACAGATCCCATTCCTGCAGGACTTCTTGGAGCCTTTAAGAAGACAAATATGCATTCTAAGTGTCTGTGAAGAAATATAGTCCTATTATTGCCCTGAGTTATTTGCCTGTTTTTTCCTTCTTTTTCTTCTTCTACTTCAAGAGTATCTTGAAGCACTAGTGTTTGCAGAAGATGCTTTGGAAGTGTTGCTCTAATGGCATCTTCCATCAGAGGAGATAGTTGCCTGGGCAACACTGTAGGGGAGGGCAAATGCAAAGTGACCACCCTGTCTGATAGGATCCTGGTTGGAAACCAATTCACTTTAGTGATGAGAAATCTTAGCCATCAAATTTTTGCAACTCATACATTTTTTATCCCTGTAACACATGGTAGTAAATAATGTAGGACTTTTCTCCTCTTACCAAGAACTCTTGGCCTATAAGTACGGACAGTACCACAGAACTATTGCATTTTACATTTCCATTCATGGAAATTCATCCTATTGAACTATTCTCTAGGAGTAGAGTTATTTATATTTAGACCATAAATGATATTGTACCCTTCAGGGCCCAACTCAAATGCCACCTTCATGAATCCTTCATAAAGGCTTTTCAGATCCTCTGCAAACATTAGCTATCTTTCCTTTCTCTGAACCTCTCTCTCTTTCTTGGTACTTATTATTTTCTGTCTTTTATTGGCATTATATGTAGTTTACATATGTCACTAGAGATACAGGAGCTCTGTCTCTCCACTACACAAATATCTCAGAGTAAATTCTTAATTCTTGTTGAAATAACACATGAGCACTTGATATGATCATTTTTAAAAAGGACCTTCAATCTCTGAAAGCAGAACAATGCATTCGAGGGAAGTGCTTATTCTATGTTACTTTATAATGCTATCCCTCCTGGGAGCAGCCCAAACAAAAGTGAATGCCTCGTTTGTCTCACTCAACTCAGCAAACTACTTCATTTTGAGTGACAAGTTCCCTGCCGGAGACATAGATCAGGGACATAGCTTGATAATTCATTGTCTTCCCCAAAACTGTTTTATGTGAATTAGCAACAATACACAATAAATTAATACTTAACTTATTTAGCACCTACTTTGTAAATCACACTCAATTAGGTAATGTGAATTATCAAATATACTAACAAAATGATATAATTTGTTATATCATCAAGCCTGAAAAAATATAACTTAAATGTTGCTCTTTTACGTGCCACCCCCCACCCCAAGGCAGGGGGGACAGATATTTAAATTCCAATGTGAACTCCTAGTTAAGCCTTTTGTCTCTCAAATGGGCATGTACCTCCATGACTCCCTTGAGGTAATTAGATTCCACATACAAAGTAAACAGAGTACGCTTGGAGCAAAACTTTGGTTTTCAGCTAAAGTCATACAACATTAAAGACGGAAAGAACCACCTTCTCACCATGTAAAGGTGACACCAGAAGTTGGGTGATGTACACAATGGGATGACAATAGTTAAGGAGAGAGGCACATCTAGAATTCTTATCACCTGACACCGATCCAAGGATGTTGCAACTAATTCACATTGTTTCTTTTCAAAGAATTTATACTCAATGGCATTTAACCAGTGAATGCCTGTGCACTTGAAAACTGAAGATGTTTCCTTATGACCGCACTATTTTGCTACACGTGGCTTCTAACCATTTGGACAGTGGCCCATACACAATCTAATATTAAAAATTGAAGAGTGACAAAATATCTTTAAAAACAACAACAACAAAAACATTTAGGGAGGCTTTCCATGAAAACACAGTTAAATAAAATCCCAAACATTTAATAAAAGAAGGGGAGGCTCAACAAATGAAGCACGGAGTGGGAGAAACATTAACATAAGAATGCATCACTCAGCGTTAATTATTGTCCCTAGGATGGGAGTTGGGTGCCCTTGACATGAGGCGAAAGGAACAGGTTTCACTCTTTTTCACTTTGAATTCTATGCCCTAGTATTAACTATTCAAAATAAAAAAATAGAAATTATAGGCATTTTTAGTATTTTAAAAATAAAATGTATAACCCATCTCTGAACAGCTACAATAATGGAGTGCACCTTAGTCCAGCAAGTAGCAAATGAAAATATGGAACATTACAGAGAATAAAGCTAACGGGTCTCCAGGCCTTTGAAAATGATATTCCTTTGCCGCTAGTGCTTTTCTTTCTCTCTCTCTCTCCCATTAATTGGACTCATTTTACAAATGCTAGTGTAATCTCCATCACTTCCATAATGTCTTTAATGATTGCTCCAGCTCTCATCATGTCTTATTTCTTTAAATTCTGGCAGACTCTACCATCTGTACCACACACAGCAGGCCACAGCCTCCATTCAGTCACTCCATCATACTGCTCCTCCTCCTTTATTCTGCCCTAGCCACAATTGGCCTTTTTTCTGTGTTTCAAACATGCCAAGCTCATTCCTGAATTAAGGATTGGCCCTTACTCTTCCCTCTGCCTGGACTCTGTTCTTCCAATCTCTGCTTGGGGGGCTACTTCTTGTGACTTAACACTTCTTTCACAGCCTTCTTCGTCAAGTCTACCTGGCCCACCCAATCTCCAGGAACACTTCTTCCATCCTGCACCACCCACCTCCCATTACTACCTATCATATCATTCTGTCTTATTTTCTTCTTAGCACTGGAAACTATCAGAAATTATCTTTTTAATTTCTACGTGTACTTACTTTCTGGTTTTCTCCACTATTTTATAAACTCCATGAAGGTAAGAGGTCTTTCTTATTTACCACGGTAACTCCAGCTCCTAGTACAGTGCCTGACAGATAATAGATGTTGATAAATACTTGCTGAAGGAATATCCTACATCATATCCTGTCCTGTAGTACTTCCTGATTATTTAATTATTTATCTCCCCAATTAAAGTCTAACTTTCCTCTGGCTAAGAATCATACTTCATATTTCATCTGTCTCTGCTGTGGCTTGCAGCAAAGATCCAGGCAGGTCTGCTGTCTGTAACTACCTGTTAACTGATCAGATCTTGTGGCTATTCTGCAAGGTGGTAGATAGCAGGAAAATACAAATAGGTGATCTTAGAAGGCCTTGTGGATGATGTAATTTAACTGTTTCCACATGTCCAGAACGGTGATGAGACAACTTATCACCTGACACAGAGGCAATGAACACCTCTGCTCTGCAGTACCTTATGAAAGCCGAAATGTCAATACCAGTTAATGTCTGAGGTTTGCTGATCCCCAGAGTGTTTTTACTAAAGGAATAAAGTAATGCATTAAAATGTAAATTCTGCTCTTCTGCCTGCTTTGCATTTTGGGAACATCTTCCTTCCAAAGAACTCAAACAAGTGGTAAAAACTCTATTTAACATAAAATACAGTATACATCTCACATAGTCCAAATGAATTGAAATTAAAACTCGTGGGAGTTGTTCTAAAATCTTTCTTGGCAGCATGGTACCCACACTTGGAAAAAATGTGGTTATAGTTACTGGGAATGAAAGTTGGTTGTTCACTTAGTCTCAAATTTAAATTCCCAGTAGTCTAGGGGAGAGGTTGAGGTGGCAGAGGAGCAGTGCCTGCACTGCCACCTAAGGGATCTACACTCATAGAATGGAGAAACCAGAAACGCACAGTGGACCTCCTTAAAATGCCTCAAATAAATAATCCTAGTAATTGAATGTATGAAGAACTTGTACGATGTAATTACTCAAGTAATATTTATTGAGTATCTACTACATAAATGCCAGGATATCACCATGGAAAATCAAGACAGGTGTCTGCCTCCACAGTTTGGCTAGGTGGATAGGTGAGTAAAGAAGCATTTCCAATACAGTGTAATGGAGCTCTGATGGGGAGAGAGACAGAGTACCTAAGAAGAATACCTAATACTATTTTGGAAGATTAGAAAAGGCTCCTCAAGGATGTGATCTCTCACTTGGAACATAAAGCATTAGGAGGAGTTAGCCAGATTAATAGTGGGGAGAAGTGCTACACACACACACACACACACACACACACACACACACACACACACAACCAAACCAAACCAAACCAAACCAAACAGAATGTACCTGCAAAGGAAGTATGGAATATAAAGGTACATTTAAATAAATAATGCAGATGGATTTTAGAGAATATAAGACACTGAAAACAGAGCCATAATATAATTAAAATCAATTTTATTAGGACATACCAAAAATAGATATCCTATTATTAAAAAAAAAAAAAAAAGCCTTCATTGGCCTTATAGCCAACCAAATAACACAATTCCTGAAAGAGAAGTATACAAATGTTCTCCAAGCACACCATTCAAATATTCCTCTGGCAAGAATATCTTGTCAACCATGTCACTCACACTGATGTAGCTAATGACATGGGTCCCCATTGTCTAGTGGCATAGTCTATGTCTCCAGACACTTGGCCTCTGTCATTTGCCTAGCTGAAGGCTTTAATCTCCTGACCGCTCTTCCTCTCTCCATTGTACCTTGCTGCTTTGTTTGGAGAAGTACCAAAACTTCTCACCAAGACAGCTTCGGTTATTTGATTATTCCCAATATGCAAGATTAATGTGTGGAGCTATGTGAATCTGGTACAATCCATCACACAATCAGATGCTGGCCTCACTTTAATGAGTGCATTATGGTGAGTGACATTATTAATTAAGTCACAATATGGTAGAGCAGGCATATCAAGGAGAAAAGGCCAACACTATGAGTAGCCATCTGTAGATTCTCTGATTCCAGAACCACAGCCCAGATGTCACTCTTCTCAGGGGACATACAATTTGGCAGGGTCACTCTACCAAGACAAGTGTCAGTGGAGCACCTCCAGGTGGAAGAGAACAGCCTGGCTTTGGAACAAGCCTGCCACAGAGAGACTGTAGTGGGAAAAGCACAACTCTGTACAGTACATTTGTAGGTAAAGCAGAGAAGACATTTGTAGGCATGCATCAAACATCCAACAGATTGAATAACAGCGTCTAAACTACTTAAGATGGCCAGGGAAGGCATAGTGGGGGTATAAAGAACCCAAGAGTGGGAATCGTATAGCCTCAACTCTAGTTCCAGCTCAGCTAGCTACTCCTCTCAAAACTCAAGCTTCATTTTCTCCACCCAGAGAGTTGCTAAATTATATTCCAGTACTGACGTTCTGTGACTAGTTCATTGTCTTTGCCATGGTTCGACAGTGAGAACAGCCTTTACCACCTCCTCTACTGCTGATGACTTCCCCTTGCCTATTTGCTTTAATTGCTGTGGATTCTTGGAGGTCTGAGTGCAAGGCAGAAACCGTTCCAGAAAAGAGAACCTTGGTTAGATATACAGACCAGGTGGTGCCCATTAGCATCTTAGGTGGATGTCATGTTGACTTCTTAAATCTAGTTCAAACGGCAATCTTTTACAAAGGTTCACATATGATTAAGCATACTTTCTTCCAACTTCTCACCTTCTCCAACCATCATGAAAACAACCACCTCCTCAGCCAAGCTACTGAGACATTATCAGATAATTGATCATGAAAACGAAAGTTCATTTTTTAGCAGAGCTATGTGTCCTTCACAGTCTCATGGGAGCCTGGGCAAAATATTAATGTTTTATTATTTACAGTACTAGTAACCAGAGTCCCAGGGGTCAGACAAATGCAGCCTAGCGATAAAATGTGTCCCATGGTCTATATGCTAAAATATACGGAAACAAATATATATAAATATATAAATTCATTAATTTATAATTTATGTTTATAAAAATAAAATTACTATAGTAATAAAATATATTCTCTAAATATATAAACAAATATAAATACACAAAAATATTTATAAATATATAAAATATATGTATGCCATATGTATGTCATATGTATGTGTATATACGTGTGTGTGCAGACACACACACATATATATATATATATATACATAATGGAGATAATATTGACTCTACAAAGCCTAAAATATTCTCTGTCGCTTTCTAGCGAGAGTTTGCCAACGCTTGAACTAGAATAAATACGAGACTTTCATTACTTAAAATTTAAACAGTAGATAAAACACTAGAGCCTTCTTTCACCTGAGACTATAATTTCAAGCAGATGGTTAAGATACTGCCCTCCCCCCCAAAGTAAAGCTATCTGGGACAGAGAGGATGAAAGCTATGGAAGCAAGGCATAATGTAAAAGATGAGATCTGAGAATCAATACATGGGTTGGAGGAAGAGAATAAATTTTCCAAGTGAAGACAAGCAGAAGAAAAAGCTCAGAAGAAAGAGAATATGGGAGTTTGAGAAAATTCAGGTAGCCCAGTTCAGGTCAGAGTGCAAGGTACTACTTAGATGTAAGGCTACATAAACAAATAAAGGTTAGAAATGACAAGACTTATACACAGAAAAATATCTGGACGTTATCCCAAGGGCACTGGGAAGCAAATGCAACTACAGTCCACTGTTATCCCTAACATCACTAAGCCTAAGGCATGCGCAGCTGAATGAGTCAGACCCGATCCCAAATATGAGGCTGTAATGCTAGTTGTTGAGTGGAGAACAGGGGGTATTATTGGATCTCAGATCCACAAGTACAACTGGGGCCTTCTAAGTTCCATAAAGCAACCATTTTCCAGCTCACATGATCCTAGGGACCCCAGGCGAGTTCAGACATTTCAGATAGAATTAAGGATATCAACAAAAATACTCTGAAAATAAAAATCTGAGACTCAGGAGAATCTCCCAGGGAAACACATTTTGACAAAGCACACACCGAAAGAAATAGCATGTTGCTTGCTGTCAAGGAATGGTTATCGTATTGTCCACCCTGGGACCAGAAGGAAGAAGTTATCTCATTTATCATGTATCTAGGTAGGAAGGGAAAAAAAAGGGGGGGGGGACTCTACTCAATAAACTGCAGTGTCAAAATATATTGCAACTTGCATCCTTGCAATTTTCCTCCCCATGTAGAACCCACACCTGTTTTGACAATACTTCTGCAACAATACTCACCATTCACAAAGCTCCAAAGGGACCCCAGGAAAAATATGAGCATAAAGGGACACAAAACATTCACCTGCACTTTTGCAAGAACCTTTAGGAAATCATGAGCCTGCATGTCAGTATCTGTCACAGATGCCCAGAAATAATGGTTTCAGAGTCATGAACCATTCCCACCACTGCTAGTATGAGCAGAGAAGAGGGAACTGGATTTCCATGTTCTGAGAGAGCCAACACAGCTAAGATTAGCCCAGAATCAGCAAATGGAGCTGTGGTAGGGAACACAAGTATTAAGAAATGAACCTGAAAGACAGATCATACTAATCTATCAGGTTGGGTAAGAACGAAACTATAGCATGATAACTGGTGAAATAAAGAATTTAATGAACCAATTACTTTTCAAAGGAGCTAGAGTTTGAAATGACCTTTGGGCACTTCCTATGCATTGCATAATTCCTCCCTTCCTCATTTTTTTCCAGCCATGGCTGCAATTACTAGTCCTAGATAGGCTTCAACCAGCTTCAACTAGTGTAAGCTAGTCCTTCACCTCAGCCAGTACTTCCCACCTCCCACTTCCTGCCCTGGGCATTCGTTAGGAAACCACTGATCACTTACTCATGTGCAATCCAAGAGTGCAAGAGAGTTAATGCCCAATTAGACAACTGTTGAGCCAAGAATGACTCCTGCTGCTGATGTATCATTATTCCCATTCCTCTTTTAGATAAGCAGTTCTGAGATGCATTTCATCAAGCTCCACAGAAACACTCTCAGAATCAATTACCAATTGATTAGCAGTGGCCAAATCAATAACATACCTTTTAGGGGCCTTCCTGCTTTTTCAGTTTTTCATTCCCTTGTCTCTCATGCCTGCTCCTTACAATCACATTTCCTAAATTAACTAAGACAGGAACCATTCAGTCCTCTAAAGCAGTGATTTTTAAGTTGTGCTCCATGGTACTTTTGGTTTGTGAATTAATGCAACATACACTTACTCTTTTCCTATTACGCACCCGGTGCTCTTCTAGGTGTTGGAGAGATAGCAAAGAACAATGTTCCTGTTCACATAGAACTTGCACTCAAGTGGGGAGAAACAAAAACAAATAAACAAGGTCATTTGAGAAAATGATGAAAACTAAGAAAACAAATGAAACGAATCATGAGTAAAGGGAGTGTGGCTTTTTACTTAATATAATGAAGGACGTCCTTTCTCAGGAGGTGACATTTGAATTCAGTCATGAATCTCAACAAAGAATTAGTCAGGAGAAGATCTTACAGAAAGACGTTCCAGGAAAAAAAGGCAGTGAGTGCAAAGGCCTTGAGAGAGGAAACGTGTAATGAATCTAAAGATGGTATGTCTGCATTCCAGTGAGCAAGTGGGAGATGGGCCTGTCCAGATATTGGGGAGCTAGAGGGTTCATCCAAGTGATCAACGTCACCCTGCACCCAGAATCACCCCTCCTCTCCAATCATTTGTACCGGATCAAGTTCACCATTCCTGTCCTCTTCCCCTGAAGGGGACTCCCCCTCTTAGTCATTATGTAGAGAGGGTTCTGTGAGTTTTCTCGATGTCAACACCTTAGCTATAAAATCTTCTCATGCTCTGTGGTGATGGAAAATGAAATTGGACTGGTTAGCTGCAAAAAAACATCTCAAAGGCACTCCTGGTTAAGAAGATGATAGGAAGGGGGGCACCTGGGTGGCTCAGTCATTAAGCGTCTGCCTTCGGCTCAGGGTGTGATCCCAGAGTCCTGGGATCGAGCCCACATCGGGTTCCTCTGCTGGGAGCCTGCTTCTTCCTCTCCCACTCCCCCTGCTGTGTTCCCTCTCTCGCTGGCTGTCTCTCTCTGTTAAATGAATAAATAAAATCTTTTAAAAAAAAAAAAAAAAGATGATGATAGGCAAAAGAAAGTTGTGGAAAGTCAACCAAGACATATAAATCACAAACCAGAAAGGACTTTGAGAAGTCAGAACATCTGTTCCTTCATCCTGCTAGAATGAGAGCACATTTTACAAAACGCTACACTCTTCCTTGTAAGACCAAGGCAATTCTGTTCTTCCATCCAGAATCTTAGCAATTCTCTTTCTCAGAAATTTCTCATTGGATCTAATATGAACACCTCATTTCATTGGCCAAGTGGTAGGGGATACCATTTGTCATCTATACGCATGGGAATCCTGTTTCTGCCACAGCTAACCCCACAGAACAACCCTTTACTCTCTCGTCCCCTCATCTCTCAGGGATCCGCAGGTTTACACTCACTTCCATTCCCCATTTCATTTCAATGCTGGCTTGCCAACCTTTCACTGGATTAGAGTGTTAGGGTCCACTAATAGCTAGAAGTGTAAGTCCTGACCAAATTCAGGCATCAGCCTTCAGATAAGGGAGGATTATTTTTGAAATGTGTTTATAGTTGTACAGTCAGCAAATGGGTAGAGGTAGACCTGATATTAAGGAGACAAAATATTATAAAATATAACTTTTCCCCATTATAATCGAAAACTTCCTCTTCCACCAGTACCTAGGGGACTCTGAATGCATAATCATAGGCTTCAGGCTGAAGAAAGAGCAGCATCCCCAATCGAACTTCCTTCCTCCTATGTTTTGAGAGGAACTTTTCCCTGTCACCATTTGAATTGTTAATCCTCTCCTGTTGCTGTTGGCAGAAACATATATCTTGTGTCATTTTGATAAAGTTGTGCATTTAATGTTCCTACAGTTAAGTGAGAGGGAAAAAAATCTTAACATTTTTAAAATGAGGCACTTCAAGCAGCAGAGAGAACACGATGTAGAATGACTAATTCCCAGGTAGTAGGTTACCCCAAGGAACATACATCATTCTCCAGCCTGCAGAAAATAACAGGCATTTTTCATTCTCCTTTGCATACATGCTCGGTTTTAGTCCCTGCTCTGTGAGGAGGAGAGTGCTTGGCTTGGTTTCCTTGGACCACATGAAACAGAGACAAAAGATATGCTTTCCAAGTCTTTCCCTCCTGAAGGAAGGAAAGACCCTGAGACAACCACATCATAACGAGAATCAAGGAGCATCTCAGAGAGGTAAAGTGGCTTTCCCGAGGATGCACAGGAGTTCTCTCAAGTGCCCCTACCAAGACCAGACTCCCCTTGAGTGGGAAAAAGACAAGAGAATCTGTGTGCTCCCTGGTCTCCAGAGTACATTCATAAAAAGTCGCCACATTCTGCCCTAAGCAGAGATAACTGAGAATTCATACTATGAAGGTAACCAGGTACTTCTGTAAATATTAGAAACAATTTATCTCTGAAACATATACACTTAGATTTATGACAAAAACAGAATTAATGCCAGTAGACATTTTAAATTTGATTTGAATGGGACCAAGAACAGAGGAAAATCATGGGAAAAAAAAAAAAAAACCTAAAATGTTTGGGATAGCAAAGTATGTGCTTCAAAGCAGACTTCCTTGTTTTGAACCTATTCCAATCTTCAATGGCCCTGAGACTTGGGCTTAACCTCTCAAGCCTCAGTTTCTGATTTGCACAATCATAATAACAGTGCCTGCTATTATTAACAATAATCATGCCTACCATCATAATAGGGCCTGTGATAGGATTATAGGAGATAAAGCATATAAACGGCTTAGTGTGGTGTCTGGCATGAGTGAGCTCATACTGAAGGTCAGATGCCCAAGGGCATGATCAGTGTGTGAGGAGTGGGTACAACCACTTGGGTACATACCAGATGTTTGATCCAGGCTTCGTGAGGATAAGTCCTTTCTAGGACACGTGAGTGAACAGCCAAGACTCACAATGGCCATGCTGGGCTGTGCAGATGCCATGAACTGTGAGGCAGGGCTGTTATCAACCTCGTGCAGAAGGGGAAACTGGAGCCCAGAGATACACAGACTCCTCAGCGCTCACCTCATGAATAACAGGCACGGCTAGGATTTGGATCCTACGCCCACACACGCTCTTTCTACTTTACAACTCTTCCCCTGAAGGCAGAGCTTTCCCAAGGGGCTACGAAGGAGAGGGAACCCCAAAAGGTCCAAACACTGTGAGGAGTCACTAGAAACCAAACCCATCTACGGTGGATCCAAAATGGCTTTTGTCCTCTTTGCGATTGTAAAGAAAAGCCTGCAGCCTTGCCAGCGGTTTTTCAAAGGGCGAATGCCGGAGGGCTCCTTTGCCCAGGCACAGGGGCAAGTGTGAGGAAGGAGGTCCTGTCTGGGGCTCTCGCTGTGTGGGTCCCATTCCTCACTGGCCTGGTCCTCCTCCCATGAAGAACAAACTGTAGTGGGAATGCCCTTGGTCATGGCAGGAATGCCTCCCAATTCCTCTGCCCAGGCACAGAGCATCTTCACTCGGGACTAGTGGGCAAAAGTCAACAAGCTTCATGTCAAAGTTGTTATGTGCCAGTCCTGTGCTGAACCCTTCAAAAGCCCCTTCGTATTTAATTCTCTCAACTGTCCTATGATATGGGTGATATCATCCCTGCTTTACAGAAAGGAAAACTAAAGCCCTGCAAGGTTGGGTATGTTACCAGCATCGTTCAAATGATGAGTGGGGGATCCATGATTCTACCACAGGCCTATCAGACCCCAAACCTGCACTCAATATCCCGTCTCACCCCAAAGAGAAATTCCCGAAGAGACTACGTCTTTGGAACAGTCAAGGGTAGCTCCCAGGAAAGCCAAATGGATCCAGATCCTTTTTATGAGGACAGGGCCCCTTTTCACAGAACAAAGTTGGCCCTTTAAACTGCCACAGCACTAACACCGACAGAAACGTGTGTCCCAGCTGTCACGTTTGCAGATGGCAGCCACCCCGACTTGCAGGGGATTAAACATCAGCGATGACACCTAGGACCTCTGTGATTTCCGAGGGCTGGCGGGATAAAGTAAATGTAACTTCCCCCGCACCATCTTTCACCACCACTGAGTAATAGAGTAAACACAGAACAGTAAAAATTCATGATACATCAGCTTCAGCTTAACAAGAAAGGTAACTTATTTTCCTCTTCCCACACCCTGTGCACCTCCATCAGCTCAGACACCAGCTGCAGAGGTGTCCCTTAAAAGGACAGAACAGGGGCACCTGGGTCGTTCAACCAGTTAAGCATCCAATTCTTGATTTGTGGCTCAGGGTCGTGAGACTAAGCCCTGCATCAGGCTCCATGCTGGGTGTGGAGCCTGCTTAAGATCATCTCTCCCTCTTAGCCTTAACCACATGTGCACACACTTGCTCTCTCTCTAAAAAAAATAAAAGGTAGAACAAGGAACAGAAACTTTAGGACCAAAAAGTAGGGATATGCATCTCAGCTTTGCCTTTTCTCCTGCTGCATGACAGTTGGCAGGCCCATTTTTTCATTCTATAAATATTTAGGGCTTGTCTAGCACTGTGCCAGACAAACTGGATGGGAAATGTGTCCCTGCCCTCAAGGAGCCCCATGTAGTAGGATGGACGGACAAAAGGACATACAATTCTGATACAGTGTAGTAGGGATTACTGGAAGAAAGATGTGGGCAAGATCATTTGCGTATCACTCCGCTGCTCTCAGCTTCTGTTTCCTCATCTGTAAAATGGGAATGAAAATGAAAATCTATTTCACAAGGTTGGTGTGAGGTCTAACTGTTGATGCAGAATGGAAGGCATTTGAAACCTGGCAAGGAGCGCACAGGTTGTAGTTTTGATCAAATGTGTTCCGGTTTAAGGGGGGGAACCCAATGAAACTGGAGCAACATGGTGAGCTGAAGGCATGAGGCATGGAGGGATAGGTGGTGGTATTATGTATCCACCATGCTCTGCAGAACCTCTCCAGTCTCCCCTCATCGGCTCCCAGGGGAAGCAGAGTGAGGGGGACAGAGTGGAGGCAGGACTCGGGGCTGAGAATCTGCAGTCCCTGTTCAGGTCACCAACTCTTTTCAGGTTAATACACGGGGTCCCACATAAAGTTTCATTTGAAGAAAGAGTTCAACAACTTAAAAAAAAAAAAAAAGAAGGCTCATGAACCACAGTATGTCAAGCTTCCACAAATTCACAAAAGCTCTCTGGTTAAAATATGGGACTGCAATCCAATTAGAAACTCCCAGAAAAGGGTTATGTTTGCTGTTGTTGGGGAGTTTAATTCAAAACAAAATATTCTCCCAACTCAAAAACCTCCCCACAAAGAGGGTAAAGCAAGAAAACAGTTTTATTATTGAATAAGCATTAAGCCAGAATGGGATGTGTAGCATAGGGAAGTCACTAAGAGATTGCTAAAAACAGGAAGAAACCTTACCTTTTCATACAGGCAAGCAGATACAAACCCATTAAATCCAAGTGAGAGGACTCGACAGCACCATTTGTCACAAGGTTCATCCTAAATTCACCTGGTAATTGGGGTGACCGCCTGTGTTAGCTAATTGCCTTTGTACAAAGGAAAAATACACCACTCACATCTGTATGACAGGAGGTAGTTTTGCCTTTGGAAAGGATGCCCACTGAAGTTAGGCCCCCACAGAAAGTGGGCAACGGATGTGATCTCCCTTGATGTCAACATTTCAAAGGAGTGCCTCCTAGGTCCCTGAGAAAGATCATCCTGGGTTGTAAAACCGTCAGGAGGCTTTTTAAAAGATTTACCTGTCAAAGGTCAGAGAAAGAATTCGAGTTACAAGTTTTCTCAACATTACAAGTTTTCTAAAATAAATGCTCTAAGAAAAGAAAGGGGAAACATAACTTCTTTGTTTTTAAGCTGGAGAATTCAGCCTCTTTAACTTGTCCTTGCACTCTCTGACCTTTTATTTTAGAACACGGGGCTTATGCTTCAACAATGCATTCACATTCCCTTCCCCCAGCTGGACGAGAAAGAAATTTCCACGATTCAAAATCTCTGGCCACATGAAACTCAACTACTTATGAGAACATGTTTCCTAACATGATTCCCACAGAATCTTGGCTTAAATTTGGTTGGCTGCTCTCAACGTAGCCAAAGGGGATACACTTCCATGACCAACACCCTGAAAGCAGCCCTTCACACTTCTTGAAAACCTATCCCACCAGCCAGCACGCCTCTGCAACAGAATACCTGAGAATCGACAGTACAGGCCTCCTCCTATTTCCTGCTCTCTGAAAGCAGGAAACCTGCCTGTCTTACTATTTATGGTGGTTTCAAGGGTCTAGGAAAGCGGTGGGCTTGCAGTTGGTCTTCAATACATATCTGTTGAATTAATGAATGACAGGGTGAATACATGATGAATCACCATCTCTGACACCAAGTCACAGGCGGATTCCCCTATTATGCCTGAGATATTTGCAACAATAATTCAGCAAAAGTCTACAAAACCAACTCTGCCTTCCAGCTTCTGCCCAGCCTTCCCTTGGAGACCAGAAACACTCAAACACATGGAAGCTCGCTAATCACCATCATTATTAATTCACCTGGAGCTTAAAGCAAGTCTTACTTACTGCTCCTTTCTTCCTTCTCTGAATTCAATGTGCTGACTGTTTTCCCCCAACACCCCGCTGGGAAAAGAAGAGGCCTCTGCCCCAACCAGGAGAGCTGGCAGATGAGAGGAGAGAAACAAAATCCATTTTCAGGCCATCCTGTGGTTTGCCTGCAGGGCTGGCATCTTTCTTCACATTTCTCAGTGATGTCCAGCCCAAACATCTATGCTCTCTAAAACAGAAATAAGTTGTCCCTCAAGATCAATATAGAAATAACTGACATTTCCTTCAGACATTAAATTTTCATTTCGGTGAGGAAAAGACAGGGAATGGGGAGGAGGGGAGAGTTCTCAGAGTAAAAACGACTTTCAGCTGCATGTTAAACGCCAAGTGTTCTCACACAAATCGAATGCCTAAAGAGCTGCGGGATCGGGATCCGACTTCGGGGGGAAATCGCCCTGGAAGGGCTGACTGTGAGGAAGGATCAGGGTTATCCATTTCTTTCTCGGTTGTAATACAGAGGAAACATTCCAAATAAGGACAATAATCAGCATTTATGGTGCATTTTCTACCTATCAGGTACAAGCTGAGCCATCGCCATCCATTGTTCAATTCTCCTCAAATTCTACGTGGCCTTCAATCTTGCTGTGATTGCTCTTTTACAGGTGTGGAGACAATGGCTCCGTAAGGAGAACTCACTTGCCCAAGGTCACACAGCTAGGAAGTGGCAAAGTCAGCATCTGAAGTCGGATCGGTTGACTTCTGGGATCCTATGTCACTGCACTGGGTGGGACAGAAAGAATATGCAACAGGAGAAGACTGGGAGGGAAGAAGGTCAATTTGGCACTTTCTTCCCACCTAAGGTTCTAGGATTCTAAGATGCTGTGGTAGGATCTCCTACTGGAGATTTCCAAAGACAAGCAGTTTACCTATTGCTAAGGATTTTTTTTTTTTCTTTCCTAAGCCGCATCACTCAGTAACTGAATTTACTTGCCTACACATCATAATTGGGCTAGGTACAGAACAGCTCTGACCTACTTTAAAATCAATTTTAGTGTACCCCATGGACTCTTGCAAGCTACTTTACAAACACCACTCTGTTTTTGTTAAATAAATCTAATTGCTCCTGGGGTGTTAACAGATGACACTGCCTCCCAGGAAGAATTTGTCAAGATCAGAGCTTCTGTGCAACACCGTCTTGCAAGAAAATCCCTAAGTCCTGGTTTTTGACAGCCTCACAAACAGTCTGCAGGGATGGACACCAAGAGTACCCCGAATGGCTGACTGTGAGTTTTAAACCTCTAATATAATGTGTTATCAAAAAGTCCCTGTGTGACACAGTCCTTTTATTATTACATTTAAGATTCTTCTCCCCATTCAACCCTTTATCCCAGCCTCAAAATTATTTTTGAGAACAAGGACTAAAAAGGGTTTCAAAGATGGTATCCATTTTTAAATATCGCCCTTAGAATTAACTGGGGGTAGGAGACGCAGAATCTCTGATCAGAGAACAGTACAATCTGGGTAAGAGAGGTTCACTCATTCAATCTCATATTCAGTCCCCAGAAGGCGTTGTGAATCAGGCCCTATGCTAGACTCTGTGGATGCACTGATGAATTGATGAACAGAACCAACCAGGCTCACAGAGCTTCCAGCCTAACTGGGGGAAAAAAATCTATAAAAACAGTCACACCAATAAAAGTACAATTTTTTTGTCATTATCACGATTATCACAATGCTTTAATGAAATAGTGAACAGTACTATCAGGTAATGTAAGAGGAATGTGGGCAGAAAATTCAAGGAGGTGATTGACCAGTGAGTTTAGATGTGAAAGAGGAGAAAGTGTTCATTAAGAGAAGAGAGGAGACAGAAAATCATCAGATGTAGGCACTAGCAAAGAAAACAGATTGGAGGGGACAACAGCAATGCTAGATGCCAGTGGATCTCAAAAAGAACTTCTAAAACAGCTCAATTTCTACTCCCGTTGACATCATAGACTATTTGTCATGCTAACCTTAAAGATTATCTCATCCAATCTGTCACCCATTGTAAGAATCTCAAACCCTATTTATACGATTTAAAAAATATGTCTAAAAATAAATAAATAAATAAATAAATAAATAAATAAATAAATAAATAAATAAATAAAATAAAATAAAATTAAAAAAAATAAAAAATATGCCTAAGATTTCTGGAGATAGAGCGAGTAACAGAGAAAAGTCCCAGTCTGCCTAGAATTTATATCCTAGTGACCATAATCAAATGATAACCAAACAAATAGGCAACTAACAGAACATGTCAAAGTTTGGAAGGACTATGAAGAAATAAAAGTACTGGGTGGAGGTAGAGTTCTGGAAGGTGCTACTTAAGTACACAGTCTAAAAAGTTCTCATGGGGAAGAAGGTGACATCCAGGTAGACACTTGAAGAAAATAAGAGAGTGAGGCATGCTGGTATCAAGACAAACGGTAGTCCTGGCAGAAGGAAGGACAAACTCAAGACCTTGAGGCAGGTGTGTGTTTGTGTGTTCTAGGAGCACAGAGGAGGCCTGTGTGGTTAGAGCCCAGTGAACACAAACAGGAGAACAGCAGGAAGTGAGGACAAGTGCTAACACGAGACCAGTTCCTGTAGAGCTTTGTAAACCTTGTAAAGACTTGGGCTTTTACTTTCAAGGACATGAAAAACTCTTGCAAAGTCTTAATCAGGGGAGTGACATAAAATGATTTAGAATCTTAAAGAACACTCTGGCAACTGTGTCAAATGACTGACTGTAGAGGTCCCAGCAGAAGCAGAACACAAGAGGAAAGGCTGTTGCAATAATCAAGGCAAACACATTATGATGACATGGACCCAGGGACAGTGGGAGAAAGGCTGAGAAGTAATTGTATGCTGCCCACGTACAGAAAGTAGAGGGGACGAAATGTGCTGATGGACTGAACATGGAGTAGGAGAGAAAGAAGAGAGACCAAGATGACTCCAAGGTTTATGGTCTGAGCAACTGTAACAGCAGGGCTACCAATGACTGAAATGGGAAAAACTAGGGGACAAGAACATCTAGAAGAAAGGAACATAAAGAGACCAGCTTTGTACATGTTAAGTATAAGCTGCCCATAGAAGAGTTAACTGAGATATCAAGGAGTCCATTGGTTTTATGGGAGGAGCTTCAGGGAAGAGACCTGGGCTGGAGATTTACGGTTGGAAGTATAGGATGAGATTACCTTCAGAGAGAATATAAAAAAGTCAGGGCACAAGGGCTCCAAAGAACTGTTGCCCAGGCAATCCGGTCCACTATTTATATATTTGCTCCACAGATACTGAGCACCTTCCAAAGGCCAGAAAACAGAGATCAAAAAGTGGAGACTATTTTCCCAGGCTTGCAATCTAAGCTGACTTTGTGACTTCCACTGACCAAGAGGATGGGGTGCAAGTGATACTGTGCCAGTCTTCAGCCTAGGGCCAAAGAGGCCTTATGTGTTCCCACTCTCCCTTCTGGGATCCTGCCACCATCTACGTACCATATGTGCAAGCTTGGGCAGGCCCACTGGAGCATGAAAGATCGTGCTGAAGGAGAGCCAAAGAATAACACTCAAGAGCCAGCCAACCTCCAGACATATGAATAAGGCCAACCTAAACTAGCCAGCCCCAACCATCCCAGCAGCTGTTCACTGATGCAGAAGGGATCCCAGTATGCATTAAACGAGTCCAGCCCAGGTGAGCAGAACCACATAGCGGGCCCATTGTCTTATGAGAAATGACAGGTGGCAGCCACTAAGTTTGGGGGTCGTTCTCCACGTAATAGTAGCTAACTAATACAGCTTTTGTCTTCCCAGCTCTACCTTTGCAAATCCTATCCATCCCGTTTCATACGTATCATCCTCCGTGAAACTCTGGCTGATGTTGACAACCAGAAATCACCTCTCACTTCTCTGAAAATCCTATGGCATTTGATTCGTACCTTTCTGTACTTGTCAGAATAGAATGGACTGTATCAAATTCCAGTGGCTTAGTGTAACCAAGATTTATTCCTTGTTCACGGTACACAGCTGAAGGGAGTTGCCAAGGAGTTCTATTTCCCACCTTCACTCAGGGCTCCTCGCCAATGCAAGGAGCAACATCTTGTGACATTTTCATCTCAGAGGCTTCACAGAGTGCATCGAGAACTCAGACTTGTTCCTCAGCCTATCTACTCATTGCCCATTGTCCAGGCCTGATGATACAGCCTCATCTAAATGTCCGAGAGCTGGGAATGTAAGGGAGCACACGGATACTTCTTCATGTCTCTGCTATCCTTTCTCATGGCATCATTTCCTCAAACCTTTGATTTGCATGGCTTTCGTCCTTATACCCAATGTGGTCTGGCTGCATGGGCATGTACACCAGGCAGTCACGTGGGGCGCCATGCTTAGAAGCCCACCCTCGGTTTAACAATCTGATGTTGCCATCTTAAAATTTTAATCATTTTTGAACTAAGGCTCTGTCATTTTCATCCTGCCCTGGGTCCCACAAATTATGCCACTGATCTTATCCATATGTAATTCAGTAGTTCTCAGCACAGGGTACTCAATGGAATCACCAAGGGAATGTTAAAAAAATATAGGTACACAAGGCCCACCTGAGAACAGTTACATCAGACTCTAGGAATGGAGCCCTGGAAAAGGTCATTTTTTTCGTTAAACCTTCCAGTGATTCTCATGTGCAACCAGGGCTGAGTATTGCTTCCCTAAAGTCATGGCCCAGAGAACCTGTTTTGGTACTTTCTCAGAATAAAATATAGTAAGAAATAAAAATATGCCAAAAAGAGGGGCGCCTGGGGGGCTTAGTCGGTTAAATGTCTGCGTTCAGCTCAGGTTCTGATCCTGGGGTCCTGGGATCAAGCCCTGTGTCGGGCTTCCTGTTCAGCAGGGAATCTGCTTCTCCCTCTCCCTCTGCCCCCCTAACTCATGCTCTCTCTCTCTCTTGCTTTGCTCTCTCTAATAAATAAATACAATCTTTAAAAAAATATGGCAAAAAGAAATCAAAGTCACTCTTGCAGTTTCAAAAGCGTCAATGCCATTAAAACAATCTGAAGAACTATTACAGATGAAAGCAGACCAAATAGACGAGTAAATGCAAGACGATTCTGAACTGGGTCACTCTGCAAATGGCCAGTGATCCCTGATCTGTCTTACAGGAGCTAGAACACAAATATGTCAAGGCAGCTGTACAAGGATGTTCACTGCGCATTGTTTCTGGTAATGAAAATGAGGAATACCATCTTAATGTCCACCAATGGGATGGAGTTAAATTATGAAAAATCAGGCTGTGTAAAATAAAGGACAATCCATATGTGACGACCTGGAAAATATTTCTGATACACTATTATCTGAAAAAATAATTTCAGACCAATATGTAGCTCATAGTTGTATTTTGCATATACATCTATGTGAGTATGAGTTGATATGCATATAAAAATGCTTTAATACCAACAAGTTTGTGAGGAGAAAAGAATTTCATTTAATTGATAATTAATCAGTTTTTTTTAAGTAGACTGTCGACAATTTTAATTTTTCCCAGCATTTTCCAAGTAGCAAATTTATATGCAAGACTGACAACTGACCTTCCTTTTGGCTGCTCTAGTTTGGCCAGTCAATAATTCTTTGTAACCACCCTTGAAGAAATCCGTGAGAGCTTTTAATTGTAAGGAACTGCCCATCTAAGTCTTCTGAGTCAAGCAGCATCAAGCATAAATGAAAAACCTGACTTGGAAAAGAGGCTCAAGTTGTTTTAGAAAAACCAGAATAAAATATCTGCAAGTAACTTCCATTTCGGGGAAGAATCAATGTTCTTAATTTCAAGAAATTCAAAGCTGCCGGTGTACTAATTACATGCACTGAATTCCTCCAAATGCAGATCTATTTCATGTTTGTGTGTATCTCTTGAGGCATAAAATAGAGAAATGGGGGGAGATGGAGGACACTGCTCTAAGCTGTTTTCCTCCCTCATTCCACAAACAATAATTTGGGTGTGATAAGGAGTTGCAAAACAAACAACAAGCTGCACAGGGCTTTGTGTTTTGAAGCCACAAGCATGAAAATCCATGTAAGCCATTGTCTCTCTCTTTCTGCCGGGATAAACAGGTTCTAAGTGCCCTATATAAATCTCCAAACCGTTGAAGAAAACAACCCCAAACTTTTTTCTGTATTTGGCCCCAATTAAAGTTCAATGTAGGGGATTTATAATCCCCATCTAAACAGGGCATCTGCAATTTGTGGCCTGACATAAATAACCAGCTTTAATGCTGTAAAAGGACAGGAAGGGTCCGTTCCATATATTTATACAGAATGGAAAATGATGCCGACATGCATCGGCACTCCACCAAGACTTCTCTCACTAAGGGGCACCAGGAGATATGTGGTGTCCCGCCTCCCCAGCATCCATTCATTCTGTACAGTACAGCCTATCCTTCCTCAGCAGAATTACTTCTGCCCCACAGGGTGTAGTATTGGGAAAATAATTCCAGGAGCCCGTCTTCAATGACCAAAGAAAAAGGCCGATGCTCCCTATGCCTGCCCCAGCGAGCCAGAGGGTGAGTACTTGCCCTAAGTTCTGCCAGTGATGGGCTCTGTAGGTTCTCAGGTCACTGACTCAGCTCCAAACTCCCTTGTCTACCCAGCTTTGTGATACACTGGGGCTCTGTAGACCATACTTCCCTGGTGGGGTGGCTTCCTGACTGGTTCTGCCAACAGGGGAAGTGGACAACAGGAGAAGGAGAAGAGCAAGTTGGTCCTCTTCACAGCCAGGCAGCGCCCGATGCTCTGAGGTTGCGCCCCAGTGCTCTGAGGATCCTCTACCAACTCTGGAGAGAGGGGCAGCTGGCCAGGGCCCTCCCCTCAAAGGTCTGGGCCTCTGCTCTGCCATGCGTCTTCTCCAAGATTCTAGTCCAGTGACACAACTTTTGATTTTCCAGTCAGAGCACACTAGCTCCTTCCTGCAGGTACCGTGTTACCTCAAGGTTCATTTTCACTACTACACATCGTCCAACCTCCCTACACTGAAGTCCCTCTATTAAAATAACTAGCATGGAGTCATTCTCCTTACTAATCTGGGACTGCCTCAGGCACCCTCGCCAGGATGTTGACCCCTGTGTAAGTTGCTGAGGAACAGAGAGATGAGTTGGAAGTTTTCATTACAAAGCGGATGCAGCCACAGGATGGTCCTGACTCCCTTTTTCCAGTGACAGAACTATCGCCTGCTTCCCCTTTGCAAGCTCTCCCTTACTCTCTTTGATCCCCCTCATCCTCAGGTCTGATTCTCTATCCTCTTTTGGATTCCGCAGGCCCCTTGGAAAACTTCTGAAAAATTCCTTTCACTTAATTTAGCTAAAATTAGTTTTTGTTGCTTGTGAGTAAGAAAATAAAATGGTGGCAATACCCTAAACAGAAAGGTTTGAGCAAACATCTTCATTCAATCCATCTTTCAATCTATAAGGACTTAACGAGCAGTGCACTTGGAACCAATAAAATCAACTCCAGGTACAATAAGCACTTTATCTTCAAGCTTGAAAAAACCAGCAAACTGTATCGTTAGTTTCTGTTATCTTCCTAAACACCTCACACACCCACAAAGAGATACACACGCCATGCCCAGGCTCAGCATTACCAACCTCATACCGAAACACCCATCTGGGAATCATTTACTCATCGATCACTGAGCTCATTACATTCATTTCATAAGGCCAGAGAGAAGATGAGATGGACCCAAGGGCATACAGCAAGAGTCACAGCCATGACCCAGATATCGGGTATACAACCTACCTTCCCCCCCATTTTCCACCCTGTTACCTGTACCTGACACAGGGAAATCTTCCTGAGAATTAAAAGAATATAAATAAGTGAGATGCACAGAATAGTGCACAGAAGAATTACAAGCCCAGTCATTACAAAAATAGATTTAATCTAAGGGAATCCTATATCCACATGGGACAGGCACAGGGAAGGAAGGCAAGGGAATCTTTTTCTGAAGTAGCTGACAGGGACATGCAGCGAGGAAAGGGGAGTTGGGTTCAATTCCTGATTCTACCCTTTCTTTTAATTATTTGACTTTGAACCTGCTATATTACTACAAAGAGCCCTATTTTATTTTCCATGAAGTGAAGATTATAAAACAAATGCCTACTTCTACTTCACAGTTATTTTAAACAGTAAATGCATTCGTTCAACAAATATGTGGACTAAGCATGATTTTAGGAGCTGAGAACACAGCAGTGAGCAAAATAAAATCCCCATCCTCCGAGAACTTACATCTTATACAGGGAGATAAACAGTACACAAATAAACTTGTAAATAAATATGACATCTCAGAGTGCAATAAATATTATGGGAAAATAAAATAGCATAATGTGATAAAGAACGATTAGGCTCTTTAGGTCAGGAGGTCAGGGAAGACCTCTTTGAGATGCTGACACTTGAGATGATGAAGAAGAGAAGATCCAGAGGGAGAATATTCCAGACTGAGGGAAGAGTGATTGCAGGGGCCTCCAAGTGCAAACGAGTATGGTGTTTTGAGCAAGAAAAAAGAGGGTCAGTATGGCTGGCCCTGAATGAATAACAGGGAGAGTGCAATAGAGTTGACCCTATAAAAATAAAACTGTTTACAATTTATCGTCTATCATGATATACTTTACACACTGTACTAAATCAATCATTCTGTTCTTCTCATTACCCAGTTCTATCTTTCCAACTTTGTACTGCACAATTTCTTATTAATTTACAATGGTCAGTGACTTACTAATACATTCTCTTAAATTTTCTATGTTCTTCCTCACTCTTTGACAAATCAGTGCATATGAGTTTCCTATAAATGGATTCTAGGAGATTTTCTGTTTGGCTTTTTCTTTTTAATAATCATACTAATTTTTGTCTTGTGAGCCAGATAGGCAGTGTACTGCAATGGGTAAGCAGTTCAGTTTTAGAATCAGGTCTCAGATTTGAATCCTATCTCCCCCAGACAGTAGAAATATTAACCTGGACAGGTTAATCAGCTTCTCTAAGCCTTCGGTTTTTCATTTATAAAGCAGAATCAAGATTACTTATCTTACAGTATTGTTTTCAGAATTCTGTGAATGGATGTGTTTAAGACATAGAGTTTGGCACAGGGAAAGTGTTCAATGAATGCCAACTACAGCTGGTCCTTTGCGCAGTATTTCTTCTTCAAGACTAAGTCAGATGTCATTTGAGGAAGGTTGCCATCCCCAGACTTCCAGGCTGAGTTAAGGGCTCGTATTATTTTCTGGCCTATCACTTACCACCTATCAGAATTTCTGTTTCCCTATCTATTCTATTAGTTTCTTGATGGCAAGTAGGACGCTCCATCCATCTCTGCACCCCTAGCACAGAGCTCAGTATCTTGCACATAATAAATGCCCAATGCGCTTGATAAATTCAACTGTGAATTGTTCTTGACCACATACCGGCCACTGACTAACGATCGCTGATTTGGACATATCAGTAATGAAGAGAACAGCCCATGCTCAGATTTGGGAAAAAGAAAAAGCACTGTTCTGTCTCCTGACACTCGGAATCCAGGGCAAGATGCAAATAGTTTTAGGTGTTTCTATTTTTTTTTTTTTAAACTCTTACAGCCAATCAGAGGGATGGACATACTCCTTTCCACCTTCAAGTCTATCTGAAGTAAATGTAAAATTTTTATTTTGGTGTGAAAGTTACAATAAAAACTTAACATCCTGGGACGCTTGGCTGTCTCAGTCGGTGGAACATGCAACTCTCTTGGGGACAGGAGTTCAAGCCCCAGGTCAGGTATAGAGCTTACTAAAAAACAAAAAAGCAAAAACAAAACAAAAAACAACAAGAACAACAAAATGCATAAACGAAACTTCCAAACCAGCTTGGACAGAATATCTGGTGACCGGAGATCCCCCACAGGGATACTACTGAAAGCTGTGTGGCTATAATCATCGTACACTTCTAGAGTAGTCTGTAGTACTCAGAGCACAAACACTCTGAATTTCTGTTGATAACCTTATTTCCAAAACTGTTAGTAATGACCAGAGAAATGGATTACACAGCGGAGGCTGCCACAGTCTAATTCTCTCAGAGCGATACTGTGCTCCTGGCCTTCTCCCAGCTGAGGAGCAAGACAGCTGCCATGCAAGCAGAAAGGAGGAATTCTGTGAGGGATTTTGTGTCGTTAATCCGTACACGTTATACCATCACGTACACAGGATCTTTATGCAGGAAACATTTTCATAATTACAAATAAGGTATTCTAATATATTAAGAACAGACATTGAGTAAAGGTCAATACTGTATGAAACTGATTTGTAAACAGGTTGGCTGATGTTTGAGAGATTTCATTAGAACTAAGTGGAAAAGTGAAGTTCAAAGACTTCTGATTCATAATGATTTTTTAAAATAAGGTAGAAGTAGCCCCTTAAAGAAGGAAAAAAAAAAAAGAGGGAGAAATAAGCATTAATAAAGACAGGTGGAGTACATGGACCGCGGCGAGGGCGGCACCACCAACCCGCACATCTTCCCTGAGGGCTCTGAGCCCAAGGTGTACCTCCTCTATCGGCCTGGACACTATGATATCCTCTACAAATAGGGCTGGCCCCGGCCCGCCGCTGCCCTGCCTGCCCTCCCCTCTGCCAGGCGCTAGACATGTACAGAGGTTTTTTGTGGTTGTAAATGGTCATATCTCACCCCCCCCCCAGTCACGCAACCTTCCACATTTTATTAAAGGGGATGCTGGTGGTGGAAAAAAAAATAATAATAAAATAAATAAATAGGGGCGCCTGGGTAGCGCAGTCGTTGAGCGTCTGCCTTCGGCTCAGGACATGATCCCGGCGTTCCGGGATCGAGCCCCACATCGGGCTCCTCGGCTGGGAGCCTGCTTCTTCCTCTCCCTCTCCCCTGCTATGTTCCCTCTCTCGTTGGCTGTCTCTCTGTCATATAAATAAACAAAATCTTAAAAAAAAAAAAAAAAAAAGGATGGTAAGGGATGGCTTTAATCTGTTGTTTGTAACTCCAGACATGCGCATAATTGCACCATTCACTGAATTGTATGACTTTAAATGTTTGTGTTAACCCAAAGGAATCATCCTATGATTGCTCAAATGCTCGGTAACCTTATCAATGAAAGAAACAGAATTCTTTAAAAGAGGAAATTGAAGAGAAAGAATTCACCTAATCTCCAAAGACTGCTTAAAATCTGACTTTTCAAAGTCAACCAGAAAGCAACTAAATGTCATCAGTATATTAAAGCTTCTCTGAAATGAGACTTATACCCATCTCTCAAGTACCCATTGGCTGTACAACCAAAATCATCCCCGCTATAATGGAGAAGACAGTATCCCTTGGGAGGGATATTATTTTAGTTCTCAGGACTCGTATGAGAACCATGGGTTCAATCTACTACGTGACTCAACATGCAATGGACAGTCCCAGAGAAATCTGGGAGGAATAGCTCCCTTTGGAGTCTTGCACTGTGACCCTCCTCTGCTTGGTCCATTCCCTCTCACTTCGTTTTCAGAGATAAGAGCCCAGGAATCTCAAAAATGCATCAAGTATAAGAACCCATCCTGTTTGAGAGAAATGTCTTCTGATTTTTTCCACCCAAACATAATGGAAATAGGTTGGAAAGGCAGGAGATGGAAATCTCTACCTGTTTATGGAAAACAGTGCTTCTTAGTTCTGAAAATGCTTCCTTTCCTGAGAGCCATTCATCCCCAAAGCTGAACAGTCAGACAAATGTCATGCTGTTTTCTGTGAGGTTGTTATATTCTCATGTCCTCCCTTGCAGAAGGGGAAATGCAAAAATATATTCTCGGTTCTCTTCACCTGAGCCTGGAAGAAGCTTCCGTGGTAATTGAACTGAGGTAATCAAATATGGTTCAAATTTGATTCTCCTATCAGTAAAAATCTCATTTAAATAAAATGACTGATACCAACCCAGGACAAAGACACTATTTTCTTTATCCCCCAACAAGTAAATGTGTCTTCATTGTTAATGTCAGAGATTCTGAGGAAAAAAAATAGCCACGCAAAGAAAAAAAAAGACAAGAAATCAAGAAGCAAATACAGACTGTCTGATCAGGGAAAACTCTATTTGACCTTCTGCTGCATCCCCAAAGCCCAGTTACAAAGAACAGGACAAACCTCCCCTTACGACCACCCTCCCCTGTCCTAAGAATCTCACTGTTCTGTTAACCTCTTTTCTCACTCCTTGGGCTATCCAAAGTAAGGCCACATGGGATAAGGTGCTCCAGCTTGAGACTATCTCACTATTTTAGAGAAATGTGTCATCTCTGAATATAATCAAGTCAGGATTTTACTTATTTATTTTTTAATTCTTATGCTGGAAGACAAGGGCCCAGCGATTCGAACAGGGAAAACCTGTCAAAAATAATATAAAATAACTATCCCAAACTGGCCTGTTAGTAATCATTAGTGTGGAACCAGGTTCTACTTTTAATTTGCTCTTTCCACTGGCTCTCATAAACTCCATCCTTACCTCCCTGGAGAAATCACGAGACCTGTTAAATTGCAGTTATTGACTTGGAAATGGACTATGGAGAAAATTCTCTAGCTCTTTGTGCATCCTTGCTTCCTCTTGAAAGCTCTCCTTCACCTATTTAAGGCCCAGGGCTTTCATATTATCACCTTCAATTTCTTTGTTTAATGCTGATTTCTCTTTCTTGAAATCTTATTCTCCATAGCCCTTGATCACACAATGTCCTGCATTTTTCTTTGGTTGTTTCATCAGCCTGGTATCCCAGCTAAGTTGTCAGTTTCTCAAGGGCAACGGCCATGGACTGTATCTCCCGCAGTCTCCAGCACTACGCTACCAAAATTACAGCTTCTTGGAAAACACTACTCCAGTGATCTACCTTTAACTGCCTCTTTCCCTTCTGCACTACCTTCATAGTAATTCACGTTAGTTCACTGAATCTCAAACTCGTGGTCCCTGGGCTGTTCTACAGACTTCCCTGGAGTTGACTCACTTCGCGTTTCAAGAAAAAGAATTGAATTAGTTAGCAACATTTAAGAATCAGGAGACTTGATGAAACATTTCTGATTTCTGGCTTCTCTTAAGAAATTGTAAGATTTGGCAATCCTGGCCCTATCCTTGTACAACAGCAGCTCACGAGAGTGGAGTTGTAGCTGCCTCTTTATGTGGAGTGTGTTCTCCAAACCCAATAGCTCTAAATTCCACTCAGCTTCATTCCTGTATTTTCCACCTCGTTCAAAAGGTGTGTGAGCTTAACCAATGTCTGCTTTAGAGCAAATTCAGATTATTTTCCCAATGAGTCTACCTCTTTTAAAATCAGCATTAGTTGTTTTGATTAAAACCAGACCCATGGTCTCAGACTCCGGGAACGTGCTAGGTTTTGTTCCCTCCCTATCCCACTTGCTGGCCACAGCATACTAGTTACCTAAGACCAAAGTCTCTGGGTCTCTGAAACTACACCCCATCCCTCACTAAATCCTGTCCACTCTACCCAAAAACCATTTCCAAAATCCATCCCTTCCTTGCTGCTTCTGTTGTCCTGCTTTCTGACCTCCTATCCTTCTTACCTGGATCTCCTAATCTGCCCTGTATCCTTCAGTCTCTCTTCAAATTCATCCTTCGTGTTACACCAAATGGCACAACACTGATTTTGTTACTTCTCTCTTCAAACACTCAGAGTCCCCCCATTGCTTACAAAACCATGGCCTCCACCATTTGCTCTTAGTTTACCTCAATGGCTGTCGGACTCTGTGTCTTCCAAAGGCAACTCCATTCCAGGGGACTAGCCTTCAGCCTTCAAAATCATCTTGTACTAGTCAGATTTCAAGGTTCAGCTCCAAGGGAGGCAAGCCCCTGGATGATAAAAAGAATGATGTGTTGCCCCTCCTGGGTGAATGGACCATTTAGGAGAAAGGAACTCAAAAACATCACTTTGTTTTTTAACGCGGTAGAATTATAGCCTATGTTACTCAGGATAAGAAAGGTACTTCCTTATCCTGAGTAACATAGGGTAATCAGAAGGGGGAAAGAAACATGAGAGACTATGGACTATGAGAAACAAACTGAGGGCCTCAGAGGGGAGGGGGGTGGGGGAATGGGATAGGCCGGTGATGGGTAGTAAGGAGGGCACGTATTGCATGGTGCACTGGGTGTTATACACAACTAATGAATCATCGAGCCTTACATCGGAAACCGGGGATGTACTGTATGGTGACTAACATAATAAAAAATCATTATAAAAAAAAAAAAAGAGAGAGAACAGAACTTCCCCCAAAGCATCTTCAGTCATCCCAAGCAGGTACTAATTCTACCTAAGACCAGCCTTTTGTGGACCTCAATTTCAGTCATTTCTCTGACTTTGGGGTCCCTTAGAGCTCAATATGGAGACTTCCACTGGAAAACAAAAAGTACAGTTGATTTCTTATTTTCAGAAGACAGAATAAGAACTAATGTGCCTTTTCAGAATCATACTAGTTATATCCTGATTTATGTTGTTTGGTTTTTAACAAGGTTTGATTTTCAGTGGCCACATTGTTACACACATGAAAAGTTCTTACAACTGTCTGAGGAAAATGCTTTTTTCAGACCTCCCTTTCTTTGCTCAGCTTTCTATTTCTGTTAATGGGCTTAAAACTAATTAGAGTAAATTAATTCCTCAGAATAATAACAATTGTCAGGGAATCGCACACTAACACTTTATTCTTGGAGATGAGAGCTTCCTGGGGGTTGGGAAGCAATTACAACTTCTTAATGATGTATGGAAGTAAAGGATACTGGATCTGTATCAATTATGTTTTATTTATTTGTTTCAGAAACTTTTAATGAATTTAGGGGAAAATTACACATCTCCATGTAAAGTGATTACCCTCTCTGAACTAAGCCCCCCACCCCCATGGTCACAAGCGGCTCATCAGGCTAGGCTTACAGCATCTGAAACATTGAGAAAGCACCAGAGGAAACTGTGATGAGTAGCGCCCATTATTTATTCACGAGCACTTTTCTTTCATATTTACCATTTGCAAAATACTTGGATGTCATCAGCATATGGGACCTTCTGGGAAAATGTCTGCTCAACAACTTCAAAGGACAAAAGTAGAGAAGACTGAGTCACCCAACAGATGAGGGAATCCAACCTTGAATTTTATCCCTAGTTGTTCTTTTTTTTTTTTTTTAAGATTTTATTTATTTATTTGACAGAGAGATAGGCAGCCAGCGAGAGAGGGAACACAAGCAGGGGGAGTGGGAGAGGAAGCAGGCTCCCAGCAGAGGAGCCTGATGCGGGACTTGATCCCAGGACTCTGGGATCACGCCCTGGGCCGAAGGCAGACGCTTAGCGACTGAGCCACCCAGGCGCCCCCCTAGTTGTTCTTTGACCCAGTTTCAATAATATGCAACTGAACTATATTCCCTGCAATCAAAATATCTCTAGCTGGACAAATAACATTAGCAACTAAGGTCAAGAATTCTCAATATTTTTGTACTGTGAATGGTCTGATGGTCGAAAGAACTGTCATGTCACCTCATGTCCAGTACCTCTCTACAATATGTTCCTTTCTGCGCATCTACACAGCTAGAGACTACTACCAGCCTGTATCATCCTGACCATCTCTTACCATCCCATATCACACTTGGTATGTACGATCAGCCTCAGCTTTATCTCAGCCTCCTATCTCACCCCTCTCTTAACCTCCACGTTGCAAACAGTGTTTGACACGGGTCTTATCATCACCATAAATCATCATTGAAATTATATTACCATAACTAAAGAATCAGTCAGGTCTGAATTGCAAGCAGGAGAAAGGAACACTGGCTAATTTAAACATAAAATGATGTACTCAATGGCTACTGGGTGGTTTCCATACTCCTTATGAAGTCCAACGAACCACGTCTGACGTTACACAGCCAGCATTCCCTTCTCAGGGATGGTCTATTGAGGGCACACAGCCCACACTACGAAACAGATTGTGCAGCTAGCACTCTTAGTACCTCTGAGGCAGGGCTTTGTGTGCCGCTAGAACTGCTGGCTCCATTGACTTTAACATCACGTGTATCACCACCACTAGCACCACTCTCTCCAGAAAGAAGACAGCATGCTTAGTATTCCATTGCTTAAGGTGTTTCAGCCTCCAAGTCTGTATCACAGCATCTAATTTGTGTTACCTCAGCTAGGTGCCCATGACTAACTACATGGGGGCTGCCATTGCCAGCCTTTAAAATGGGTTCTGACTCATCAAGTGGGAGATTCACCAAAGGAAGGGGATTTAGATGCCGGGTGGCCAAAAACGATGACTAATGTCCACTTTAATATCATTTATTTAGCACCTGTTATATGCCAAATACTTAATATACATTATCCTCACAATATCTTAGCAAAATGGATTTTGGGGTCCATTTTGTAAATTAAGACAGAAAATCATAGATTTTCAGGATCAAGAAAGAACAGAAATGATGAAAACTTAACCTAATTATAGCAAATATATAACCTAAATATAGCAAATTATGAGCAAATTCATTGCTCATATAATTGAAATGTGAGTCCCATCAGAGTAAGGCATATTTTTCTTATACAGTGATGAATCTCCAATGCCTTTAGTTATGCCTGGCACAAACCAGGCACTCAATGAAGAATCTCAAGTTGGAGCCAGGAGGTTGAATCCAAGGACTCAAAACATGTCATTACAACTCATCATCACCCTCTCTCTCTCTCCACTCTGCACCATGTTTTATACCTGCCAGATTACATTCCCAAAGGCAAAAATCATCTCTTTTCCATCACCTCCCCCTGTATACACCACAATCAAGTCTCATTGTCCTGGCCTAAGTCAAACACCATCTGTGAACCAATCACCAAGGCCAAGGTGATAGAATGCTCAATTGGCCAAGCCTGGGTCATAGAACCATTTATGAACTTTTGAGAAAAGCAAACTGAACCATGTGAACTAAAATAAAGGGAAAAGCATTTCCCCCACATGAATTTTAGAGTCTTTAATCATTATTAAAAGCAGTAGAAATACTCCTGGGCAGGTAAAATCAACAAATGCCCACTAAGTAGAGCACAGTTCTGCACGGCTAGGACATTTTCAGCTTTTCATGTACTTAACTACTGATTCCCTCATTTAAGCCCTGGAGGAGGCCACTAGAGTAACACAAGCTTTAGCTTTACATGTAAGGAAACTGAAACTGAAGATCAGAGAGGGTAAGTGATTTGCCCACGGTCACATAGTAAGATAACAGTAGAGCCAGGACTTAAGGCCAAACCTATTTTTTGCCCAGTGTCTTTTCTTCTAGGCCCTGTAAAAATCTACAAAAATATGAGAGGATAGGGAATAATTAGCCTTCTCAAGAGTAGACAGTATTTAAACGGAGGAACCTGTGTTCAGGTAGCACTTCTATCACAAGAATGTTTTATTTTGCTTAAACCAATTCACGTAATTAATTTAGATCATCTTATTAGCTAAAGCAACATCTTACTGTCTTCACCACTTGCAGCCACAGTGCTGATTAGTGCCTTTCATATACTATTTAGGAGAGGATGTTGTATGTATTACCATGCCCTCTGTGTAATAAATTTGACATTTCAAATGGCAACAAATGGCTAGAAAATTGGCCCCTTGAGACTAATAGCCGAGCAGCATTTACACGTAATTATTCTACCTAAGAATTTAATTTTGTTCGGTACAAAGTTGTGCTGAGTGAAAAGACCCTGAACAGTGAACCCTGGACTCAAGTGGTAGACATTAGCATGAGCACTAGATTCTAGAACATTCTTCCCAATACTTAAAGATAATTCCCCGTGGCTGAATGTATTTCTGCAACGAATTTAGATAATGTTTCGCTCTGTGTGGCACTAATTACTCTGCAAATGTTACAAATGGGCTCTTTTTTGGTCCCCACACTGTCATTTTTGTCACCGTTCCATAGCTCTGATTGCCTGCCTTCCGAGTCATGGGTCATGAATTAACAATTTTCCCTGGATATTTGTACTGCCCCTGAACTTTCCACTTAAAGGCGTTGTGATCCTGTTAGTTGAGGAGGGCAACACGATTACCATTAGCTCCCTCCCTCTTTTTTTTTTTTTTTTTGACAGATTAAGAGAATAAAACCCAGAGTCATTCAGTGTCTTAGTCAATGACATATAGCTAGACAATAAGAGAGAAGGTTATCTGATCCTGTAACTATACCATTCCTATCACCACGTGCTCATTTCTCCTTGTATTTTACGCAATTATTTGGGGTTGACAATGTGCCAGGCATCACATTAAGTATATAAATACAAAGAGGGACCTGCTTTCAAGCAGCTTATATTCTAACGGGAGACACAGAAAACTAGGAAGCAAATTAAAAATACAAAAATATGAATTTGTGATAAGAGCTAAGAAGCAAACAAGTGACAGGAATTCACTGGCGGTGGGGAAAAGTACTGATTCAGATAGAGTAGTCCTGGAAGGGCTCCAGGAAGAGTGATGTTTAAAATGATAACTGAGGGGCGCCTGGGTGGCACAGCGGTTAAGAGTCTGCCTTCGGCTCAGGGCGTGATCCCGGCATTATGGGATCAAGCCCCACATCAGGCTCCTCCGCTATGAGCCTGCTTCTTCCTCTCCCACTCCTCCTGCTTGTGTTCCCTCTCTCGCTGGCTGTCTCTATCTCTGTCAAATAAATAAATAAAATGTTTTAAAAAAAAATAAAAAAATAAAATAAAATGATAACTGAAATACAAGAAAGAGCTAACCATAGAAAGAAAGAAAGAGCTAACCCTAAAAGCATTAGGGGTAGTAGAAGACTCAAGAATCAATATCCTGGCACACACAAGAGTTTGGAATGTTCTAAGAACCCAGAGAAGGCTGATGTGACTGGTGAATAGTTCTCAGATACAATTTGTATATACGACTGGCAACTTGCTGGTGGATAGGACATGGAGAAAGAAGGAAAGAGAGGTCTGCGAGTCGTCCTATATCGTCATCTTGAGAAGCCAAGTACCTGGCGCTGCCATTGATTGAAATGGGAAAGCCATCAAGAGGAAAAGGTTGAGGTGGCATTTAGGGATCAGGAATCCCATTTCTCGAATGTAAAATTTGAGATTCCCGTGAAACAACAAATTTGGGTCATCCAAGTAGTAGTTGGTTATATAGCTCTGAAACCAGATGGTGAGATTTCTACCTTCACGGAGTTTGCAAGGCTGGATGAGACTGAAAAATCTCCTGTACTAGACAAAACTGATGATGTTAGGACCGTAAGTAGTGACACTTCACATGACTTAATTTCAGGAATATGAGTGATAGCAGCCATTGCTACTTTTTCCTCTCCGTCACAGGAAAGAACACTGGACAAACAGAGATTCTGGTAGTGATTCTCAAGCTGGTTTTGTTACCACTAATGGAATCTCTTCTTACTCTTGGGAAGTAGAGCTGGGCCTGGGCCTTGGAGTCAGGTTGCCTAGGTTTGACTTTGAAATCTAGAGCCAGGGATATCCTTTAGAAATATAAGTACAAATCAAATACTGTTATTCCACTGCTTGAGTCTCTGTGGTGGTTTGCTCCATACTCTGGAGATGAAAATTATAATCCTTGCTATAAGCCTACCAAGCCTCCATGTCATGCAGCCCCCACTTATCTCTTCAGCCTTCATCCATGGTATTTTCACCCTCATTCTCCAAGTTCCAGACGTGTTATCCCACTTCCCCTTCTAACTTTTGTTTTTAGTTCTATCCAACCTCAGAAAATTCATTTATTTTGTTTATTCTATCCATCCCTAACCTTCTCCATTTTTTCTTTATTTTATCAAATCTTCTGTCTCATTCAGCCAAGTGTTCAGTTGCCACTTCTTCAACAAGTCCTTCCTAGATCCCCCAGGCTAGGTGAGTTTTCAGTAGAGGTTCTAATAACTCCCAGAACTTCCCCTTGGTAGCAATTATCACCATATAATTAAGTAATCACACTCTCACAGCCTGTAAACTTCCTCAGGGTAAGGACGGTGTTGTCTTGACATCCCCTTTTACCATTAGTGCCTAGAACAGGGCCTGGCATACTTCATTTGCTAGAAGATATTTGTGGAATGAAAACATGAATTTTTGACACTGGTCTGCCCCCCTCTGGATAGAGCAGATTGCTGTTTCAGGGTACCTCATTTGCAAATGCCTAAAAATAAAAATGAAATGCAAACAAAATGTTCCTTGTCAGAATGAAGCTGCTGAGAAAGAGCAGTTTAAAAAGCTGATTCCAAGCAAAAGAACATGGAAAACTAATACTCCTTAAATAGCTTCTTAAATACAGTCATCAATCAAAAGTCATGTCTTTGTGGATCTTCATTACATGGGGAACCTATTGAAAAATGCACAGCCCCTTATTGCAAAATACACAGAACAGTGCCTTGCAAAGAATTTACAGAAATTAAGGATTTAAACAGACACAGCTGAGCCCAAGAAGTTATAGTCTTGTTGTCAATGAGACGTAATAATTGAAGTCACCCAACTAAATACTATTTTTATAACATCTTGGCCATCTAAAAATATTAGCTAAAGGCCATGATGGGAAAGCCATTAAGCTGGCACTTCTTAGCACAAGGAGAATCAACAATCTACCTCCTGGGCAGTCAGTCAGGAACTTGAGTAGAAAAGGCATCAGTTACCAAGGCTGTGCAATATCCTGTTGGGAACTCTGCAAGGAACAGAACACTCAGGGCATGACTGCAAAATCCCCATGCTCAGATCAAAAATTAAATATTAATTTATATCAAATCACCCCCACAGTTTTTAAAGCTGAGCTTACAGTTTGTTTTGCTGGTTTGTTTAATCAGACTGCATTCTGTCTTCTGTCAAACCAGATGTGTGTAAGATGTTAGAGATGAAAACTTATCAAAGGACATGATCAACTACAGCTAGACAGAGAATTCTACCAGGCAAGGTTGTGAAGTAGAGGATCCCTGGCAGGGAGCAACAAGGGAATGCAATGAGTCAGCTATTTGAACTGAATTTGGGGCAAGGGACTTGGTCAAAGACACAGAAAATGTGAAGATGGCACCAGCATTAGCAGCAGTAACTACAATGATCACATGGACCACAAAGCATGTTCACATCATCTCGGTCATTCAACCTACAAGATGCATCAGAGACAGAAGGAACCACAGATAGGGAGTGAGTCACTTGACTTGTCAAGATGAATGAAAGCAGGTGAGTTGAATTATAGAAGGAGTTTGGAATAACCATTCTCCTCTACCCATATGGCTATCTCATTATTCTTTCCCTTAACACCTCTACTTTAGAGATTTCACTGGGTCCCCATTTCTTAAAATTTCTCTCCTGACTTCAAAGTCATACATTATAGCCCACACCACGCCTGGATGAATTTCTTTCCCACTTTCTTGGTGCTTTGCCTTCACTCCTAAAGGCTCCACACTAAAGTACTATCAACATGATCCTGTCATTTACACCTCCCTGCCTTCACCACACCAGCCCTCCAGCCTACGGGCCCTTCTGCTCTGCCCATCCAAAGCTTAGCTCACATACCACCTCCTCCAGAAGGGTTTTCCCAGTGGTCCTCTTCATCTTCTGGACAATCAGAACTATTACATATTACTAGGTAATATTTTAAGGGGCTTGATGTTCTCATATTCATTTGTTTTGTTTTGTTGGGCCTTATGGTGAAGTGCTTTTATTCTCTTTTATTGAAGTAATAGGTCACATACATTATATTAGTTTCATATGTACAACATAGTGATTCAACAGTTATGTACATTACAAAATGCTCATTTGCTTTTTTCTTTCAAACTAGACAACTTCAGGGTCAAGACTGTGTCTTGAGTCTCTTTGTTGTCCCCCACAGTGGTTCGTTCTGTGTTGAACTCACAATAGTGCCGAACACACTTGTTACTTGGTTAATCTTCCTCCTTCCTATCACGGGTGTGCGCTGAGAAAAACCTTAAGGGGACAGATTACAATCCGCAGGTGTGATACAACGGAATTTCAGGATTAATTTCCAGTCATTCCCTTGACAGCTGCCTGCATAATATCCCCTTCATTATTTTTTAAAATCAGTTTATATTATAATGCAGTGATAGAAAATTGGACAGCTCCCAAGAGTAAAATTATTATCAAAGAGAAACTCCCCACTTTAAGACTAAGAAAAACTCAAGCTATTTGGGATAGATACTGGGGCAAGGAGAAGAAGGAGTGATGACTGGTCTCAAAACAAATCTACCTGGAAAAGCAACACACAGATTCGAAGACCTGGCCTCTGTTTCTGCTTTTACAAATTGCCCTATGACCTCCAGAAAATAAGTCAGCAGCTTTCTGAGCATCTAATTAAATACAATATCTCACTATCTGGATACTTAGTATTCTAATTTGTTCATTCTACATTACCATTCTCATATACGTCCTTCTAGGGGGTCTCCTGACTCCAGCTTCACCGCTTTAATCCACTCTCCTTCCGAGACCCAATATAATTTCTTAAAAAGTAGACATGATCCTGTCACACCTGTTGAAATCCCTCAATGACTCTCTATCACTGTAAAGATCAAGTCCACACTTATTAGAATGATGTATAAGGCCCTTCATGACCTGTCTTCTACTTACATCTCCTACTTCTTCCCCTTCCAATTCCCCCTTTGACTGAACCTCCAGTCAGACTTAACTTCTTTTATTTACTGCAACTCACACGTACATTATCTTACTCTAAGTTTCCACATGCTGAATTTTTACTGAAAATGCTCTGCCCATCTCCAAACCTTTAACATGGTAACTTTTTATTCTTTGGACCTCAATCCCCAGAAGCTGTCCTGACTCCAGTTCTAAGTTAGATGCTCAGCTTACGTTCTCCAATACACACTGTATATTTCCCCCCACTGTGCCATAGATCACACGGGGTTGTACCTTTCTGATTACTTGTCTGTGTCCCATCAAGACTATAATCTCCTTTTAGACAGAGACGGTTTTTGTCTTTTTGCCTGAGCTATTTCCAGGTCCTAGCATAGACCTTAGCGCATGGTATAAATGTTCAGAAAGGAGTTACAGAAGGAAAAATGGAGGGAGGGAGGGGGAAAGGAAGGAGGGAAAGAAAGAAGGAAAAATGAAGGAGAAAGGGAGGAAGGGAGAAAGGAATGTAAGAAGGAAGGCAGGCAGGAAGGAAGCAAGGAAGGAAAAATGAAGAAGCAAAAGGGAGGGAGGGACCAAGTCAGAAAAGAAGCAAAAAAAAATGAATGTAGGGAAGAAGAGAGAATATAATTGTTATTTCCGGGGCAAACAAATCAATGACAGAGCTGTTTCAAAAGATGAAGTCATTTCCTGGGTGATAAGAAAATGAACTTACCAGATGCTCTTGTGAAAAATACTAAAACTCTCTCCATGAACGAAGTTTCTAGATTTTAAACAGTTCTTCTTTTCAGCAAAATATGTACAAGTGGATAATATGTAAGTAATAAGTTCTGTAGTTGTGAACATAAAATGCTAATGCTGCCAAAGGAGATTTATTTTGAGAGCTCAGACCCCTGTGATAGTGACATGGAACTTATTTACTTCCCCAACACAGAATTTTATTTGAATTGGAAAGGGGTAACCTCAAAATCATGTTGCATAATATTTTGCCACACACAAAAAAAATCATGCTACAATATGGCCTCAAGGGATGCATGACATATGTTATTTAGATCAGTCCGGGAGGAGACTGTTGGCAGAATGGCTAGAGAAACCCTGATTAAATGAGATTATCGAGTCAAAACTCACAGTCTTCATCACTTTACAGTTCATAAAACGTTTTCAAGTGCTCAAGAGCATCTGTTTCTCTCAACGGCGGATCATTCTACTTTTCTGCTTAGAACCACCGTGCTTTCCTGTTGCTCTTAGAATAAACTCAGATACCTCAGCACGGCCTCAAGGCCTTGCATGGTCTAGCCCCTGCCTTCTCCAACTTCATCTTATAAATGCTCCTAAAAATAGCTCACCTGTTCATGGTTACTGGGACATGATGGATTGAGTGCCAGAATGTACACCAACTACATAACGAAGTATCCTGGTATACTCAGCTGACCTTTTTTTTTTTTTTTAGCAAGACTGTCCCAATAAAGGAAGCCTTGTATTGATTTATACTCCTGTGCAAGCTCCTAAGTTTGTTGCAAACCCTAAACAAAGAATGTGAAGATGACTACTAGCCTATGGACCACATATTGAAAAGCAATGCTGATAGCCCTCTCGTCGTCTGTCAATCTCTGAGTAACACTAGTCTTCACACTTTAGAGCCCTTATGTAGCACCATTTTTGGTGACCTACTATCCCTCATCTCTTAGGTCTTCATTACCTCCTTAACTAGTCTTTTCCTGACTGTCCTACCTAAAGTAGCACCCTCAGGCTCCAACCCATTGCTTGCTTATTTTTCCTATTACTTATTGCAATTGGTAATGATCGTATTTACTTTTTTCTGTTTTATCGTATCTCTACCGTATGACCTCTCCCTTAATATCAACAAAAAATGCTTAGTGCATAGTAGAGGGACAATAAATATTTACTGAATGAACAATATAACAACTCTATGAAGTAGGAGTTATAATCCCAATTTTATAGATGAAAAAATTGACATCAGGGTGTTTGAATGTCTCTTGAAGTAGCAATCTTTTACATTTTTTTTTTACTGGAGAGTTAAAAAAAATTCTCGCCTAAATATGAGCTCTTAATATTATGTATTAAGTAGTTCAGCATCTGTGGTGGGAAGAACATCACTCAAAGTGATTAATGACTAGTGACTAGTGCATCATCATTCAAAACTAAAGGATAAAGGGCAAGAAAACAAAGCCATGTCTTCTAAATCCAAGACTGGTGTCTATTAAAGTAGATAACATGACCTTGTAAGAGTGCGTTAAAAAGTCCTCCAAAAAGTGGCATATTTGTTTTTAAGGGAATACAGAGTGTTAGTGCAAAGCTTTATTGGACGTAGGGAAGTAGGATGTTAGGAAAGAGGGGGCGAGTCTTAATTCAGCTTTCCTTAAGTACCACAATGCAATAAAAAGATCAGGCACTTTGTCTAAGTTCACATGCCAGTTACTATCCACATGACATGATTATTACCTGGTAAAATAATGTCAATTATCTCTCAAATTTATTGTGAGGATTAAACAAAATACGAAAGCAAAGTCCCTTGAGCAGGATTTGGCAAAGAGTAGGTACTCAGTCTCAGTAAATTCTATTTATCTTCCCTTTCTTCTTTTCTCATCTCTACCCTGAAAAGCAATGGCATAACCATAGGTCACAAAGAATACAACTCAGATACATAGTCACTGTATGATAATTTACTCCAGGGAAGACAGCTCATAAAAATTATTGTTTCTCAGTCTACATTGGAGAGTAAACTGTAATGAGGCTAATAGATGATAACAAATGTAGATAAATCATCTCTGAAGCCTCATTCTTGGTTTTATCTCCACTGGATACTACTAGTGGCAGTAGAAAAGAACTTGGCAGGTGAGTCAGGTTAGTTTAGATAACTTAGATTTCACTTGTCTAATACTACCAAGACCTAAAGAACGAAAAAAAAAAAAAAAAGTCTCACTTTGGTGCCTCTAAAGCTTATCCTTACTGTAGTTCATTACATTTATAAAAAGTTCATTGGACAACAGTCTTCTAATTCTGACATACCTATGGTCATGGATATTTCCCTCAATCTTGGTTTTCTCAGCTCTTGTGAAGGCTATAGTATATGTCTTGCCTACCCCTTTGTACAGTAGGAACCAAGTGTCTTTGTAGCAGGACTCCTTAACTTCAGGTCTATGGCAATTCTTCATAGATCCACAACCCCCAAAATTATATACAAAATCAAGAAAAAGAAAAAAAAAGCCACCCAACAAAAGGTAAGGCAGAGTTAATGTTGTCACTATTTGTAAATGACGTACTATACAGAAAAAAACCCTGAAGACTCCACTAAAAAGAAAGAAAGAATTACGAAAGTTAAAGGAAACTAATACACAGAAATCTGTTACATTTCTATATGCTAATAATGATGTAGCAGCAATGGAAATTAAGAAAACAATCTCATTTATGCTTCCATCAAAAAGAATGAAGTACCTAGGAATAAATTTAACCAAGAGATAAAAGGTCTATACTTTAAAAACTCTAATCCACTAAGGAAAGAAATTGAGGATGACACAAACAAATGAAAAGATAAACCATGTTCACAGGTAGGAAGAATTAATATTGTTAAAATATTTCATACTACTTAAAGCAATCTACAGATTCAGTGGAATCCCTATCAAAATACCAATGGCGTTTTTCACAGAATGAGAACAAATAATCCTAAACTTTGTAGAGAACCATTAAAAAAAAAAAGAAAAAGAAACCTGAAGAGCCAAAGAAAACTTGAGGAAGAACAAACCTGAAGTTATCACAATCCCAGGTGTCAAACTATACTACAAAGCTATAGCAATCAAAACATTATGGTACTAGCATAAAAATACATATATAGATCAAAAGAACAGAACAGAGAGCCCAGAAACAAACCCATACTTAACATGATTAATCAAAGCAAGAATGTACAATGGGGAAAAAACAGTCTCTTTCATAAGTGGTATTGGGAAAACTGGACATCTACATACAAAAGAATGAAGCTGGACCACTTTCTCACACCATATACAAAAATAAACTCAAAATGGATTGAAGACCTAAATGAGAGATCAGAAACCATAAAACTCCTGAAAGGTAACATAGGCAGCAATCTCTTAGAATTAGCCATAACAACATTTTGATGGATCTGTGGCAAGAGAAGCAAAAGCAAAAATAAACTATTGGGACTACACCAGAATAAAAAGTGTTGTGCCACAAAGGAAATGATCAGCAAAACAAAAAAGGCAACCTACTGAATGGGAAAAGATACTTGCTAATTCTATATCTGATAAGGGTTTAATATTCAAAATATATAAAGAACCCATACAACTCAATACTAAAACCCAAATAATCTAATTAAAAGATCATTAGGCACCTGAATAGACATTTTTCCAAAGAAGACATACAGAAAACAACAGATGAATGGAAAGAAGTTCAACATCAATTAATTATCAGGGAAATCCATACCAAAACCACAGTGAGTTATTAGTTTGCACCAGTCAGAATGGCTGATGTCAAAAAGACAAGAAATAAGTGTTGGTTAGGATACCATATGATTTTATTCATATGTGGAATCTAAAAAAACATAACAAATTAACAAACAAACAAGAAACAAGAAACGGACTCATAAATATCAAGAACAAACTGGTGGTTACCAGAGGGGAAGGGAACGGGGGGATGGGCAAGATTGGTGAAGGGGATTAAGAAGTACAAACTTCCAGTTATAAAACAAGTAAGTCAGAGGGATTAAAGGTACAGCATAGGGAAGACAGTCAATAATCAGTAATAATGTTGTGCGGTGATACATGCTAAGTATACTTAACCGTGGTGAGTACTGCATAATGTATAGAATTTTGGAGTCACTATGCTGTACCTATGAAACTAACACAACATTGTATGTCAACTATACTTCAAATCAATCTATCTATCTACTACCCATCCATTCATCCATCCATTCATCCATCCATCCAAGAAAATACAGCCAGTAGAACATCATTTCAAGGCTCTTTAATGATACAGGAAATTTTCCACTATGCAATGTTAACTGAAAAAGAAGAATATAAAGTTGTACAGTAAAATTCTAATTGTTTTAATAATAAAAAGTAGATCTCAACAATGGGCAATGTGTGGGACCCTTTTGATTATTACATTGGATGGAGGGGAGAGTCTGCTGGCATCTCTACCCAGCTGAGTAGAGGCCAGGGATGCTAGAAACATTCTAGAATTTACAGGCCATTCCTTAACAACAAAGAATTACTCTGCTCAAAATATCAGCAGTGCTGAGGTTGAGAAAGAAATCCTACTATGGAAGAGAAATATTTTAAGAAAATATACTCTACTTACAACAGTTTGTCTATGACTTCATTGTTCATTCTAAACATTTCTGTATTTTATAAATGATCTATAACGAGCATATTATTCTTTTATAAGTAGATAAAAATAACATTTAAAGAAAAAAACCTAAATTTGCCCTTTCCTTTTTGAAACAAATCAGTAAGTAATGAGGTCAGCATAGAAACAGGTTGAGAAACTGGCCAGAGCATCAAAGGAGAAAGATCAACAGAGCATGAATATGAATTATCATGGGATTTTATTTCTGCTCTTAAGTTCCATGGGGGATTTGGAGGGAAATGCCATCAGCCACCTGGGGTGTTGGGAATAAAAAGCAGCATGCTACTCTGTGATTCCGATTGAGCCAAGCAGAGGCAGTCACAAGAGGAACAGGAACAAGAACTACGAGGCTATTTTGTGTAAGTATCTAAAATATCCCCAAAATATCTGGACATCCCCCAGGAGCTGTATATCTTGGAATCTCTTAGGGACTCAACAATTTGGAGTATCTATAATATTCAAATTTATACAACCCTCATCTATTTTTCTCTAGAGCTACACCACAACGGAAAACTCTTGAGACACTACAATTGCCCCTTTAAGTCTGAGCATCAGCCTTTTCTTAAGCTGATTCAGAAAACACTTCCATATAATGGCTGAGAAGAAGAAAAAAAAAGTTCCTATCCTCTTCTCCTGTTAAGTCCATTCTATCATATAAATTCACCATTAATATAGATGCAACTTACTGAACCCAATAAACAATTTAAAATTAATTACCAATTTAAGTCAAAGAAATGTAATATTTTAAAATATTTACTCTTTTACCATGTAGCAAAACTTTCTTAATATGCAGAAATATTTCTAGGTTTGAAATAGCTTTATTCTGAAATGCTCAATGATTAAAAGAAAGGGAGAAAAGCTCATTCACAATAGCAACATCCCCTGGATGCATCTTCCTGCTTTTTCTCTGTTCTCTGTAATTTCTTAAATAAAATTTATAGAAAATCCTTGTGTAATTGCAAATCAACACTTTAAAAGAGTTATTACTGCAGCAATGTGAAAAATGACCAAGAGTTCTCACAGTTCCTGTTGTCAACCAGTGAGACTACAACCTGATTGCGATTTCCTGTCATTTTCCGGGCTACCTGGGCAGGTCTTTCAGGGAGGGCCAGTGATTTCAATGAAGGGTCATGGCTAATTGCACCACTGTACACACCATCCCAACGCGAGAATCATACCCCTAGATCAGCGAGCTGCCACAACACCATCCCAATCACAGTAAATTGTCCTTAGTTATTATAATAGCAAGACATACAATATGTATGTGTATGTCTGGGGGATAGATTGCAAAATAAATGATTTTATACTTTAATAACACATAAACCTAAAATACAAAAAAAAAAAAAGGATTTGGATTGAAATGCAGACTTTTTAATTTCTATACTTGGCTCCATTTGCCAACTTTTCTTCCTCTAACATACCCTATCCTGGCCCCAGCTCCACCTTTACAAGTGTTTACTGCTTTCTTAGAACAGAGACTCAGCTGGACATATTATAGACATCATTCATTCATTCATTCATTCACTTAACAAATATTTCTGAGTACTTACTATGTGCAATCCCTCTTTAATCTTCACAAAAATACATATGGTGGGCCATACTTAATTCATATTACAGACAGGAAGTTAAGATCAAAGAAATTTAAATAAATTGTTCAAGGTGATATAGATACCATAAGCATAACAAGGATTTAATTCATCTGCTGAGTTCAAAGTTCATTCTTTTTTTTTTTTTTTAAGATTTCATTTATTTATTTGACACAGAGAGAGGGAGAGAGCAAGCACAAGCAGGAGGAGGGGCAGAGGGAGAAGCAGGCTCCCTGTTGAGCAAGGAGCCTGATGTGGGGCTCAATCCCAGGACCCTGGGATCATAACCTGAGCTGAAGGCAGCCGCTAAACCAACTGAGCTACCCAGGCGCCCCAAAATTCATTCTTTCTATTATACTCTATTTCCCCCTAAGATCACACTGCTAGCAAACATATAATTTTAGGAATAGCAGTAAGATGACTTTTTCAAATAAGTTCCTTCAAAGGGGTTTTATATCCCACAACTAGAGATTTATTCTTCTTAGTGGCAAAGTGATCTTAATAAATAAATAACTCTTAAAAATGAAAGACAAAAGTTATTCAGTCATTTTTACTTTAATGTGAGTGACTTTCTGGATTTTCTCTTGAGAAAAATTGATAATGGAGAAAAATAGAGAATATGAGCTTATGGCACATGAATATAAGTAAAAGAAAGTGGAACCAGTCAGAGCATAAGAAAAGAATTACCAGACAATACGAAAAATCAGTTCATCTTATTTCAACCTGACTTGAAGTATATCCTTTCTTTTATTCCATTATTGGCCAAGAGATTAGATAGATAGGTAGTAAGAAGCAATATGTGTGTTTGGAATCGATTGGTTTAAATTTTTTCTCCACTGCTTGTTGACTATATAACATCGGTCAAGATATTTAACCTCTAAGCTTTAGTTTTCTCATCTGTAAAAGGGAAATGAAGCTACCTACCCAATTGGATTGTCATAAAGTTTAAATTATAGAGTATCTGTTTCATGACTGTTATTCTATAAATGGTAATGAATAAGTCATTAATGGAGAAATATATATGAATTCAAAATTGTATATTCAAAAATGCAACGGATTCAAAATTGGTCAAAGGACTGCATCTAGAAGTTAATGCTCACCCGAATTTCTTGTATTCTCCACATTTTTAACTGCCTTATGGCCAGGTTGGGGTCATACAACTAATTCCAGCCAGTGAACTCTGAGCACAAGGACACAGAGGAAGCTTGGAGCCTAAGTGAAAAATAAACTTTGGTGTGGAAAGTCACTGTGATGTGGGGCATTAATCTGTTACTGTTGCACAACTTAGTCTATGAATTACTTGAGTCCATCTGTAGTACATCCTTGAGTACGGTCTGTTGTACTGCACTTCAGGGCTCCATCCATAGGCACGCCCAAGATAACATTATTGTCAATGATTGCATGATTATTAGAAGCTGATTATATTTAAGCAGACAAAAAGCTGGCAGGAACAGGTGATAAAAAAAGATGATAAAATGCCAGGCTTCAGAAAGATCACAAGAGACTTAAACAATGATCCAAATTAAATGTTCTAAAGCTAAACTTGTATAAATACTGAGTCTTATATACGTAGCTCCAAAACGTCAACTTCCCAAACACAAAACTGTAGAGATATGATGGAGCAGCGATGTGTGTGAGGAATCTGCAGGATGTTCCCATGTCAGTAATTATTCTGTAAATGTACATATTGTAACTCTAATAGTTAATTTAGACCTACATTAAAATGGTCTTAAATAAGCCATTAAAAGTCCCATTCTCTTATGCTAGCCAAACATTCCTTAAGTACAGAAACCTGTCTTCTTTATCTGAAGATAATAAGTCCTACGAAAAGTCCATTTAAAGTCAATCCATTTCATAATACATGCTGGAATTTTCGATTTGCCCTCATGAACTCTGCTCTCCATCTTTCATCTGCTCTGTGCCCAAGGAATCAGATCTTATTAGCACTCTGGCATCCAATTAGTTTAGGCCATTTGGAGGCCCTGGTAGGAGAGGAAAGGGTAGGAGGAGAGGGAAGTCAGAGTATTTCCCAGGCTTCCTCTCTGTACCAAGATGAGTTGGCTGTATTCCCCGCCTCTACCAAAGGTAACTCTCCATACAGTTACTCTCTCTTAGTCAAGTAACTGTTCTCCAACTGACTCCCCACTATCGCTAGCCCCAAGGTACTGTATGATCCCTTGGTAGTTTCTCTAAAACCTCTCCAGACCTTTATAAGTAGTAAATTCTACTCAATTACCAGTTTCACTGTGCTTTCTGCTTCCAACCAAGACCCAGACTGATATAAACTAAAGTTCACAGTACATACAGAATAAACAAAAAGATAGTTTGATTAGGGATTTTTATGCTGAAAAATGAAAATGAACAAAGAAGAAAACAAGGGTGTCTTACGTGCACTGAATTCATGTTGTTTTCAACTTTTTACCTTTTTCTAGAACAAAGAAAAACAAGTCTTTTGTTTGTTTTTGGTGTGGTTTTACCAGTATAATTTTATGACATTACTATAGAACATTCTTCACTTTTGTTTAATGTTTCTTCACAATTATAAATCTTTGCAAAACAATGTTTTGATGTCTTTGCAACTTTCATTAAGACATCTCCTAATCATTTTTCTTCAAATCATCCTGCATGAAGCACACAGTATGCTTTACTCTTCTTTAATTTTAAGTGACACAATCCCATCAAATTCTCCTTTTATACTGTTTCCCCATGTGCTAGGATTAGCTCTCCACTTTCACATTAATTGATTTCATAGAATTCTATATTTTCTGCATACTTTTCAATTTAATCTTGCAATCATCCTGCATTAGGCAAATGGTCACATTAATTAGTGAAATATTACCATGTTATGATAATTATGCTCCCCTATGCAACTTCATTATGGCAGTGACTGTAACATGAGTCCTGGACAAAGGAGAATCGCTGTCTACCAGAACCCATCCTGGGCATGAAACTTTGAGAGAGACAAAACATACAGAATGAATCCAGAAGCCTACAGAGGGCTGTGTCCTTGTGGCTGAAGGTACTGCCAGTATTAAGGCCCTACATCTTAACAGTTACACCCCACAAAGACCCAAAGATAAGCCAAAGGAAAACAGAGAGCAGCTAAGAGAACTTGAGGGAGTGTTCTCTCCCACATGGCATCCACTATGTATGGGAGGCCAGCAGTAATTTAGTCCTCCAGGCCTGATTCACAGAGAAAATTTAACAAAGATTTTATGTGCACCAATACTAAACAATACCTCCTCCAATTCCAAACTTCTCTGACTACTACAACAGAATACAGCACAAAAGGATGATAGACAGAATTTTATATTTTTGAGGGTCCTAACTTTAGACTGTAATCCAAAGAAACAAAGGCAGAGACCACAGTGTCCCCAACAGCCTATGTCAAACATCGAAAATATTAAAACCAACAGATTTTATAGATCAGATAGAGAACTACACCATCTATATCTTTACTAATATACTAATATACTTGCTGATTCATTGAGGGGCTCTAATCACCCCAAGAAAAGATGCTTTCAGACAGAGCTGAGAAAAGATAGAAGTAAAGCAAAAAACAGAGGAGCCATTATGCTAATGCATGGTCATTCAAGGTTCTTTTGCACTGAGGAGATCATGTTGGAACAAACAGAAGGGAAACAACTATTCACTTTTCTTAGCTGGTGCCAAGTCTGTTCAAACATGAGAAATTTAGTGATTAGGAGGCCTCTAGTACTACAGTCTCAAGTCTTGGCAGGCTTACTGTTTAAATATTCAACACCAGGCGAGTGAAATATTTTTCTTAGAAAAATTTAAGAAGTCTGTCTTCAAGTATCTGCAGGTTTATCCTATAAAAGGGAATTCAAATGAAATTCTTTCCCTCTTAAGTATTCAAGAAATGGTCCTTAGGACTGTATTCATCCTTCCCTGACTGTATCATATGCCATCTCTTTAGAAGACTTCCCAGTCTCAATCAACATTTCCCACCTGCGTCTCCACAGGATCTCTCATAGCTTTCCGGAGTCCTGGTCTCAGGCTACCTCACAGTAAAACTAGTAGCGTAGTTACCTGACCTCCTTCTGCTGTCACATTGCCAGTAATGTGTGCATCAGAATCACCAGAGAAGTCATCTCAAGTCAAAGATGCTCAGGCCACCCTCACACAGTCTGATGCGGTAAGTCCAGGCAGCAAACACATTTCTTATCTGTTCATTAACAAGTACTCAACTTGTATATCCGATCCCCTCAAAATCAATACTGATAAAAAGAAGATATTCAAATCAAACTAGGAAAGTTGACAACCAGGTGATGAATTCTATTGCACGATGTTGCCCCCCTCAAACCCAGCTGTGCCTCTGGTCATGAGGCATGCTGAGGGTGAATAGTGACTAGACAAGATGACTAAAAGCACCGGCTCAAGAGTGGTCCTGGCTGAGTCTGAACTCTGACTCTACAATGTTCTACTTAAGTGACCTTGGGCAAGCTACTTAACCTGTCCATGAGTCAGCTCCTTCAACGCTCAAGTAATCATCCTAATAGTGACTACCTCACAGGCTTGATGGGAGAACTCCGGGAGTTAGTGAAGTATCTAAAGTACATAGAGCAGTGCTAAACAGTGAGGGGATGAGTGAGCGTGATATCAGTTAACAACAAATCCTGGCTGAGGAAAGTTTATGACAGTAACTGATTTAACCTTTTCTTATAGTCTTCAAATCTCCACAGGTGACCCCAATGCAAAACCAGGGATAGAAGCAAACTCAGGCACCTTAGCAGGTTTCAAACTTCCCCCCCCCAAAGTGAAATGGAGGGTCCCTATAGCTTTATGATAGCATTTATAAATAAATTTCTGACAATCTGACCATCGTGAATTCAGCTTTAGCGACATCTATAATTATCCTTTGGAAATTTGCCCTAAGCTGAGACTTGACAGAATCTGTATGAGCAGATTTTGCCTTAGAAATTTTTCTTTCTGCTGCTGTTCCAAATAAGCTAGTGATTTAAGATACTGGAGAGAAAAAAAGTCCTTGGAAGGTGAACAGTTGGCCATGATTAATAAAATGAATGAGAAAAACAAGAAACATCTAAACAGATACCTTAATAGGAAATTCATCTTACTATAGGAACATAAAGTATGAATAAAAATATAAGTATACGAATTTGGCAAGTCTAGTGTCATGAAATAAATTATGATAACACTGTTATCATATTCATTATGATTAATATTAGAATAAACAGGTGGCTTCGTGATGCAATTAAAATAAACAGATATGCATATAGTTTACTACGTGGAAAAAGTGATCAAAGTGACATTAAATCATACACTAGTAAAGTAAAATTAGAATATCACGCACAATATACACATGTACATATATGTATATATACATACGTGTATGTATATCTACGTATAATGTATGAGTAATGCAATGGAAACATAGTTATCCCCTAGAACGTAAAATTTCCATCTCATTTTAATATTGACTGATGGTTAAACCACTGAGTAGAAAATCTAAGACCACATTGTCACCTGACAACTCTGAATGAAACATTTTGGTAACAGATAAAAGGCTTTTCCCAGGAAATAACAGTTTTCTATTTAAGCAGGCCATGAAAATCACCAAACCCAAGACTTATGAGTCTTTCAGGACAGATTTCTAAAATGCACCCATCCAGACGTCCTCAAGCCCAACAACTCAACTTACAGCAAGCAAGGAAGGTGTACCTCCACCATTACAACCTCTCTCCTGCCACCCACCCTCAAGTTCCTTCATCCTTAAAAATGAGAAATTAACCTAGTACTAAATCTAAAGAAATATATTACTAGTGCTAGATCAACACTTTCATTGGTCTTGACCTTCCAGAGCCCCTAGGAAGTTTGAAGGGTTTTTGACGACTCTGACGATCTTGTGATGCCCACCAGCATCTCCTAAGAGTAGTTGGCCACAGAGATTTGTGGCGCCAAGATCCTCTCTACATTAAAACATACTTCAAAGTTCTCTCCTGATTCGATCCACCATCCTGGTCCACAGATCATAAAAATCACTGAGGACCAACGTCAGGGCAAAAGGTATTTGTTCTTAGAGACAGACTGTGCAATAGTTCACAAGCATTGACTCCATCTGCATCACACAATTTCCAGGGCTTGGGTTCTGGATACGCTGCACACAGTTTTCTGGTCCCTCAAAATCCATCATAACATAATGACATTACAGAAATTCATAGTGACTATCCGGGAAATAAGTGTATGGCAAATAATTCTAAGTCTAAATAGACGCTAATCCTGAAGAGGAAATAAAAATTCTAGATTATAAGTGTATTGCGTAACTTTCTTCCACAAATCACAGCCTTATTTTACATTTTGTTACTTTTGCTAATATGTACGTAGCACCTGCCATGCATCGGGGTTGTGCAAGTACTTTATATGTTTTCTCATTTAGTCCTCCAGAAAGAAAGAGAGGCTTAGAGAAGTCACCCTCATTGCTGGTTTGTCTAATGACAGAAACCTTGCTCTTAAGAATTCATAGATGTTTTTGGCCTTAGTTTTGAATGTCTCATCCTGAGTCATTCCTACTCTCAATCATTCTAGCTTCTAATTGTATGCTTTTTTTTTTTTCTTCTAGAGACAAAACACTCAACCAGTGCTATTTATGACTTCTGTGACTTTGGCCTATCCATGCCCATGTTTTAAGCTCTTCCTTGGTCTCTGGTGTGCTAGTTTGCTTCAGAAGGTTAACTTTCTAGTCCTGTGACAGCCCGCCCCTTCTTCTGCCACACCCCAGACCCTCTCAGCTCTGATACTAATTTCTAAAGCAGACATCCTAAGCTGGTGGCTTAGAGATGGGATCAAACCAGAAGATATAGTTCAATTGCCCTGCCATATATTTTTTGTTGTTTGTATTTTGAAGTAGTTGTAGACTTCTAAAACCGGGCTGAGACTTCTTCTTTTGGAAAGATCTCTTAAGATGGGACACGAACTCTCCACTTTACCATTAGTATTGTCTGCCTGGCCCCTACAGTTTTTGAGTTTTAGACCCAGGATTTAACATAACCATTTGTTGTTTTGTCTTATGCTGTTGTTGTTGTTTTGTTTTGTTTTTAAATACTATCCAGAGACAGTTGTGAGTCTCTGTCATCTCTTAAGCAATATATCATAATCTTATGCAGCAATAGTGAATCCTCAGCTCTGTCTTTGCAGGTGCCCTCACCTGAAATATGCCTAAATAAATACATAAATAAATAAAAGGGCCTCTGACAAGACTAAAATTTGTGTTTTCACAGTCAGATTGTCTTATTGAGGCATGTTTCATGAAGGAATAGAGTTTGAGAAGTATCATCTTGCATAAAAATAGAATTACAGTTCTCTTACCCAGAGTTATGTGCTCATAAGCCTTTTTATGGACAACAGATGTGATGATCCAGATGGAGAATTGCATTAAGCCTGATGACTCTATCCGAGCAACCTATTAGAGGGCCCGACGGCTGCCACGCTGAACGGGAAGATGGAAGCAACGACCAGCCGTGAGATTACTTGTGATGGGTAGGAACCTCGATAGCTAACTTCATCTGACAAGTAGTCAATTCCTTGAGCTTCAGTGTTGTGTTTTTTTCTTTGGGGACTGCAACCTCTGGTTCGATCAAAGAAGCTAATTAATGATAAATTCTGTTATGGGGAATTGGAACTGACAGCTTAATTCTGTACTCAGTTCTGACAACTTTGGTGGGATTTACTCTGTCCCATCAGTAAATCTGTAAGCACATCATCTGAGGCGACCCAAATAATTACCTCTAAGTATTTCCTGTGTAGGAACCTATCCTACGGATAGATTCTCATGTCTGCAATGTCATTTATAGCAGAACCACTTACAAAGGAAAAACGAGTGGAAATCTTTTGAATATCTATTAATTATGAGTAGGGTGAAGAATAAATCAAATTGCAACCAATCTATTATTAAATGTAAATTAGGTGAAATCGGGATTATCTATTTTCTTCACAAACACTAGGGGTGGCACATTTTTCCTATAAAGGGCCAGATAATAAATATTTTAGTTTTACAGGACATAGGAACTGTGTCATAACTACTTGACTCTGTTTTATAGCACAACAGAAGCCATAGATATTATGCAAACAAAGGAGTGTAACCATGGTCCAATAAGACTTTCTAAAACATGTGAAGCAGGCTAGATTTTACTCAGGGGCCACAGTTTGTCAAACCTCTGATAACAGGAATCCTATAACATTGCAACTGTCCTGCACAGCACCCATCCACACATATCTTCATGCCCTTCTACTAAATCATAGCAGTTAACATTAAATGAATAATTACTCTGTACCCTGCTGAGCCTGTTGCAGACACTAAGTAGAGTCATCTTGATAACAAAATGATGAGGTGTGTGTTGCTATTATTCCCATTTGCCAAATGAGCAACTGAGATTGAAAGGGTTACGTCACTGCCCTTGCTTATAGAGCTGGGTAGTGACAGAACCAGGATACATCACCTCATTAAATCTACAGCCCATCTGTGATAAGCTAGGCCATGTGAAGATACAGCTTTAAATCATTAAGCATGATACAAATGGCAGTCAAATTATGAATAATTGCTTTGCTTTGTAAAGAAGGCAGCAGACACACAAGTGGAACTGAAAAAATCCACACAACACGTGCACTAATAAACCCTTGCCTCTTGATCCCAGCCACTGTTCATTATCACACTATCTTCCCATTAAGTCACTGCCACTGTCAAGTCAAAACAGTGACTTAGAAAATTGTTTCTGTAGGGCATTTCTTTGTCTTCAAACAGCCCCAAATCCTCACTCCTCCTATGGCTGCTTTTTGTCACCCTCACCTGCTTCTAACCCTGGAGGTAAATTTTTACTTCTGCTGGGGCAAAAATGAGGATTTACATGGCAGGGGGCAGTGATTATTAAGCTATTAACCAAGACTGCCAACAGAGACTTACATATCTTAGTAATAAACTGTAAAAACACCTAAGAATTAGCTACTTAACAAAAATGAATTTGATGAGAAGCCAAACTGAAAAGCCTCTCCCCCCTCACATCCAGGCTAATTTTTCACCAAGTATATGTAGGAAGCTATAAAAATCTCTCTCCAAGATAGGTGCCCATTAGCTGTACACTCAGAACAAATTCAGAGAGCCTCTCCCTATTGCTGCACACTGTTTTCCTGCAAACCTCCCACTCACGATAAGCCAGAACTGCTTTCAACTTCTGGAAATCAGCTAGCAGCCAGAAGGATAGATTTCTACACCAAATAGCAAATAAATTCAGGAATTCTCACAGGAGCAATCAAGAGATGTTTACAATGGACTCCTCTGTGCCTGCCCTATGGCTGCATTGGTGTGGGTAAAGAAGAATCCAGAGAAAGAAACCTACAAGGGGCTCTAGGACACCTTTGACTGCCTTCCTAGGAATTCAAAGACCTTCATTCCCAGCTTCTCCAAGACTGCCCATAATGGGAGAGAGGGAATTTGTGGTCTAATTAAGAAAAGGCGGGTTTTAGACAGGGGTATGCTGGGTGGCTGGAGTCTAGCCACAAATTGGATACTGAGATCATTTTCTTATGACCTACAGCCTCGGGTTAGATGCTCTCAATAACCCTGTAAGAAAGTCAGCTAAGTATTATTATCCTCATTTTCCACAAGAGGACATGCAAGCCCAAATAGGGTAAGTGACCTAGGGTATCAGCTGGTATGGGACAGAGCAGTACTGGAACCTGAGCCTTCTGACTCAGTTTATACCCAATAAGTTGAAGACCAATACAACTGGGGGTGGGGGGAATCCCTTTTATAGTAATCTTTTCTAATGCCTTGGAGGGAAATTATCTTCATCCACAAATTTAATCAGCCTAAGAAATAGTCCCCACCCCTTGTGCTATCTAGGGTCATGGAGAGAAACTGAAGTAGAACCCAATTCCACTTGTTGTGTGATCTCTGGTAGGAAATTTAATTTCTCTGGGCCTCAGCTTCCTCACTTATGAAATGTGGAGAATGCTTTTCTTGATAATCTCCAGATTTATGGAGGCAAAGATCTAAGAATACAGGTGTAAGGTCTTCAAAGAAGCATCAAAGGCCCTTCAGTTGTCAGCCTGAATACAATCTGCTGGTCTGCTAAGTACATGGTCGCAATATAGGGGCACAATTTGGGTTTTCATTCAATTATTTTTTTCCAAGACATAGTTTCCTATGAATTTGCTCTTCCTTTTTTTTTTTTTTTTTAACCTAGGGTAACACATATGAGCTCGTAAGCACAGAAAGTAGCATTTTCATTTACAGCAACCCACTGTCTGTGCTAAGCGATAAAATTCAAATTTTATTTACTGTGCATACTCCTTATACAGTAAATCCTACCAGAATATGACATGGGCCTGGTACTCATGACGTCAAGGATTTGAGGGAATAAGGTGATAATTGATTTCAGGTGAAGTCATTGGCCAGGATCCTTTGAAGGGTTTCGTCTCTTTCAAAGAATGCTTTAGAACAACTTAAGCGAAGAACATGGGTATTGTAGCCAGGCCAATATGGGTTCAAATTCTAACATGGGCTCTTGCTGGCCATTTGATCTAGAGCGACGCACATAAGTTCTTTGGTTTTCATTTTCCCATATACAAACTAGGAATTAAAATATGTATTTCACAGGATTATTAGAAGACTTAGAGATCACGTATGTAAAATATCTGATACTTAAGAGATCCCTAGTATCCCAAGTCAGTGGTCATCGTCATCTTCACCACCATCTTAATATTATTATGTAGATAAATACTGTTTGACCTTCACAGTTTTAAAAACTGCCTACTGTTTTCAATAGGTGTGGTTACTGAGTCTTAGAGGATTTAAATTTCTGGCTCCAGATCAATTAATAAATAGCAGACTTGAGAGTCACATTCCATCAGAGCACACACGCAACACTCAACCACGCTATCGTTGTTACTGCTCACGTTCTTGCATTTTCTTCACCTTTCCTACTGGATATATCCAAAAACAGGTCAGGGTAAACTCTGGAGAGCACAAGATGCTGCAGCTCACTCTGAGGGCGGCACTCAGCACTATGGGAAGGGAACAGCTAACTGCACTAAGAGGCTAGGTCTGCCTCTTCCAAGGCATGTGACCTTGAAGATCTTTTCTGCTGAGCCTTAATGTCCTCGTCCGCAAAGTGAGTTTAACTATAATGCCCTACAGCATAGCTTTAAAAATCAAATATAAAAACATCTATGACAATACTTTGTATAGTGTAAAATACTGTATGATCATGTTTATGTTAATTGGTTTTACTGCCATTACCAGGGGCCAAGTCATAAAGAAGGCCTGTAGAAGCTGCCTTACTCAGTAATAGAAAGTGAGGGGAAACGTTTCTGGCTCTGCTAAAGGAAAAATCAATGTCAACTTTATCCCAATATTAATGACAAATTTGCCAATCCTAAGTCTTGTACTTGCATGTGCGGGATGCAATTCCAAGTCTTAAGAAAATATTAAAGAATAACAAAGAACTGCTTAACCAATATGTCTGCCCAAGATCAGAGAACACAGAATTAACAATGTAGGATGTAGATGTGACTGGTCCTGTGCAATTTTGTTAAACATTTCCTTAAAGCCAACTCCACTCAATGCTTTTATGGCCTCAATATTACCACCAATGTTTTCTTCCTGTCAATTGCTTTATAAAACTAGAAAAGATGGATTTGACTCTCCTAGGCACCAAACCCCAAAACCATATCTTCCTGTCAATGAAAACACAAAGAAGCTTGGAAAGTTAGGGGAAATTTATCAGGCCTTAGCCAGACCTTGCCAGGCCCTCCAATTCATTCAACTGTTCCTTGTGAGCACTTCCTCCTTGAGAAGCCATACTCTGCAGAGGTGGGCAAGTGCTTACACCGGCTTGACCTGGTCTAATTATCATCCTCAGTGGCACTGATTATAATTGCTCACTTCAGCTGATGAAACCTAACAAGTAGTTCACGTCATAGCTGGCCCCTCAAGACAGCCCTCCTGATCCTCAAGTTATTCTGGGGGTCAATGTGCATATTGAAACTTCTTCCTAATGAAGTACACTGGGGTTGCATGCTACAGTGTGTGAAGTTGTAACTTAGTAAAGGGTACAATTATCTTGTATTATTTGTGACAGGATGCTCTGCAAGAAAGTAGTTTGGCAGTAATAATTAACGGAGTAACCTACGTATTCCTTGTGTGGGACACTGGATGAAGAGGCACCGTACTACAATATATAAAAGCAGGTATTATCATGCATGTTAGATGAAATATCTAGTATACTAACAGATCTTTAATTTGTGGGAGCTAAATCATGTTCTGAAAACTCTGAAAAACTATGCTCTGCACCCCTGCACATAGGACCAGATGGAGAGATAAGCACCATCACCAAATGCTAGACCACAGGAGAGCAGGGCTATGTCCACGTTGTTCAATATCCCATCCCAGGTGCTTAGTACAGTGCCTGGCATACTGCAGTCACCTTATCAACACCACTGAATGAATGAAATCAATAAAGGTAAGCTAGTTAGCCAGAAACAGAAGCTAACATTTACAGTTATTTATCAGTTCTTGAGAAAGAAATATGTTCTCACCTGCTTTATTTAGCTTTGGTGTTTTCTCCATGTATAAACTATGCAAAAACTTACCAGGGCACAGAAAGTATTGTGGGCACAGCCAGATTTCCAGTTGGCATCCACTGTGAGCTTCTCTCTCCATCCTCCTATCCAAATCCCAACTTCAGGGGGCTCTGTTGACACTACAAGATCTTATCCTCACACTCACTCTTACTACAAGGATCCAGTGTACCAATTGTTTTAAGGCAATACAAATTTCAAAATAAACTTGAAAACTCCAAACTCATGTGAAGATATAAAAAAAGTTAACCAAGTAAGAACTGGAATGAAATATTTAAGAATAGAGTTTAGGAACAAGCCACTTTTGTTGTTTGAAAAATGTAGTAAAAGCTAACTTTTCCAGTTTAAGCTAATATTAGTCTGCTAATCCCTCATTAGACAGAGTCAGACACTATAATTAAATTTGATAATTATGGTGATGATCTATAGTGCTTACCCATGATTAATAAATAATATTCTGTTCACACACTAATATGTGAATATTTAGAAAGTATTTCTTTCATGTGAAATGTTTATGATCATTAAAAATAATTATTTGCTATTAGACTAAAGCAGATAAACTATAGTTAAATGCTGATGATCCAGTTCTCACAGGCAACCTGTGCCTTTGCTATATCCTAGAATGCTTACGGAATTTTTTTTTTTTCCTGAGCAAACAGGTAATTCCAAAACTTTATTATCCATGTGATTCTCCAAGAGGGCTGGTTAAAATGCAAATTCTAGGATTCTACCCCAAAGTCTCCCATTTATTATATCTGAGCAGAAGGAGCCCAAGAACATTCATTTTAAATTATCCTCCCCACAGTTTCTGATTCACTAGATTAAGGTCTAGTCCTAGACTTACTTTTTTTTTTTTTTTTTTTTTTGCTGTCCATTTATTCTAGTCATAATTTTTGGAGATGATCAATTCTTAAGTGTTCTAAAATTATAGTCAGAAAATTATGGAGAAAATTAATATGGGATGTGTAGGAAAAGAGGAGTCTGGGAGAATTAATCGTTCTTCTTAAAGAGCATGAGACTTGCATAATTTAAAAAAGAATGAAACTCTTTTCATACAGAGTTTGCTTTTATTTTTAGTTCCAAAATCTTAGTTTTATTTGGGGTTGAGGAAGAATATTTTACCCACCAAAAGACTACAGAGCATTGGGAAAGACCATCAAGTAAATATTGGTATAATATATAAAATAGAACATAGTACCTAAAAGAGTAGATTTGTCATCAACATTTGTTGAATAAAGTGGACAAATGCCTTAATGAATAACTATAGTTGCTTATGAGAAGAAATATATTTTTACAGATATTAGAATTTTCCATTCAACAAAGTGGTCTTGTAACATAATTCTGGGGTTCATTCTGTGAAATTGTATTAAGGGTGACAATACATCTATTTTAAGTTTTTAGCCAGTACTCTTTTCATTCTAAGTAGCAGAAACCCCAATTAAGAATCATTAGCAGAATAAATAAATAAATAAATAAATAAATAAATAAATAAATAAATAAATAAAACATATCAGACATTTACAAAAGTGGCAAGTCCAAAAGGAGATTTTTTTGAATCAGGTGCAGCTGGATCCAGGAGCACAGAAGATTTTTGTTGTTGTTGTTTCTATTTTCATTTTTTCAATGTTTTAGCTCTCCTATCTCTTTACTCTGCTTTTGTTTCCTCCACTCTCAAGCAAACTCCCTTTACATGGTGACAAAAAAGGCTGCCATTAACACCAAATTTACATCTATCCTACTAATACTTTCAGCAGTAGAAAGAGAACAAACCACTTCTATTTGAATAGCTCAAGCAAACTTCCCTCCGAATGAGCTCTGATTGGACCTGATTAACATGACTTATGTGGCACTTCCATCACTGAATCAATCACTGTCCAAGAACAGAGGCTTAGGCCTGAGACACAACCGCCCGTAGACTCAGAACATGGCTCGCCACACCAGAACAACATGAACTGAGAATGGAGGAATGATACGTCTCAAAGCAAAATTAAGGCAAAATCCACGACATCAAAGTCTGCTATAGATATTGTCAAACCAAAGCCCTAATGAACCAAGAGAAATGGGTTTTAAAGAAAAATTCATGTGAGAGTAAGTGCATTCTTTATGGCATTCCGGGTGAGGCATGTAATTTAAAAAGAAGATGACAACAGTAACAGAATACGTTTGAAATGTTAAGAACATTCAGTTTAGGACAGTTCTCTGCAGTCCCACATTGAGACATAATTTTACAGCTAGAAGGACCTTAAAGACCAAAGACCACTCAGTCTCATTAAGTGGGATACAGATGAAGAAATTAAAATTTTCAGGATGTGGCTCCCTTCTACATGTCCATTTCCATCTCTCAGCATTGAATCCCTTCTTTTACTGTCTAGCCCACTACCGTCCAATACAGTAGCCATGTGGCTGCAAAGCACTTGAAATGAGGCTAGTTCAAATTGAGAGGCGCAGTAAGTAGAAAATACATAGAGAATTTCAAAGACTTAGCATGAAAAAATCATGTAAACTGTCTCATCAGTATTTTATAGATTATGCATTGAAATGCTAATATCTGGATATACTGGGCTAAAAATATATGTTAATTTCATCCATTTCTTTGTACTTTTTTCATCTGACTACGAGATAATTTGAAATCATACAGTCATGTTTGCCTATAGGACTCATATTTGTGGTTCACATTTGGTTGTAGGAGTCAACACTGCTCTCTCCACACTGCCTTTCAGTACCTAGAATGTGCCATACTCCTAATCTCGTGGTTACTGCCCATATTGTGACGGCTGCCTGGAACATTCCTACTTCCTGCTCCTCTTCAGGTTCTAGCATAAGGCATCCTATCAGAAAGACTTTCCCTGGCTGTTCTGTCCCCTTGCTTGTGTTCTCACAGCTCCTTGCCATCACATTCCTCCCTGCATTGTTACCATCTGCTTAACTATCTACCTTCCAAGTCCCTTGAGTTCAGGCACCACGTTTTCCTTGTTCGTGACAGTATCCTGAGCTCTGGGGCTGGCACATAGTAAGCATTTGCTAAGCAATTACCGGACTAACACTAAAGCCCTGAGGTTAAGTTTCTCTCTTAGTTGTCCAGAAACTCATCCCCTTTCTCCTTCCAGGAGTAAGAACTGTATCCCATATACAAACTCTCTAGAACTCAATGATCTTTTTCTTCACTCCTAAATGGCCAAAGTGTTTCATTTGTATTTTTTTCCTTATAGGTGACACAATAGAGGGGTTTTGTCGCTAGAGAATCTAGGCGCTCTTCTGAAGCAATCACAGAGGCAGGTTGCAGAGCTAATGGATACTTCAATCAAAAGGCTTGTGATGTAAGCATCAAGACAAGCAGCTATCATAACATTTAAAACACACCCTGTATTTACTTTCCAGCTTTTTAATTATAAAATCAATGGAGTGTTAATGATTTAAGCATTAGCTCGCCCGCTGGGAATTCCCAAACTCCACTTTTTTGAGGCGTAAATTTCTAAGTTGCTCAATTTACCCAATTTGTCAGAACAATTTCCATTAGCAAATATGAATATTTAATGAAAAGAGAACTGACACAAGCCACTTCCCTTAAGTATCTAATGACTTACTGGAATAAATGAAATATATTAATGAATTAGCTCATTTACTATTTCCATCATGTAACAATCATCTGCAGATGTCTCTGAACATTGTCCCTTGCTCTGTGTTAGAGCTGTGTTTTTGTTGTGATGTGTTGATTTGGTTGTGGATTTTCCCTTGTTTACTGGGCAATAAAGGACATCAACAACATATGGGGTGTTTTCCAAATGTGAACCATCACAAAAATATTTTAAAGTTTTCTCAAACCTCTGTTGTACTGTTTATTCACACCAGACCTACTGTGAATGAAATAAATTAGATGCATGTATATCTGTAAGAGATTAATATATGTATCATTGTGTGCCCTACATTTTGTAGCTTAGAAAGTACCTTCACAAGTTTTATCTTATTGACCCCTAATGGAAGTTACCATTATTCCCAGTCTACAGATGAATTAACCCAGGATTGGAGACGTAACATGCTTACCCAAGTGCCAGAACCAAAACTCAGTACAAGACTTGAAGTTTACTCTCTTTACCCAAAACGTTCCTGGTATCTGGTACATCGTAAAAAGAATTTGCTTTCACAAAATTTCTAATTTCATCTCAATTTTATTATTTTCCTCTTTCTCATGCAATTCAGAGTGCTTGGCAAATAGTAAGTAGTCATTAAATGTTAGCTATATTATTATTCTTTCTTTTAAAGTGAGTTACTAAACAGAAATGGCAATTTTTTAAAAGTTGGATTCTATTGCACTGAGATTTCATTATATTTTTGTCTTTTTAAGACATGTAACTAGACTTCTTATTCCATGGCTCCAAATCTGTATAGTCTGCCTCTCTATGGTTCTATGAACCTCTAAGACAAAAGGCAAATTCTTCAAGTAATGTCAATAGCTGAGGTCTCTTAGAATTGTCATAATTTAAAGTCCCAATTGTCTTGCTAAAGCTTCTATAATGGTGCCAATTAGTACAAATTCTTCTTTCTGGGCCAATGGGAGGGTAAATTTCATGCTCTTTGATTATTAATTTCCTTCCCTTTCCATTTTTAACTCTTTTTCCACAGAGAGTGCTTAAAAGCCCCTTTCACAATCCTCTAAGAACTTCCCTAACCCCTCAATTCCTGACAATGTCCTCAGAATTGAACAATAGAGGCCCTGAAACAGGCATTTTCCATCTACAGAAAAAACCACCTCAATATTTTTTTTTCATTTTCCACGACAATACTGTGTGTTTTTGTTCATGTAGATTAAAATGGATGGTAATAACGATACTCTAACCACAGAATTTGATCTTCCAGCCCAGCTTAGACATACATTACCCCTACAGTCAGTCTGGTTTGACCAGGAACAAGGTTCTCTGAATGGACGTAAGGCAGAGAAATCAGAGACCGAGAGGGAAGACAAAGAGCAAATAGGACCAGGCAGCTTACGTTTGGTTTTAGAATCTTCTCATTTCTTCAATGAATTTCAGAGTATCTGACGTGTGCAAGTACCACCAGAATAGTCTTTACTCTAGAGTTGTACAGCACAGTGTTTTAGAAATTAAACTCTGTATTGCTTAGTTTGTCACCACTAGTAACAACTAGCTATAACGGGCTAGTTTGTTACCACTAGTGGAAGTTTGTTACACCCATTGGTACAGGTACTATTAGTTTGTTACAGCCAGTATTAGTCACTTTGTTACAGCTAGTTTGTTACCACTTAACTGTAGCACTTAGCACATTATTGCCTAAACAAACTCTAACACTTCACTGGCTGTTCACAATAAAAGTTTATTTCTGGCTCACTAAAATTCAAAACCAGACTTTCTCATCTGCAGGCACTTCTCCTCTATGGAAATGGAGATTCAGAGATCTGGACTCGCTCCCTCCTGAGCCATACTGCTCACTGTGGGCTAGACCGAATCACACCTACGGCAAGGCTGGCTGGTATGTAGTCTGCTTATGTGTCGAAACACACACACGCACAAAGAAACAAACAGATCTAGGGGACAGTTAGAAAGTTTCTGCTACAAAGTTTTCAAACAAACCTTGATTTGCATCCTGGCTCAACGGACTCTGTGATCAGGAACAAGGAACTTAAACTCTCTGGTAAGATGAGGGTAATATTTCTATGTGGTTGGTGTGAGGATAAATGATATAATAACAAATTCCTAACATTTCTGAAGTGCCAGGTGACATCCCAGCCTTTGCACACAATTTCATATAATTTTCACAATCCACCTGTAAAAGTAGGTACTGTTATCATCTCTATTTTGTAGACTGAGGTTGTACTAAATGGAGTACAGAAGCAGCCAACCATTGTTCACGGCCCCCTGTATCCGTATCCTATGTAATGTAATTTTCCGGTAATTCTCATAGAAAGGTGGAATCCCTACCTGGTGAATCTGGTTTGGCCTTGGGACTTGCTTTAGCCAAGAGAACGTAGCAGACGTGACACCGCCAGTTCTGAGCCCAGATGACCAGCTGGTGTAGAGCTCCACGACCACCACATGAACAAGTCCAGGCTTGCACAGTGGAGGACGAGAGACCACGCAGAGAAGAGCCATCCCAGGTGAGGCTATCCTAGACTGCTCCATCTGCCCAGCTGAGTTGTCAGCTCATCAGAGACAACTCAGCTAGCCAAAATAAAACCAGCCTAGCCTGGCCCAGACCCGAATAACCACCCAGTGAGCTTAATAAAATCTGTTTTCATCTACTTTCATATGGATTATTACACAGCATTATTTGTGGTAATAAATAACTCAGGCAGAAGTTTTAAGAGGTTGCATTATCAGCTTAAGGTCACATACCTACTAAGCAATAGAGCCAGGAGTGGAAACATAAGGTATGGAACCTAAAACTTATGTCCTTACCTGCTACAATATGCTAAAATAATTATCTTGTCAAACTGGTTAAAGTGCTCAACAGAGAAAAGCCATTAATACTGTGCTCTATTATTAAACTCTACAATCCAGGGCAAACTAGTATTTGCCTTGTCCATGTCGGTTGCTCGCATTGTTTCTCCAAAACTAGCTTTTACCTGACATGGAATATGTTTCCAGTAAATATTTATTGAATGAATTACTGAAAGTTGGCTACTCAGATAAATCAGCAATGGAAAGGGTTAAATACCACAGGCAGAGAATCTTGAAATTCAGAAATAGGAGAAATTACTTACTACAAGGGAGGTAGTAAAATATTACACAGAAAGGGTGATATATGATTATTCTCTTCAGCACACAGATTTTGTATATACAAAGATTATAAGCATGGGGCATTCCAAGCATGGGGGTGTCGAAAACAATGCACACAAGTAAGAAACAATGATAGGAACACAAGGAAACAATCACTGGTTTCCACTGGCTAAAAAATAAATTCACATCATCTGTGGAATACAAGGAATAGCATAGAGGACCATAGGGGAAGGGAGGGAAAACTGAATGGGAAGAAATCAGAGAGGGAGACAAACCATGAGAGACTCTGGACTTTGGGAAACAAACTGAGGGCTACAGAAGGGAGGGGGGTGGGGAGATGGAGTAACTGGGTGATGGGTATTAAGGAGGACACGTGTTGTGATGAGCATTGGGTGTTATACGCAACTAATGAATTGTTGAACACTACAGCAAAAACTAATAATGTACTCTATGTTGGCTAATTGAACATAATAAAAAAATAAATAAATTCATACTACCTTATGCATCAAAAAGTTCACTGGATCAAACCCCCCATCTAGCAATAGACTCTGACAATTAGCTGTATCTTGTTCTAACTCCTATCACTAATTCATCTCTTTTTTATTCACTCATTGGTTTTTTTACTCATTTATTCATTCTTTCAATGTTATTTATCCAAGAACACAGCTAAGTACCACTTCCGAAGAAGGAAGAACGCTTTTCATCTGCTATATTACAACGGAGTATAAGATTTTAAAAGGCAAGAGCTACTTTAACTCTTCTCTTTGATTTCCTAAAGCACCTATCACAAAACAGTGCTCAAATGTAAGCTGAACACACACATACACAAAAATTCCAGCTGGTTTTAAATTAATTTAAAAGTTGATTAAGTGAACTGGCCCTTTTTTTCCCTAGAAGATGTTCAGTATCAGTCACCTCTATAAAACTTAATGCTATTTGTCATTAGATAAATTTATACATTAATGGCAATCTTTTACATCCACTTACTGTGCTGGGCATCAGACTGAAGAAGTTGTCTAAGATGGGATCCTTGTCCACAAGCATAGAGAGATAAGTGCCAGTGAGTGTTCTAGGCTCTGAGGGTCCCACAGCGAATGAGACAGAGAAGGTCCTTCTCAGAGAGCTTCCACACCAGAAAGGGAATACCTACAATAAAGAAAAATAAAATTGCAAAAATCTTTAGACAATTCCTTTAAGTAATACATGCCACAAGATAATAACACGATTCAATATAGCGGGAATTGAGTCTAACTTCTTTAAACAGGACCTTAGGAAAGTCTCTGAAGAAGTGATATTTAAGCTGCATAGAACAATCTGAGGACAGCTTGTTCTAGGCAGCGCAAGTGGCAAGTGCAAAGGCCTTAAGTCTAGAATAAACTCATTTATCACATCTATATTTAACTATTTCAATTGAGGTAAGTACTCAAAAAGAACTTACAAAGAGATACTGGCATATTAACCAGTCAGTGACTAAAGTTCAAAGCTAGACACACTCCACTGAGATAATCTCACTTAAAACACTTCCAGAATGCGTATGCACGTGTGGAGTGTGAGCTTGCCTGCTCTGTTAACCACAAATTATCCTTGGCTGTCAACCATGAATTGGAGCCCACCCCTAATTGGCTTGTCTTCCCCTCCAGCTCTGTGTCATGCTGTCAGGTTCTTGGCATCCCTACATGGCTGTGCTAAAATGGCAATCATAACCACTGCAATCCACCCACCCCTTCCACCCACCACATGTCTGTCCCTGACCACAATCTCCTTGGCACCTCAGAGCCATCAGCCAGCACACTTTTATCCATGAACATAAGTGCTGTATGCTCTTCCTTCTGCCACATCAGATTATTTGTAGTTATCACCCCAGGAAACAATTTGTTGATCAAGACAAATGAAAAAAATTTCATGTAGGAGTTTTATATTAAATGCCTGCTGAGATCTTAATTGAAAGTTTTATGTCATCCATGAAAAAATATCTAGATCTATCTATCTCTGCCTATAACAAGCACATGGCAACACATGTTTTACTTGTCAGACACATTTCCAACTCTCCTCCCTCCTCCTTTGTCACTGATCCCAATTTTAGTGGAAATAAAGGTGGTCATTTTCCTATGTGAGGTCCCTAATTGTTTTCACCTAGAAATTGCTCTAGGTGCCTAGTTACAGCACAGGGCCAAAGAGCCAATAATTTCATTAAAGGGGACTGAGTCAAATCAAAATCAAGATGGTAACACTTCCCCCAGAACCCTTACATTAGGTGTTCTTTCTACTCATTTCCATAAGTGGCTATACTTTTTCTATGATAGCATTTATGACACTTAATTGTTATAGTTTGTTTAAAAGTCTATCTTTTCCATTAGAGTATTAAGTCAGTAAGGGTAAGAATTGTACCGATAGAGCTCATCACATTACCCCCAGTGTCTAGCCAGTACCCGGAAAATTTACATTCATAATTTGTTGAACTAATGGATAAATGAAGCAATTCTGCAGAAACACTTTCTCAATCCAGAACAAATTCAATCAATGAGTCTAGTGCTCTTAAATTCTTCCTACCAATCACAACTCTGAATGTCACACACCACACCCTACAGCAAGAACATTGGTTCCACCTTGGTGCATTTTCCTTTAGGACAGCTCATGATGAAAATTTGTTGCAGGTACGTATACAGTGCAAGGTAGTATGGGTTGTAAAGGGGTATGTATAAAAAACTGTATGCATGAGTAGAATTATGTCTTCTACTGCTCCATTCATAGTTATATTTCCCAGAAGTTGTATTCAGGACTAGCTTTTCAGGGGGCAAGCATCTTTCTTTGTGCTACAATCCCCACTAAGAGTACAAGACTTCCTCTGTAAGTAGAGGACTCACAAAGTGTCTAGGAATCCACAAAGTTATACAGGCTAGGAACTACCCAATCCTAGGAGCGCTACTCACTTTGTAGGTGTCCTGAGTTGCTCTATCTATTAGGACAATTTTAAGACAGATGTGAGTAGTGTCTGTTTTAACAAAAACACCAAAAACATGAATTTTACAATAGCTGGAAATAAAGGTCTTGAATCACCCTGTGAATTTGTGTACCACAGATATCCTTACAACAAATTCTTTTTGGTTTAATTACACAGAATAAGTTTCTTTTCAGTCCAACTCAGGAATTCCACCTGATTTATTAAACATCACCATTAGTTCTTTAATTCAGCTTCTAAGAAAACAACTTCAGGTTTTCCAATCAGCATCCAAAAACCAAGCCTTGTTCTTTTTAATAAGAGAGTAGTATTGTTCAAATTGAGCATAACTGTATCCCGCATTTGTACATTTTATATATATAATCTCATGTAAGATTCGGAATAACTTTGAGAGACAGGTACTGAGGTTATTGCCGTTGGACAGATGAGGGAACTGAGATCGTCTGAGTAAAATAACTTTCCCAAGAGCCATAGGCAGTATGAGGTAGAGGTGGGATTATGTGATGCCCAGCATTCTATCCTGCCCCAACAAAACCCTCCCTCTTAGACCTGAAAGCCATCTATTACTACCTACTCAGCCCGAAAGAGAGCAGGGACCACATGCATGGTCACCTGTACCCTCAATATTGATACACCATGATTGTCCCTAATAATCACCAGGTTACCAGGCAACCAGCTGCAAGATGAATACCACACTGAGAAGATGAAATGATTAGGCAGAGAATCAAATGATCCATTTCACCTTCAGAATTATGCCTCACATCTTACTCTCTTCCATTAGCTTTCTTTCAGTAACACAATAGTCTTATTTTTTCTATACTGGAACAGATTATATTTCCACCCCCCCAAAAAAAATTATTCCCATTATTTCAATGACATCAAAACTTGCTATGTAAAGACCAACATCGGGCAGATCTGATGTGAATGCTTATATTGAAGGATCTGTTCAAATATTTGTAAATGATGCCTCCAATCTGCCTTATCCCAATGCTTTTTATTTCATGGTATTTCTTAAAAGGTGTTGGTTAAAATGAAGTCAACTGAGCTATCATCATAGCCCCATATAAAATACACGTCATTTTTTATCATTAAGTTGGGAAATCAGCTTGCTGATATCCAGTAAAAAAAATATTTCACCCAGATCTTGTTCTTTTCTTTGTGCTCTTCCCTAAATGTTTTAAATTTCATTCTTTGTGTGCTTGCAGTTCAAGTCACAGAAGTTCAGCCTATTCAAAAATGTAATTGTCCATACTTTGCCTTTTACCTGAAACTACATAAACACACACACACACACACACACCCCAGTCTGAAAAAAAAAAATTATTTCCAAGTCCGTATTTTCAATGTTTTCATCACTTCTTAAGATCTCTTGAAAGTAATATCTTGCAGGAGAAACCATTGGGATACAAATGGACCATTTACTTGGGATATGTACTAACAGTAAACAGTAAGTATGCCTAATATTCATCCTAAAGCAACTGAAAAAGTGCACGTAAATGCTAAATGCAAACAGTAATTTAAACAGATACATGGATGAGAACATCAAGCAATCAGGAAAATTACAAATGCATAAGTTTTCAACCCTTACCCCTTGCTTTGATCCACACAGTGTCTAAAACTAATCAAATTTAAAGAAACAAACCAGGAGAAACTATTCTCACTTTTGAGATTCTGGTTTCTCTTCAAAATTTAAAGATCTGGTATATTGGACAGAAATTCCTCCACGGTAAAAGCTGGACAAAGCTGAGGAGATGCTGCTGCCCGTACGAGACAGCACAGTATCCACAGTCCCCCCACCCCATAGTTACAATCTAACTGACTCCATTCGTGCCCCTTCCTGCCCAGTCCCTAGAGGCATGAGGGTTTTAGCCCCCAGTCTACCTCCTTCTACCAACACTGTCCTCAAATCTTCTATATCCTCATATCTTGAAACCTTGAGATCAGCTCTATTATTTTCCCTCCCTCACTGCCTGTGCCCACATGGCTACCAGGTTGTTGGAGGGCCACCTCTAAGCTAGATCTATTTCTGCCTTTCCTTTGATTCCAAATGCCCCCACCCAGTAAGTGTTTTCACTATGGCTCATCTGAACTACCCCCCAGACCACCAACCAAACATGCCACCTCCAGGTTCCCCTGCATCCTCCAACCTACTGCTTCAGTGTCCTGATTTTATGATTCTCTTGCCTTAAACTTTGTTTTCACCGTTGCTTATAAAATGTATGAACACCACAGCCTGGGTTTTAAAATCTTCCATGATCTCCCTACATCTACCCTCAATGCACCCACCACTCTCACCTCACAATTCAACATAATGCTCACTCTCTGCCCCAGAGACCTGGAATTATTCACCATTCCTTGTTCCAGCTGCTCTGCCTGCAAAGTCATTCCTTCCTTTCCCTTAGCTCATCCCTACGCTTCTCTTCTCCCTTCGCCTTCCTTACCCACCAGACAACATCTGTCTCTCAAGAGTATCATACTCACAGGGGTGCCTGGGTGGCTCAGTCAGTTTAAGTGTCTGACTCTTTGTTTCAGCTCAGATCATGATCTCTGGGTAGTGAGACTGAGCCTGGCATCAGGCTCCATGCTCAGCATGGAGACTGCTTGAGATTCTCCCCTCCTCCGCTCACTCTCTCATACATACACACATAAAGAGAATATCATATTTGCCATGAAGTCTTCCCTAATACCCCTCATTGGAGGTATTCCCTCCCTTCTTGCATCCTCTTAGCTCTTGGCTTTCATAGGTCCAACCAGCTCCCATAAATTCCCTTGTACTCCGTGTAACATCTTCTCAATGGAGTATAAATTCTTTGAGGCCAGGTACCAGGTTGTAACATTTAACACTTCAAAACTTAGTGAGCTGCTCTTTTACTCCTAAACATTTACGTAGTTGTGCATGCTGTGTTTAACATTTTATAAGCATATTTTGATTCCTCACAAGACTCAGTCTCCCATTTTAAACAAAAGGAAAATGAGCCTTAGAGATGAGATGCCTAGTGACTAGAAGGTTCTAACATAGCTGATGGCAGAACCAAGATAGAGAATTAGATGGAACTTGGTCCAAAGAATATGCCCAACTAAACTTTATTCCATTTTATGCTTTTTGTAAAAAAAAAAAAAAAAAAAAAGTTATTTTAAAATAAATTTAACACTACCAAAATTTTCAAATACCTTGGCACATTAAATGAGTGGGAAAATACACACAAAGCAGTATGCCATGTTTAAAAAACTTCCTTAGAATATTTTCCAGATATTGGCAAACTTCTAGCTGAAAACAATATGGGATATTATAAATGCCAACTCTACTATCTTTGTCAACATTTATGTCCTAATTAGTTAATAGTGGCTTAAACAAAAATTCATCCCGTAGACACAACATCCTGACAAGATCACACACACAAATTAATGATAACTGACAGGTCATATCCAAAGGGAAGTAATGGAGTAATCGAGTCGTCTAGAGCCATTATAGAAATGATTTTGTGAGCAGGTAAAAACTTAAAATGGGAGAATAGAACATTGTTTAAAAATATCCTTACTAAAGATACTGTCAGTAAACAGGCATGTATTATGAGAAGAAAATGAGATCTTATTTGAAAAAACTAATTTCTTCAGAAAACAATTGAATCAAAACTATCACCGGGAAGATCATGATTGTATAGATAAGGGATTAAGAAAATGGCGAACGACTTAATCAAAGCCATAAACCTAGTCAGATTTTAGGCGAGGCCTGAAACACAGGTTATAGGATTCGTACTGCCTATGTCACCCTGCTGCTCTTCGATATTTCAATACCTCCAAAGTCTAATACCTGAGGACAGTATTTCTGCACTATTAGAAAAACATGGGGGCGGGGGAGAAAAGAAAGAAAAGCATGGAATTTGAGCTGTGGGTTATTTATTTATTTATTTATTGCTTTTTGTTTTTTGTTTTTTTATGGGGAAGGTTGCTATCAAGTCATTCATAGAGTTTGTCTCACTATTCCAGTTTTCTTTCCTCCCATTCAGTCCTTAATCTGCTCCCGTAACTTTTTTGTCTCCACTACTCCACCAAAACAGCTCTTCTCCAGGTCACCAAGGTTTCCTAATCCAGTGGCAATTTCTCAGTCCTTGACTAACTTGGCCTCTCAGCACCATGGGCGCAGTCTATCGGCGCCACCATTATCGGGCACTCTGCCCCCCTCCCCCGCAGGCACAAAGTTATCGTGCATGAGGACAGGGACCCAAGAGGCTGTGAATGGAGCACCCACAGAGTTGGCTACCGGATCTGTTTTTACATGGGACTGTTCAGGAAATGGGGCACTGTATGTCACATTTGGTTCCTCCAAGCATTCTGACACAAAATTGCTCCCAGACCCAAATCTTTGATTTGCTCTCGTTTTGCTTTAAATAATCTAAGTACAGAACCTCTTTGGGTTCCCGTCACAGAAGCTATTCCATCATGAATAGACCCAGCTTCCCTTCCAGAGCTTAGAGATACTTCAGAACAACCCCCTGAATTTTCACTCCTATCTCAGAGGACAGCATAAAAAGAGAAAGGAATCTGGGATCAGATAAACCTGGATTTGTATCCCAGATCATTTTATTTCAGAAAATTTCCGAAGTGCTCAGACCCCTCAGCTGCAACCCAGAGGTAATGGAGTATGTCTCTTTTACGTGGCTGTTCTGATGATTATGGCCAATGATTTATGTAAAGCACTTAGTGTAATCTATTAATATCCTTAGCTTAACTGTGCTCATTGGACTATCCTCTGCTAGGACGGTGGTTTTGTTATCTCTTCTAAGGTAGTGTGTGTTCTTTAAAGTGCTAAACTCTTTACTGCCTCTGGGTTTTGTACCAACTCTTCACTCTTCCTCACTGAATAACAATTATATGGGGCCTTCGGCTTAGCTCATGAGACTGAGTCAAGTATTCAAATACTGAGTGCACCTTAGATAATGCTGGGTTGTCTCCTGCCCCAAGGGCTAGGGAATATCATTTATTCATTTTGTCTAAAAAAAAAATATTATGTGCTATTCTTGGGGATAGAACATAAGACAGGCAAAACGCCTGTCTTTATCGAAGCTTATGTTGAGATAAAGGAGGAAGAATTAAAAGCACACATGAGGGCAATATACAAGTTTGAGTTGTGTTGGGCTGTATTTTAAATGTATTAACTCTGGGATGCCTATCAGCATCTAAATAGGCAGTTGGATATGTAGGTGGAGAGCTCAGAGACAAGGTCAAGGCCAGAGATATAAAACTCAAAGTGGACATCTTGAGTATATAAATGACAATTAAAATCCTGACACTAGCAGGGAACATGTGGAGTGAATATAAACAGGAAAAGAGCCAAAGAGAGATGACCTAGGAACCTCAACACTAAGAAATCTGGACGAGAAAGATAATCCAGCAAAAGGAACTGAGATAGAGTGGCCAGTGAGATAGAAGGAAAATTAAGTCCCTAGTGAAGACCCCTCTGGGCTGGACCGTCCCAGGCAATGACTGGGCACGGTGGGGTGGGGGAGGGGGTACCAGCATGAGCCATTCCAGCCTCGGTGAGCTAATGCTGCAGGGGACTCTCTGTTGGCCCAGATGCCATGTCTTCAGAATGGTGTTGTGGTCTGAGGCTCTTCCTATTGTGTCCTCCTTCCCCCCCCCCTTCATCAGCCCTACCACACGGCCTGAGTGCTCCCTTCCTGCTCCTGCTCACAGTCTCCTGACCCTCTCATAGACGTTTGCCCCACTAAATCTCCCACTTGTCTGTTTCCAACCTAGTGTCTGCTTTTTCAACTACAGTAATTCTCAGGTTTGTATTTTGCATTGTTATTTCAGACTTTCTCAGGGGAATTAAGCTCCACTCATCCACTTCATCTCTGGGCTAATAAGCTCTTTATTGCTGCCTTCTCGTCCCATAATCGCTTCCTCTTCACCTACCCATTTCTCTTGCACCTTCCAATAAACTACTTGGGCTTGAAACTTTGTCTCCTAGAAAATCCGTATAAGATACTACAAGGAGAATCATCACAATTTTTAAAACATTTTCCAGCAGTAGGTAGGGGTGCTATTTTTGTTATTTGGGGGTTTCTATTCAGGCAGAAAGAAATACCTGCATATTAGGGGCATCTGGGTGGCTCAGTTGGTTAAGCAACCAACTCTTGATTTTGGCTCACATCAAGATGTCAGGGTAGTGAGACTGAGCCCCGCGTCGAGCTCTGCACTGGGGGGTCGAGTCTGCTTAAGATTTTCTCTCTTCCTCTCCCTCTGCCCCTCCCCCACCTCCCCCTCTCTTTTTTTGAGAGAGAGAGAGAGAGAGAGAAATACCTGCATACTAGTGAGTGGAATTTTCAAATGGTCACAAAGCTGCTTGTGCGCACTCAGTGTCTCAGATTTCCATGTTCCCAATCCCAAGAGCCATCAGCACAACAGATGGCTAAAATATTCTGGGATTTATTTATATGCAGAGATTGTGCAGTTAATGGGAAGAAGCTTAACAAGTGAGCCAAATGCTGGAGCACACATCTGGATGGATGCTTTGGGCAGCTGGGCATAGATCAGGAGGGTTATTACCGCTGTCAGAGAACTGAGAATTGCCATAAACTTCTCACAAGGCATCTGTGGCAGTCCTCTGCTTCCCTAAGTGTGGGCCTTGGTCAGCCTGAGACCCTGTGTTCCCATTTGTCTATACTAGTTCTTCACTACCATTCCCAGTCCAGTGTTGGGCTGAATTAGGGCCTGAAAGCCTCCCTCCATGGGCACCACTGCTAACTCTCCAAGGCCCTGAGTTTTAATGAACTGTTCATAATCCAAGCATGCATTCTCTATCACTAAAAACCTTCTCATGCCACCAACCCCACCTCAGGATAACTTACTTCTGTGGTCTAAATGTCTATGCCCCCACCCCCCACATTCCTATGTTGAAAATGTAATTCCCAAGGTGATAGCATTAGGGGGTGGGGCCTTTGGGAGGTGATGAGGTCGTGAGGGCAGAGCCCACAGGAATGGGATTGATACCCTTACTAAGGACGCCCTGGAGAGCCAGCTCATCCCTTCCAGTGTGTGAAGATCCAAAAAGAAGTCTGCACCCAGAAGATGGCCTTTACCTGGCCACGCTGATACACGGATCTCAGGCTTCCAGCCTCCGGAATGGTGAGAAGTCAATGTCTGTGGTTTATGAGCTACCCGATTGGTGGTATCTTGTGATAGCAACCCAAACAGAATAAGACACTTGTCAAACTGCAAAGCCATTTTAAGAAAAGATCAAGGAGCCATATTAGGAAGCTGAAACTGTTCCTCCAACGTCTTCTCAAGGAGCCAGCAATTCTATTTGTAAAAATTTATCCAAATGATATATAATTAAGGAGGATTGAGATGATTTCTGTGGCAAGAAGGGCAACATGAATGCTTCACAATAGCGTGTATGTTAAATAAATGATGGTGTGTCTCTATGATTAAAATACTACACAGTCATCGAAAATCTTGAAGGGATGTTCTTGATACATTAGTGAATAAAAGAAAACTACAAAATATAAACAGAATCCTACAGGCATTATTTTTCAATTGTATCATATACGTATGTATATATATTACATATATATGCATGTGTGATATATAGAGCCTATCTATAAACCCGTACATAGAAGAAAAGACTAGAAGGATGTCACAAATGGTTATTTCTGAATGGTAACATTATCAGTAATTTTCTTTTGCATGTTTTTTTTGGAGTTCACAATCTGTAAAAAAAAATAAACATGATTTTCTTTGTTATCAGGGAAGAAAAAATGACAAGTGTTAGTTAATAAAGAGAAGGAAATTCTAAGTGTGCTCCAAAGACCACTGACATCACTTCAATAGAGGGCAGGGGAAGGGGTGGAACCAGGGGTCAGGGGCCGACACTGAATCAGCCGAAAGCAAGACTTCACTGGGTTTGTTTGTTTTTTTCCTTCTGTATCCTAAGCGGTTTTCAGGGCCTGAGGGAAGCTGTGGTCACTCTGCCCAGCAAGAGAAGAATTAGTGACAGATGTAAGAAATCATCAAGCACTCTCTGGGTTACACGAAAAACAAACCCGAGCTAGTGTCTACTCCCGACCCTGCAACAAAAGGACATCACAGAAGGATCCCGGTCACTCCCCTGACACTTCCTTCAGGATGAAGGAGGTTAATTCCTTCAAAGACACAATAACAAAGGGCTTTGTGCTCTTATTCCACACTCAGGTGTAAAAGTCCATAGGCTGAACTTCCTGCTCACATACACACTTGTACGCCAAACATGTGACTTTAATCTTGGATTAAGAACTGACTGGCTCTGCTGCCCTGGGCTTGTCATTTAACCTCCCAGGACTTCCCATTCTGCTCTCTGGCAAAGTGTGATAATTATCCTGCCCTTGCTGCAGGGAGGTTACGTCGCAAGGTGGAAAAATAGCTGCAAAGCGTAGAACTCTTGGATACCTTATCAACTTCCTGAGCTAAGTAAGGGCTGTCCTCAGAGCATGTCTTTGGGCTAATATCGCTCTGCTCACAGCAGGATGAAGGAGAGCTTTGGGCCCCAGGGTCAGGTCAAGTTCTTGGTTCCCAGTAACAAATATATTTTGAATTATTAAAGATAAAGGGGACTTATTGGAAAATTATCAGAGTAGGAAAGAGAGGCAAGAGTGTTGGGGCGCTAGGCTCTAAAAAGAGCAGGGACTACGTTGAGTGCAGCGGTCTGAGAAGGAGGGTAACTGCCTTGGAGCTGCTCTAGCAGCCAAGGTAAGGCTAATTCCACTGCTCCTGCCATATGTTATCTCCAGCATTCCTTCTTGTCCTTGGGTCGGTCACTCACTCCAGTTACAACGCTCCGGGTGGCAGAGCGCACATCACATGCCTGTCTGATGATTTTACAAAGGCGAGGAGAAGGAGGACCTGGCCTCCATAAAACAGCAGTGGAAAGTGGCTTCCTGGAATAACCCTGCCAGCAGGCCCATTCACGACGGGGAAAAAGCTAATGCCCCTTAAACTCTTTCTTACAACCACAAAAAGCCAAACAAAGGATCCAGGTCACCACATGATCAACTCAGTTGAAGGAGGAAATATCGTGACAAAAATCAGTGCTGTATCAGAAGCTAGTTCGTTGATTTCTGACCTCAACCAGCTTTTCCAGTCTTATTTATGACTGCCTATAGAACCCACACTACTTCTTATTTAATTAAAGAGGAGCTTTTATTTATCACAGAGCAAAAATACAGAATATAGTTATTGACTTTACCCTAAAGAGAATATACTTTGTTTTTAGAGAAATAAAAGATCAGTGGTCAGGCTATCTTTAGTTTCCTAAAGACACTGCTCCACTCTCCAATTTTATTTAGAAAGTGTCCCCTGCTCAAAAGACAGTCTCTCTACGGACTCTATTATGATATAGTGAAAGTGCTTCATGCTTTTTTTTTTAATTTTATTTATTTGACAGAGAGAGGGAGAGAGCACAAGCAGGGGGAGTGGCAGGCAGAGAGAGAGGGAGAAGACGACTCCCCAAAGAGCAGGGGCCCCCAATTCAGGGCTTCATCTCGGACCCTGGGATCATGACCTGAGCAGAAGGCAGACACTTAACCAAAGGAGCCACCCAGGCATCCTGAAACTCATCCATTCTTTGGGGCCAAGTTCAAAAGCCATCACTTCCTATCAGGGCAACTCTCCAGTTCCTCTGAGTTCCTCTGAGACTCCAGGTCCATAATCCTCTGAAGACCGTGACCCCTATGGTCCCGTCTCAGAGGGATGCCGCATTTGAACAAGCACAACCCTCACAGGCTAAACACAATCCCTCATATGCTAATTCTAAGGAGCCCTCAAACACCAGACACCCTGTTCGTCATGAAGCCTCTCCTCCTGGACCCCAGCACTTTATTCGCTGCTTTCCTCTCTCCCATCTTTATTAGGTACGTAACACGTAAACTTCTCCAGCAAGTCTTTCTTTTGTTCTTCTCCATACATTTTCGGGTTCTGCAGCACTCCCTCCCTCTCTCTCACATACACCCTGAGAAACTGTCTGGCAGAGGCAGACTGCAGAGGACAGAAGGAGGGAATTAACAGAGAGATACCAGGAAGCTCTATCAAAGGGGAAGTGGTATTAGAACCGCTGCCAGGGTAACAAATTGTATCCTGCTTACCCACCTATTACGCATTTGGAAAATTACCTCGATTTCAAGTTATTTGTTCACATGCAATTTTCTTCCCAGCTGAATTTTGGGATTTTCAAGGCAGAGACTGTGCCTCACTCATCTCTTTCGCTCTCCCAGAGCTTAGCACAGTGCCTGATAACCACATGCATTCATTAACAATTATCAGCAGGTAACCAGTAGCCATGGTTGTACTCTCCATCGGTGATGCACAGAAGCAAATTAATGATTATCTAGCTCTTGATCCCCCGAAGTTCTATTTCTGCCATATCTATATAGACACCATTAATACAGACTTCAAATGAGGGCTGAGGGATAGGCTCACTACTAGGAGCCCAAAACCCATTTTGATCTTTCACTGAAAGAAGGGAAGTTATGACTCACACAGTATATACTTTGTTAAAATAAGCTTTAGTTTACTGGCCCCTGGCAGTAGCTCTTCGAAGCAGCAGTGAATGGCTGGGAGGGGATTCGCAAGGGGATGGAGGGTGAAGGGTCCTCAAAGTTGGGAGGTAGTGACAGCAGGCCCTTGGGCAGAGGTGTGAGACACAACCCAACTCCTCCACCACCAGGTACTCGAAATTTCCATTAAGAAGGGTAAAAACTATTTCACACTCGAGTGGAACTTTCTACTTTCCCAAGTCCATGACCCCATTTAATCTTCTTTCAAGCAATGGTGAGGTCCCCTTTCCTGTTCTAATGCATCCCTATCTCCATTCACCTAATTTCACAGTATAAAGCCACATATAGTAAAAAGGCACACACCGTAACAGTAATAAAATACAGAAACAAATATTTGGGCTACATTAAAATATGCACAGTATCGGTGTGCATACTTTTAAGCAAATAGTGGTGATAACCATGAACTCAGATTTATTAGGATTCTATTAGCAGTCACTTGCCATGCATTTCATCCCCACACTACCCTATGAAGAAAATGCTATTATTGTTCTGTTTTACAGATGAGAAAACCAAGGCACAGAGAAGTTAAGATACTTGACGAATATGACAAAGCCTAACGGGCTAGAGTTCAAACCCAGGAGTTATGCAGTCCTGGGTACTGAGTCACAACATTAACTGTTTCCAAGGTGGTATCGATGTAGGAAACAATGAACCAAACAGAACTTCTTTTTTTACAAGACTTCACCGTTTTTAATATGCTCATTTGCATCGCAATTCTGTAAGGGTTTTTTTCAAAATTCATTTGCTCGTGATACATTTTTGTACTTGTGGAACCAGGGTGCTAGCTTGGGGAACATGCCACAGCTTTAGCCTCTGCCTTGAATTCAAAGTCTCCGGAAAGCTATTTGATGTTTCCAATGAAGGCACGGAGAGTCTCAAAGCACATGATGAAAAATAAGAAAAAGAAAAATCACCTGCCATTACATCAGGCCAGGCTCTGTAGTAAGGTGTGATTCCCAATTCTGAAATGAAGAAAATGAGGCTTAGAGAGGCTTGCCCAATTTGCCCAAGTGTTGGAGTCAGAACTCAAATCCCGGGAGGCTGACCTCAATGCTTTGAACTATTGGACCTAATACAATGTTACCGCCACACTGAGCAGTGAGAGCCCAGAATCTTGGAGCAGCAGCATGTTATTGTGGCAAGAACACATGTGAGAGGACAAAGCCTGCCTGTGACCTTGGGCTGGGTCAACTTAACCTCACCAAGCCTGCATGTTTTGGTCTATAAAATGGAAGCGATAAAATCTACATGCTGGAGGTTGAAATGAAGACGAAAGACAGCAGAGTATTGGCCCACAGTTGATACTTTATAAACAGAGACTAATATAGTCACTTAATTCCAAGCAGAGCACATGTTTTCTATGAAAGTTTTATTTTTCAAGGTAAGATGGGTGCTATCATCTCCCCTAAAATTTATTCCGATGCATAGATGAAAACAGGCAGGACAGGGGAGGCCATGGGACATCACAAACACCTGGTTGATTTGTCTAGTTGGCACAGTTGTCAAAGGGAGACACACTTGAACACACAGGCTCAGTATGTCCCTTCTAGTTAGTAACTGAATCCTTCCTCATCATCTCCTTCCTTGTCCACTAATCATTGTTTCTACATTGCGCTGAGATCCTCCCTCAAAGAGTAGTGGCTCTCTTCATATCTACATCCCTGGTGATGACTGTTGACCTCATTTACATATGGCTTATCTAATCATATTATTACCTAGCCAAGTCCCTTTAACCTGGGCTCCCAGGAGTGGCGTACATGCAGCTGAGAACCATCCAGACCCTCCCCAAACAGTTGAAGTCACTTTTGGGATACAGAAATGTAAAAACTCTTCAGTCTCTTTGCCCAGACCTAGCCTCTGTCTTTATGTATGGAAGCAAGCACACCATATTCTCCCAAACCCACTCATTTGATATGGTCTCTCTCAATAACATATGGAGTGTTTCCAACCATTAATAGAGGCAAATGGATAGGTTTGCAAACATACAAGTTTTATACATATTATATACTTAATCTGATACATTTCCTCCTCTGGTACAGATTTCCCTTCTGATTAGTAGGACCCATCGAGTAACCAAAAAAGGGGAAAGAAATGACACAGATCTACTACCACCCTAGTGCAAGCCACCATCAATGCCGAAGCCACCACTAGACCAAATGATGCTTTCACGCAAATAAGCAAAGGCACTCCCTCTAGAATAGGCCAAGTCTGGGTTGGACTTCCCCTCTCAATGTCCCACCCTTCTGGATGAGCTCAGCAAGCACACCCCTGATAACTGTTTATGCCATGATTATCTTTTGCTAGATTAGTGCAGTAACTTCTTTTCTGGTCTTCATTCTTTCTCATTCTTGACAACCTAAGTCTTATTTTCAATATGGCACTTGGATTTATCTTTTCAAAGTGTAAACCATATCATATGACGTTCCTGCTTAAAATCCTCATCCTTGGAATATGAGATTAAATATTTTCAAAGATTTATTGATTTATTCTAGAGAGAGTGAGCAAGTTATGTGAGTAGGGGGAGAGGCAGAGGGAGAGGAAGATGAGAAGTCTCGCCACTGAGTGGGGAGCCCAACATGGGACTCGATCCCAGGACCCTGAGACCATGATCTGAACCACAATCAAGAGTCAGAGGCTTAGGGGCACCTGGGTCACTCAGTCATTAAGTTTATGCCTTTGGCTCAGGGCATGATCCCGGAGTTCTGGGATCGAGCCTCACATCAGGCTCTTCTGCTGGGAGCCTGCTTCTTCCTCTCCCACTCTCCCTGCTTGTGCTCCCTCTCTCGCTGGCTGTCTCTGTCAAATAAATAAATAAAATCTTAAAAAAAAAAAAAAGAGTCAAAGGCTTAACCGACTGAACCACCCAGGCACCCTACAATATTAAACGCTTGATAATGACCCACAGAATGTACGAGATCTCGTCCCTTCCCTCCTCACTGTGAATACTGCCCACTTGCTCACTCTCCTCCAGCCATAATGGCCTTCTTTCTGTTCCTGGAACAGTCCAAGTTTCTTCCCACTTCATGGTTTTTATCTGTTCTATTAGTCAACTAAACTGTTTATCAAACCACTTCCCCAGTCCATGGCTCACCATAATAAATTCTGTGTGTGGTGGGGGGGAGGGGTGGGGGATGCGTGTGCACGGGTACGCAGTTCAGCTGTGCCACTGCAGGAACCAGCTCTGCTTCAGGCTACACCATGGCGGAGCATTGCTTCAAGCTATGCATTGGGTTCAGACCCACCCCACATGTATCATATCTTTCTGGAATCAGTGCTACCCAGAACATGTCCTTTTCATCAAAAATGGCAGGAATATATGAGATTAAACTGAACCATGCAAACATGTTTAAAGTCTTGGAGACCATTCCATTGACCAAAGTAAGTCATAGGACCATGCCCAGCATCGGAGGGACAGGAAACTACATTTCACCCATGATGGAATGGTCCTACAAAGTCGTGGCAAATGGGATGGATATATACTCCTATCACCAGGACCCATCATCCAATCTACCAGAGTGCTCATGGCTAGCTCCTTTTATCTTCAGTTTCAATGTCACTTTCTCAGAGAGGCCCTCACTGGCCATTATATTCTAAAGTACATGAAATCCCATATCCATAGATGACCCCAACTCACGGACGCCAGGTGACTCTCTAATCTGTCATCCATTTTTGTTTTGTTCATGGTATATATAGGTTTAAGTTAATTCATTCATTTATTTATTGACTTACTTCTTTATCATGTCTCTCTGCACTAGGAAGGAGAGCAAGCCTTCTCCCCGTCTTACTGACTGCTTTCACCACGACTGGAGCACCACGTGGCACAGGTAAGGGCTCAATAAATCCTGACTAGATAAATACATTCCAAAAAAACTGTATTGTTATGAACACGTGGTTTTCTATTTCTCAGCTCAATGTTAGTCTCTCAACATATGTTCAGTTAATCATTGTCATAAATGAGTAAATGTTGTGAAGGTGGGAGACTCGGAGAGGATGACTACATCTATTACATAGTATAGTTGAGAACAAAGGATTTGGAGTCAACCTCCAGCAGCATTTAACCCAAGCCTCAGTGTTGTTATCCATGGAGTGGGAATAAAAACTGTGTGATTTCCTCCAAGGATTAAATGAGATGATACATACACAACACTCACCTAAAAATGAGAGAGTGACATGAATTAATATGGGAAAGGTAGACATAGCCCAGAGGTGGAGGTCTTGCAGAACAAGACCCCTTGTTAATGGGCAACTCAGATGGGACATGTATTTCTGAGCTTTTTCAACTCAATCTCCCCCTCTGTTTTTCCTAGAAACAAGTGGCTCAGCAGATCTCTGGTCCCTGTTGTCACATAGCCTCTACTGCTTGGGGCTGGCATATGGCTACGTCCCGAGATGGTCTGCTCACACTTCTGTGCTGAGGGACTCTTTGTGTCCTTCCTTTTTACTGGTTTCCATTCCCCCAAGCATTACTTCGGGTTGTGAAACAATCTCTAAATTAATCCTTCACTATATGGCCACACTTTCCCATCAGACCCTAATAAGATACCATTTTGAGAATACAGAGCCGGAGTAAAGCTTTGCTTTGTTTTTTAGAAGATTCAAGGCCCATTTCTGAACAGTCTGCCTCCTAGAAGAACTGTATTAACAAATTAAGTTTCCCACGAAGTAGGTAAGAAATCAACCTGACAGCCCTATTGTGGTAAAAGAATGAATTAAGGCCAATAGCAGGAACTCACTCCAGAGTCAGATCTCCTACTTGAGACAAAATGAAGTTAATTCTCTTATTTCAGAACTGACCTTCAATTAGTATTGGCCTCTTATACAGTCAATTCTCCCATTTTTGTCAAGATGACCAAAATCACGTAGTGTAATAATGCTTTTGTGGCAAGGGTATAAGAAAACAGTCAGTCCTGTTTACTGAGAGCATGAATATACAGTCTTTCCCAAGAGTTATCTGGCGTTTTCATTCAAATTTTAAATGCACATTCACTTTGGCCAACATATTCCATCTCGAGACTTTAGGCTACTGTCACTCTTGCTCAAATATACATCATATATATATATATATATACATACCCATAAGGTAAAGAGCATATAAACATTATATATAGAAAATCTTTCTTTCAGCATTGTTTGAATTAGAAAGAAACAGTGTAAGCTCATAAATGCTCAGAAAAATTTTTGAAGGCTGCACAAAACAACCATTTGGAAAGGTGAAGGCAAAGTCAAAGGGATGGTGAGTGGAGAAGCATCACGTGGAAAAGAGAAACTTGTATTTTCCACTTATGGGATGATGATTTAATTTTTAAACAGTATTTTAATTTTGTATATATGTAATTAATACAATAAAGAGGAGGAAAATGCATCTGTCCCTACGGGATTGTGGGGATAGGCAAGCAAAGGCACCTAACTTCTTTTGAGTTCATGTTCTTGGCTCATATGCTCTATTCCCCCAAGCATTACTTCAGGTTGTGAAACAATCTCTAAATTAATCCTTCACTATATGGTCCCACTTTTCCATCAGACCCCAATAAAATACCATTTTGAGAACACAGCTGGATTAAACCAGCCTCCTGGTTAGACAAGATACATGTTCTTCCTAAAATTAGAGCAATCACTTCAGCATTTCAAGGTTTCACCCTCAAATGATGAGAGTCATAGGAGAGAAAAAGCAAGGGGGTTCCTGGGCTGGGAAGGTCAGCCAGCATGATGTTACAACTAGCTCATCTGATGTCATCCTGTGGGAGAGCATCTGCACTGTTCTCTCGGTCCTTTCTGGAATGGGAATTTGTCTCCCCACGTTGGAGGTACTAGAGCATAGTCGGAACACTAGCCTTAATGAGTCCAAATTTATGAGTGTAATCTATGGAAGAGCTTCTAAGAGCGTCACTCACTTAAGGTCAAACGCTAAAATTCATATAAGAGGTAAGAGATGGAGTAGGCACCATCCATCCATCCATCCATCCATCCGGCACTGGAAAAACTCAGAGTGTGTTCTAGCAACGTCAGCTGAGTCTGTGATACTGGGGGGCAACTCCAACAGCAATGGCCGTTCGTTGATATGTCCTCTGAGCCAGACACGCTGCTGAGCATGCTGTGTATACTTTCTTACTGAACACTCAAGACAGGTTTATCGTGTTTATCTTACAAATTAAAGACTTGTCCACCAGTTTCTAAGTGGTAGAGGCAGGAGTAAAACCACACAGGCCGCATTTCTCAAGCCCACACTCTCAATGACTTGACTCCAAGATGTTATTTCTGCCTTGACTTTCTAAGTGCCTTTTTCAAAGAGGCAGGACTGCACAATGGTGGGAAATTTCACAAGTCTGGACACCTGTGATCTAGGCTTCCTGGGCCGAGGCTCACTGCCACCACTGTCTTTCCATGCGGTCATCTCTGAAAAAGGAGTTCTGCCGGAAGCATAAGTGATCGCTCCATGTGACGCACACAGTCCTCATGGTATTGATCATTTCCCAACCTATTCCGGTTCGTCTGGGCTCTAAGGATAGAAACCCAACCTTTTGCTTTTTTCTTTACCTCCTTCATTCCGTTCTTCGCAACAACGTAACACTATAAAGGAGATGTCTCCGTTTCTGCGGGTTCTGGCACGTCGAGCGTCTTGCCCTGAGCTACGTCATTCCTTTCTTAACCTCTCAGCATCTGTTTCCTTGCTGATACCCTGGAGATGACAACACCAACCCTTAGAGGTGCTGAGATCACGTCTTTCAGATGCAGACTACAAAGGACCCATGTATTAGTCTGCATCTGCTTTCACGGGTCAGTAGTCACATCACACTTGGGAAGCGTGCAGGACCTGCGTGACCCTGCACAGGCGACCTAACTTAGCTAAACGTCATCTGCCCCATGGCAATATTCTCACCCCGCTCAGGGGGCTGTTTTGAGTATTCAATAGAATAAACACTTTACCTACACCTAAGCTGCCTGGTTCACACTCAAAACTGAACAGTCATCTCCTCCAAAAAGAAAGCTGTTGACGTGTGTGCCTCTGTAACTCGTGCCATGAATTTGTTGTGTTGTGTATGAAAGCAACATTCTCCCCTTCTCCCACCCCACCTCCCCCCAGACTCCTTAGGAAAATACAGAACATTTGGTGGGATTTTTTTCCTTCCCCTTTACTAGGACAGAGAGCTGCAACAGGTTCCAGCTTTCTTCTCCTCCTCCAAGTCACTGAGCGCTCTGCAGTAAGACCCTCCCAGGAGGCTGCATTTCGGGCTTGGTCTTATCCAGAAACACTGCTGATGTGATTCTCAGCTGGGGCCATAGGCTTGATCGCACTCCAGCACAGCATTTGATGTGAGAGGAAGGAAGAAAGAATCCCTCTGACCCACGGCTGAAAATAATTTCAGGGGGCTACAGACAAAGCAGAGGTGATGCCGACCATCTCCTTATTGTAACAGCTGACAAACTGACACTCTTCCGTCAGCCAATTTCACGCATTTTCTTCTCTATCTTTTAGCTTCCCCACCTACTCTTTTTTTTTCTGGACATGCTGGGGGAAGCTTCACAAATTAAACTAGGAATGCTCTGGGTGTCCTGCCATCTCGTCTTCAGCCTGAGGTCACAGTCTCCCTTTTGCGAAGTCTTCCCATTGAGTCAGTACGGCTGATTAGAAGACCTGTTTCTGCATGCACAGCCTTGAGGTGCCCAGTTTGAGAACTCAGCAGCTCTACACAAAATATGCCTATCTGTCAAAAGGCCAGATGATTTATAGATGCCTGGAAGCAAGGCAAGAAGGCTGGCTAGGGTATGTGGTGTGAGAAGCAGGCAAACAGTACCACCAGGATGCTGAAAGTCAAAAGTGATTTCAGACATGTAGCCCCTTGATTCAGAAGAATAGTAGCTTCAGCTTTGACCTGCTCTTCTGAAACCTCGCTGAGCTGAAACTGTCCCCGATGGCAAGCAGGTACCCTGTGCCTGTCTTCATGGGAACACAAGGAACTACTTCTTACCTGCTATTTAGGATGTGATTATCTTCGTGAAATGCACATGCACGGGGCTAGCTGGGACTCAAAGAGGCCAAAAGTTCTAGCGTTCTAATTTTAAAATGACTGCCAGCGTATGTGTTCCGAGGAAAAGTTACCTCTTTTAAACCTCACACTATCCATCAACCCAGTCCTTATGAAGTTCTCATCATTTTCACAGGGGAAAATCAAGAAATAAGGAACGCTCTTAAACACCTTGTTCAAAAATCACCAAGCTAGTAGATTAGTAAGGAAAGTATCTGTAAGGAATAGAAACTTCAGAGATAGTGACTTACCCAAGACAGGAATTATGTTTCTTATGTAACAGTATAATGGGAGCCAGGCAGCTATGGCCCACTGGTTTAATGGTTCAAAAACAATCACATCCCTGTTGATTCCAGTGGCCTTTACCTCATGGTCACAGAATGACTGCTTCAACTCTGGACAGGAAGCCTGTATTCAAGGTGGCTGAAAGGTGTCAAGGAATAATACCAGAACCTTTGTGTTTTCTATTAGGAAAACAACGTCTTTCCAGAACTTTCTGAAACCCCCCTCTCCCCCGCCCCCCAGTAATGTCTCACTGGTCAGAAATTAGTCACACAGTCACCTCTACTTGCAGGGAAAGCTGGAAAATAAGTATTTAGTCTTTGCAGCCTGCACAGTGGGAGGAGGTAAGAGAGAGCTCATGCTGATTTCGACCAAAGCAGCAGGGGTGGTGAGAAGTAAACGCCTCAAGAGATACTTGGTGGTAAGAATCAGACAGAGCTTGCTGATTGACTGCATGCTAGAGATGAGGGAGAAGAGGTCAGGTATAGATCCTCGGTTTCTAATGTGGTGTGTTCACGGACTATGGGAGTCACAAAGAAGGAAAAGATTCTGGACATGGAAGGTCATGAGTGCACTTGGAACAGGATGACCTTGAAGTATCTTTGAAACATTTAAATAGAGATTTTAGAAGTTAAATTCAAGAGTCCAAAGTAAGATAAGTTATCTAGTGGAGATATAGGAGATAGAAGTTTGTGGTTATCAATCATTTTCATCAACTTGGGGCTTCCCACCTTTTTTACCTGTATCTTTGCTCTCTTGAATTCTCTATAGCAGTGGTTCTCCAGCAGGTGCAGTTTTGAACCCCAGGAGAGTTTTTAGTGTCAAAACTCAGAAGTGGGGGAGTGGCATCTAGGGGGTAGGAGGACAGGGATGCTCTACAATGCACAGGACACTTCCCTGCCCTGACCCCCACCCGTAATGAAGATTTACCCAGTCCAAATTGTCAGTTGTGCTGAGAAACTTTGCTCTATGATAAACTCACTTCTGACCTTGACACTCCTCTGGCTCATGTGGTCCCCACATGTTCTGCATTTGGGTTTCCCCCAACTCCCTCACACCTGGGCCATCTTTAAATCACCATGACATCTTTCCAGAACTAGCTCCTAACACAAAGATTCTGGTGGTAGTACATGGAGACAAGTACTATTGTGGACTTGACTAAAATTATGGCCCAAGTCATCCCTAGAACCAGGAGCCTGGCCTTGTTTATCATTTACAATCTAAGAATCTCCTGAATATTAAAATAATAAGAAAAGTTATTACGAGGGAATTTAATCACTACTGCTCAGACACTGAATCTAAGAGGCACCTTGAATGTCTCAAAGGTAACCTTTAGAACATATAAAAGGAATTACTACTTTAGACAGAGCATTCTACCCTAAGAAATAACCTAGATTACTGAGTAACATAAATTGAAATACATCCCTAAGTTTTTGAGTTTGATGGTAAAAACAGCCATGTACCTATAAACCACCACGTGATTTCCCTCTTTCTTACACTTCCCTGATGAACCACTTGAAAAACATTAACTTGCCTTGCCTATAAAAGCCATCTAGTTGCTTCCAATGAGGCTTTATTAACCATGTTAATTTCAGAGACACACTCTCCTGATAATCCGATTGAGTAGGAGCTCTTTTTAACTTGACATTAATATAGCCTACATATGATTCTTAAGGACTTATTAAAAAGCTCAGCTACATGTCTGAATTCGGAGGCTCTGATCCAATGACGTGGAGAGCAGCAGACCATTAAAATTAATTGAAACTACTGAACCATTTCAAGATTGATTTATTTTGTATTACAAAAAAAATTAAATAAAATGGGAGGTGCTAGGTTAGCCTCTGCCCTGAAGAATTAGTCTAAAATTACAATTGAAACCTCTCAAATGAAATTATTGTAAAACTCATTAAGATATATATTAGGCTTCCAAATCACACGTATGCCCCTTGTAATTTAAATACTGAGCTATTCTCCTTTAGAAATAACTTGGATCTCAACAGCGAGCAAGTAGCAAGGGTTCCAACTAATTTGAGCACCTGGTGAGAACCTGGAACTTCTACCCTGTGTAAATCCACGATGTAAGAGAGCTTTTTCTCTTTACAGGGTAGGAAATATCTGAACGGGAAAAATGTTTTTCCAAAACCGAGATGGTATTTTTTTTTTTTTTTTTTTGCATTTTGCATCCGTTTTTACTGTTCCCGAGAAAACTCAAGTGGGAACTTGCTGAATAAACTGCTCAAGATAAAAAATTTAGAGGCCTTTTACCCCAAGTGTCCAACGTGATTTCAAAAGTGGGCATTCCAGTGTCATCTAAGCTGTGATAGGTAAAGCAAGGAAAAGTAGGAAATCATTTTTCTATAAAATCATCTGCAACAAAGAGGTAAAAGGACAAGCGTGAACCCTCGCCTTTGCCAGTCCGCCCCGGAGTACCCCTCGAGTCTCATTCTGTGGTGCTCCGCCACACTGTGCTCCAGACAGACCAGCCCTCCTCAGTTCCCCGGACACACAGCCCTCCCCTCACCTGTTCACCTGTACTTCTCATCAGCACAATGCTCTTCCCCCTTGCTCCCTTCATCTTCCCCTCTCCCATTCCCTTCCCTTCTTGCCCAGTATCTCAGAGGACGTGAGTTCCCAGAGTTATAACCTTCCTTAGCATTCTGAGCTTCCCATGATATCATACACTTGTAATTAAATAATGATATAAGTACGTTTTACTATCTCTCATTAGAACTTAAGCCTCAAAAAGACATGGATTGTCTGCTTTATGTTATCATTTTATCCCTAAAAACCACCACAATGCCTGGAACAGAGTACTCAATATTTGTTCAACGAGTGATTTACATTAAAAATGGTCCCACTGGAGCTTCAGGCAAGAGAAGACCCCAGATATTTCCCAGGGGCATAATTAGCCAATGTGCATAGAGATCCTAAATTGACAACAAGTTAACAAATCTGAAGCTTTCACAGGTAAGGGCAGTGTTTCAATCACAGAAATTAAAGATGAGGAAAGTCAGTTAATCCCAGGCTAGGCAAAAAAGAAGCCTTGCAGGCTGCTGAGATTCTAGTCATTCCTTTGTGGCGTGTTTAAATGTTCCAACCATTTACTTATAATTAGACACAGTGGGGAGCTAAAATGAACTTTCCCATATAGCGCTTTGCCAGCACTTCTGCAAAAGATTGGCACAGTCTACTGCAAAGTGTTAGCTATTGCCTGTCACGCAGTCCCTCTTCACTGGGGGACAACATGCTCAAACTCCTGCAGGGGCCAGTTAAGGCCAGCAAAGCTGGAGATGGAACAACCCAGCAAACTGAGAGCCCACACCGCAGAGGAAGGAGCAGGCTCGGGTTAGCTGCAGTTGGCAGCTGCCTTGTTAAAAATGGGGGCGCGTTGTGGTTGTGAAATCTCCCTATTTTTAAACACTTTTAAAATCACTTTAAAAGTCACTGTGTAGGCCAAACAAAACATATCTCCAAGATGGATACAGCGAAGGGCCGCCAGTTTGGCAATTCTGCTCCACGATCTTTATCTTTGTTGCTCATGGGCCGGGGCACTGGCCGTGGCGAGAAACGCTACCTGGGGCTGACCCAGATACCGTATAGGGCAGAACAAGCAGCCGCAGCCAGGTGGCATCTCCTTGGCCCAGTGTTCAAAGAAAAACCCATTGCCAACGACTTGTCAATCTTCCCTCCCTCTCTGAAAATCAGGTTGGTGAAAACACAGTCTTAATTTACTGTACAATGAAAAGCACCAGGTTCCAGCCTGTGTTTGGCCACACAACGGTCCCTGGCTGGAGAAAACTTTAACCTCATTCAACTTATTCACTTTCCCATACAACCTTCTCTCTCTACCAGTCAAAGAAAATTATTACCACATTGCTTTTCTTTTTTATTTCTTTTACTCATTCATATGTGTTGAGACATTAACATATAACCAAAAAATTAAGTAAGGCACGTATCCATCACCAAGAAGTACCAACTGTTCAAATGTTACCATATTTGCTTCAAGTCTTTTCTTTAAATAACACACATAAAAGTAAAATTTCTCTCTTAATTCCCAATCACATTATCTTCCCCTTTCCTCAAAACCATGTCTTTCAACTGTATCTATCCTATTCCTTTTATATTTTTACACATGTATGTATAATAGCAGCTACATTATATTATTTCAGGTGTTTTAATTAGATCAAATGTCATCATACTGTATGTATCATTCTGCATTATGGTTTTCCACTCACCTGTGTACTTAAAATCGATCCATAGAGGGAAGGAGAGAGAGAGAAACTTTATTCCTTTAACTTCTGTATTGTATTCCATTGTATGAATTTATCTCATTTTTTTTCCTTTCTTAATGATGGCATGTGTACTGGTGTAAGGTGGTATCTTAGTGTGGTTTTGATTTGAATTTCCCTGATGGCTAATGATTTTGAACATTTTTTCATGTGTCTGTTAGCCATTTGTATGTCTTCATTGGAAAAGTGTCTGTTCATATCTTCTGCCCATTTTATGATTTGTTTATTTGTTTCTCATGTATTGAGTTTGAGAAGTTCTTTGTAGATCTTGGATACCAGTCTTTTATCTGTAGTGTCATTTGCAAATATATTCTCAGCCATTGCACTACTGGGTATTTACCCCAAAGATTCATAGTGAAGAGAAGGGCCATATGCACCCCAATGTTCATAGCAGCATTGTCCACAATAGCTAAATCGTGGAAGGAGCCGAGATGCCCTTCAACAGATGACTGGATTAAGAAGTTGTGGTCCATATATACAATGGAATATTACTCAGCTATCAAAAAGAACGATTTCTCAACATTTGCTGCAACATGGACAGCACTGGAGGAGATAATGCTAAGTGAAATAAGTCAAGCAGAGAAAGACAATTATCATATGGTTTCTCTCATCCAAGAAACATAAGAACTAGGAAGATCTGTAGGAGAAGAAAGGGATAAAGAAGGGGGGGTAATCAGAAGGGGGAATGAAGCATGAGAGACTATGGACTCTGAGAAACAAACTGAGGGCTTCAGAGGGGAGGGGGGTGGAGGAATGGGATAGGCTGGTGATGGGTGTTAGGGAGGGCACGTATTGCATGGTGCGCTGGGCGTTATACGCAAATAATGAATCATCGAACTTTACATCAAAAACCAGGGATGTACTGTATGGTGACTAACATAATATAATAAAAAATATTTAAAAAAATAAAAATAGATAAAAAATAAAGTTTTAGGTCTTTAAAGCATACCACATGGTGATTTATGTAGAATGAAATGGTCACTAAAGCCGAGCTTATTAATTTATACTCTCAATAGTTACACTTTTTTTTTTTGTAATGAGAACACCTGAAATCTGCTCTCCTAGCAAATTTCCAGTATTCAATAGTGTATTACTAGCTATGGTCATCATGCTGTGCATTACATCTCTAGAATTATTCATTCTACATAACGGCAACTTGGTACCCTTCACAACAGCTCCTTATTTACCCATGTCTCTGCCCCGGGTAGGCACTCTTTCTACTCTCTGCTTCTGTGGATTCAACTTTTTTTTTAGATTCTACACAGAAGTGAGATCATTCAGTTTTTCTTTCTGTCTCTGGCTTATTTCACTTGGAATAATGTTCCCTAGGTGCATCCACATTGTGGCAAATCCCAAGCCCTTCACCATCATAAACCACCCTGCACGGCTTTCCCTGCTGCAGGTAAACTGGAGTGAGAGAAATCTCTGGGAGGATCTAATTTTTATATACTACCAAAGAGTGGGGCACAAGTCAAAGCCCCAAATGATGCTGGCTTTTTCAAATATCTAGGTAATGCAAGTTAGGGTTTTCCCCCACAAAGTCTGCAGGCAATTTATTCCCCGCACCTCTTCACTTTGGGAACTCTGGGAACACAACAGGGAAAGCCCATCATGAACACTCTTGCTCTCAAGCATGAGTGCAGGCTCGAAGCAGGTTGACGGTTGCCACATGAGACAGTCCCTCAAACTCTTTCAAATCCTGTGCTTCTTCCATGAGGCAAAAATCAAGGTTTTACTCAAAGACTCATAGGATTCAGTTCACTCTTAATGACTGAAGAACAACTATGTGAGTATTTAAAACAAAACAAAACACCTACAAGAAACCAACAGTTTCTGCTGGGGGTAAAAATGAGTTTGGGACTTGCATTTGAAGGTGGAAAATGTCTAACATACTAAAGAAGTGACTTGAAGCCAAACAACTAAGTTCTCTGAAAAGGACAGACACTGAAACAACAGAAAACCTGATCCATTTTCTTTCCCTTCTTGGTTTACTTCATTCATCTACTTCTTAAAAAAAATTTTTTTTTTATTTGAGAGAGAGAGAGAGAGCACATGAGGAGAAGGGCAGAGAGAGAGAAAGTCAAGCAAACTCCCTGCTGAGCATGGAGCCCAATGCGGGGCTTGATCTCACGACCCTGAGATCATGACCTGAGCTGAAATGAAGAGTCAGACGCTCAACTGACTGAGCCACCCATGCCCCATTCATTCATCTACTTCTAAGCACTCACCCCGTGGAAGGTACTGGGGATCAAGGGCATCAAAGCACAGTCCTTATCGGCAAATTAACACATAACAGACAGTGCAGCTGAGGCTATGCCAGAGGGCAGCACAGGCTGACAAAATAGTTAGTGGGCTCTGCTCCATACCAGGCCCTGTGCCTCATGTGTGGTATTTTCTTAAACTCTTACAATCTAGCAGGGTCCTTATTGTCACAAATATGGAAATGGAGATTTGGGGGACATGACTCATTCAAGATCACACATTTACTAAGTGACAGAGATGGAATTTAAGTTTAGATCAACCTAATTCCAGAACCTGATTTTTTTTTTAAGATTCATTTATTTTAGAAAGAAAGAGAGTGAGAGAGCACACAAGTGGGAGGGACAGAGGAAGAGAGACTCCCAAGCAGACTCCACGTTGAGCATGAAGTCAGATGCTGGGTTTGATCCCTCAACCCCGAGAACGCAACCTGAGGTGAAACCAAGAGTTGGACACTCAAGTGACTGCACCACACAGCCGCCCCACAGAACCTGATTGTTCTGCCATGTACCAGTTCCTTCCCATCTTCTCAGTCTCCTCTTGCCCCATGTTCCATTCCCATGTTCTGCTTTAAACGTAACTGCTCCCACTTCAGAGCCTTCACATATGCTGTCCTCTCCCCTAACCACCACCTACTCACACTCATTCAACATGCCAATCTTTCTGTGTCATTCTTCCAGTGACTTTGTAATGCTCTCGAGAAAGCACAATAAAGGCAAGATTTCACTCTTTTTATGGCTGAATAATATTCTGTTATATATATATATATATGTATATGTATATATGCACATATATTATGTATATGTATATATATGTATTATATATATGTGGATATGTATATATGTATTCAGTCTCATATGTACATATCTGTATGTGTCACATGTGTATATGTGTATGTATCTGTGTGTATATATATATATATACACACACACATACTTCTTTATGCATTCATCTATCGATGGACACATGGGCTGCTTCCATAGTTTGCCTATTGTAACCAATGTTGCAATAAACACAGGAGTGCATAAATCCTTCAAATTGGTGCTTTCATATTCTCTGGGTAAATACACTGGAATTAAAATTGTTAAGAAATAAAGAAAGCATAATAAAGGGACACAAAATCTGCAGTGAAGGGCAATCAGGGAAACCTTCTCAGAGGAAGCAGCCCCTTGCACCTGAAAAGTTATAAGCAAGGGCTGGGGGAAGGGGAAGGGATGGTGAATGACTTCCTGGACCAGAAGAGGCTGGAGAGCAAGCTGGGGTCAGAGCCATGAAGAACCCACTGTGGCAAGCTAAGAAGATGGAACTTTGTCCAGGAAGTCATGGGAAGCCACTGAATGATTTTAAGCAAGGCAATTACATGTCTGGATTTTACTTTTATAAAGATCACTCTGACTGCTCTGTGAAAAATGTATCAGAGAGTGCCAAAACTGGACGGTGGGAGACTTATCTGGCTAAGAACAATACCAACGCTAACAGCAGTGGCTAGCAGTCAACATTGCAATGACTCAAGAGGAAAGGTTGAGAGCCAGAGAGACCATGTAGAGGACAAGGATTTCACAGCTAGTAAATGATGGCGTTAGGAAAGATGTCTTTGAAAAGTGAGATTTTCTAATTTGGAGAAGTCTTTAATTATTTTTTGCAGTGTACTGCTATATGCAAACAGCTAACCAAAAGTCAACTGAGATGTCTTGTTCATTAATCTTTCTTCAATATCAAGGAAACCACTTAATACTGAACATGAAGGAAAAAAGTTCTCAGACTCATATGATAAATAACGATGAAGTAATATATAAGCACTTTTTATTAAAAATAATCTAGACAGGCGTTGGTTGGGGAAGGAAATGTCTGTGGCTCTAAGAGGGTAGCATAACGAATGTTTGTGATAGAATTGTTCTGTACCTTGACTGCGATGGTGATTATGCAAACCCACATATGCTAAATAAGGCAAGAAGTAAATTCTCTCTCTTTCTCACTTTCACACACACACACACACACACACACACACACGAGTGCATGTAAAATTAGTTAAACCTGAATAAGGTTAGTACATTGTATCAATATCAATTTCCTGGTTGTGATAGTGTACTGAAGTTATACTAGGTGTTACCATTGACAGAAGCTGGGTGAAGATTACATAGGGTCTCTGTGTATTATTTCCTGCTACTGCATGTGAATCTACTATTATCTCATAGTATTTTAGAAAAGAATCTAGAATAATAACAGTTCTCAATTTATTTTGAGTTACAGGGATAATGTAGTAAAAACTATTGCCTTTTCCACAAAAAAGCACATGCAAACTTTTTCATAGAATTTCATCAACTTCAGGAAGACCCCAAGATTCTTCTGAATCCCTGTACTTTTCCATTATACAGATCCAGACAAGAACACCCAGAAAAATGCATGTTTTGCCCTTCCAAGGATAGAGCTGGGTTAAGAGATTTTACTCCAGAGCAAGATGGCATTCAAATCCCACCTGTAATATTTCCAAAACTGGACCACTGAACTTGGGTCAGTTTTTTTTTAAACCGTGTCTCAGTTTCCTGATCAGTAAGAAGAAATTTATAATTTTACATACTTTTACAAAGACTAAATGAGTTAATGTAGTAAAACCCTTACAAGAATAACAATCGCACCGCTATTATCTACTTGGCTGCCATGTACCAGTTCCTTCCCATCTTTTCAGTCTCCTCTTGCCCCGTGTTCCTTTCCCATGCTCTGCTTTAAACATAACTGCTCCCACTTCAGAGCCTTCACGTATGCTGTCCTCTCCCCTAACCACCACCTACTCACACTCATTCAACATGCCAATCTTTCCGTGTCATTCTCCCAATCTTGATGCAAGCATTAGTTCCTCAAGGCGTTCTTCTCTGACCCCACTACCAAGGTCAATTATTCCTTTTAGAAGCTCTTATGAAGCGCAACACTATGTAGTCAAGATGTTCGGGAAGTGTTTCATGAGTTCCGGTCCAAGATGGTGACATAGGAAGACCATGAACTCAGTTCCTCCATGGAACTCTCCAAATGATAACTATTTATAGAACAATTCTCCTGAAGAAGAACTGAGGACTAATCCAACAGCTCCTGAACAACCAAAGACAGAGATAACAGCAGAGAACAGCACAGAGACATGGTAACCACGGGAACCACCACACCCAGGGATGTGAACAGTGGGGGAGGGACAGTACTGAGGGACTAGAAACGTCTCTCTGTCCTTGGGCACAGAAGAAAAGGTGCAGTTTAAAAGAGCAACTAGCATATAAAAGAGACAGTGCTACGACTCTGCTGAGTGGGGGAGGGGCTGTAGGAACACCGCAGGCCAGAGGGCAGGGTCTGGATGCTAATCAGAAGGAGCTTTTGACCTCAGCAAGCCCAGGGTCTGCAAGTCCATATCAGCGCCTGTGGCTCTGGGACACAGAAAATGAGCCTTGGGTTTGGGGTTTTTTGGTGTTATTTGGTTTGGTTTTGGTATTTTTGGTTTTTTCTTTCTTCTTTTTTCTTTTTCTTTCTTTTCTCCTGTTTTTCTTTTTTCTCTTTTTTTTCTTTTATTATCATTATAATTATTATCTTTCTTTAAAAATCCATGGCTTAAAAGAGCAACTAGCATATAAAAGAATCAGCCACAGAACTCTGCCAAATGGTGGAGGGAGCTGCTGGAATGCTGTCCAGGTAGGAGGGACTAATGGACAGGGTCTGCACTCGTCCTCCACCTGGAAAGCACAGACCAGTGGACAGTTAAGATACCCTAAACAGCCTGCTATCTGGGCCCTGGGTCCCTAACCCACACCAGTCCCCACTGTCCCACCAAGGCAGCCACAGGGTGGTGCCAACAAGAACACCCTTGGGTGGTGCTCATTTCAGCCCCAGCCTTCATGCCAAGATGACACAGGCACAAAGCTCCCTAGAACACTCCAGGCCAACACCATTCTGGATTCAGACCTCTTGCTACGGTGCCCCTAGTGTAGAGTACTCCAGTAGATATGGGACCAGGACACCCTCTGTGTAAAGCACCCTGGAATACTCCCACCCATGCCAGCCTTGGCTCCAGCTAATAGGCCAGAGCACCCCCTGCATTGAACACCTTGGGACCCTGGCTTACACCTAAATTCAGAATCAGTTGGCTTCCCAGGTCACTCTAAGTGTGAAGAACCCCAGGACACCCAGCTTGCACTTGATGCAGCTTCAGCTCTCCCACCAGGGCACATTTTGTGCAGAGAGCCCAGGAACCACATTGGTTTATGCCCATTTTAGCTTTAGCTCTGCTGCCAACGTGCTTTCTACACAGAGCTACCCAGGACCTCCAGGCCCGTACCACACCTCAACTCCAGCCACCCCTTCAGGACACCCTCCATATACAGAGTCCAGGAACAGCCCAATTTACATCCACTTCTGCTTCAGTGACCCTGCCAAGGTGCCCTGTGTGTGTGGAGCCCCAAGTCCACCCAGCTTGCACCCACTTTAGTTTCAACTCGTCTGCTAGGGCAACCTCTGTGCAGAGCGTTAAGGGACCCCCTGGCCCACACAACTAATCAGCTCCAGCCACCCAGAAAAGGCACCCACTGCACAAGACACCCCAGCGTATTTCAGTTTTAGCTGTCATGACAGGATGTCTGCTATGTGGAGGGCTCCGGAAACCTTAGCCTATGCCAGCCACAGCTCCAGCCAACCCATGAAAGTCACCGAACACATACAATCTACATAGGAGCTAAGCATGCACAAGACCGTTCCTTTAAGTTTAGGACAAGCAGCTCTTCCACCTAATCCACAGAAACAAAAAACAAAGTCAAGCAAAATGGGCAAACAGAGGAACGTGCTCCAAAAGAGACAATAAAAAAAAAAAAACCTCAGAAAAAGAGCTAAATGAAATAGAGATGAGCAATATGCCTGATTAAGAATTTTAAGTAATTATTGTAAAGATATTCATGATCTTTAGATCATGAGGCAGAAAGATGTTAGAGGTAGAAAATGTTAGAAAGAATAAATTGAAGTTGAAGAAGACAATAAATGAAATTAAGAACACCTGATGAACATCGATGCAAAAATCCTCAACAAAATACTAACTGTATACAACAATACATTAAAATGATCATTCACCATAATCAAGTGGGATTTATTCTGGGGATACGAGGATGGTTTAATATCTGCAAATCAATCAACATGACACACCACATCAACAAAATGAAGGACAAAAACCATACGAGCATCTCAAAAGATGCAGAAAAAGCACCTGACAAAATTCAAAATCACTCATGATAAAAATTCACAACACAGTAGGTTTAGAGGGAACATACCTCAACCCGATAAATCTAGTAAAACCTAATAAAAGCCATCTATGAAAAAAAAACCCAGCTAACACCATACTCCATGGTGAAAAACTGAGAGCTTTTCCCCTATGGTCAGGAACACAACAGGGATGTTCATTCTTACCACTGTTGTTCAACACAGTACTGGAAGTGCTAGCCACGGCAACCTAACAAGAAAAAGAAATAAGAGGCATCCATATTGGTAAAGAAGAAGTTAAACTGTCACTATCTACAGATCGCATGATACTATACAGAGAACACCCTGACAACTCAACCAAAAAACTACCAGTTTGGTAAAGCTGCAGGATACAAAACTACTACTCAGAAATTAGTAGCTTTTCTATTCACTAACAAAATCGAAGAAAAATAAATTAAAAAAAAAAACAGTGCAATTTACAATTACGCCAAAAAGAATAAAATTAGGAATAAACTTAACCAAAAAGGTGAAAGACCTATACTTCACAAACTACAAAACACTAATTAAAGAAATTGAAGATGACACATGCAAATGGAAAGATATTCCATGCTCATGGTTTAGAAGAATACTGCTAAAATGTCCATACTAACCAAAGCAGTCTGCAGATTCAATGCAATCTCTACCGAAATACCAGCAATATTTTTCTGTTTTCTTTTTTTCACCAGCGGCATTCTTTACAGAACTAGAACCAATCTTGAAAAAGAACAACAAAGCGAGAAGTACTAGAAGTATCATAATCCCAAATCTCAAGATATACTACAAAGCTACAGTCATCAGAACGGTATGGTACTGGCACAAAATAGACACAGAAATCAATGGAACAGAAACGAGAACGCAAAAATAAACCCATATGGTAATACGGTCAGTTAATCTATAAAAAGGGAGGCAAGAATATACAAGGAGGGGGGAAGACAGTATCTTTAATAAATGGTGTTGGAAAAACTGGACAGCAACATGCAAAAGAATCAAACCGGACCACTTTCTTACACCATACACAAAAATAAACTCACAATAGATTAAACACCTAAATGTGAGACCTGAAACCATAAAAACACTAGAGGAGAACACAGACAGTGATTTCTCTGACATGGGACATAGCAATATTTTTCAAGGTACATCTCCTAAAGCGAGGGACACAAAGCAAAACTAAACTATTGTGACTACATCAAAATAAAAAGTTTTTGCATAGCATAGGAAATCATCAACAGAACAAAAAGACGATCTACTGAATGGGAGAATATATTTACAAATGATTTATCTGCTAAGGGGTTAATATCCAAATTATATAAAGAACTTCTACAACTCAACACCAATAAAAAAAAAGCAAACATTGAAAAATGGGCAGAGGACCTGAATAGACCATTTTTCTAAAGAAGACATACAGATGGCCAACAGATATATGAAAAAATGATTAACATTACTAATCATCAGGAAAATGCGAATCAAAACTGCAATGAGATACCACCTTACACTTGTTAGAATGGCTAAAATCAAGAAGACAAGAAACAGCAATTGTTGACAGGGATGTGGAGAATAAGAACTCTGACACACTGTTGGTGACAATGTAAAGTGGTATACCTATTGTGGAAATAAGTATGGAGGTTCCTCAAAAAATTAAAAATAGAAATACCAATTGATCCAGTAATTCCACTACTGGGTATTTACCCAAGAAAACAAAAACACTAATTCTAAAAGATATATGCACCCCTATGTTTATTGCAGCATTATTTACAACAGCCGAGATATGGAAGCAGCCTGAGTGTCTATCAAGAAACAAATAGTAAGGAAGATGTGGTATATACACACAATGGAATATTACAAAAACATAAAAAAAGATGTGATCATGCCATTTGTGACAACATAAATGGACCTTGAGGGTACTATGCTAAGTGAAATAAGTTAGAGTGAGAAAAACAAATACCATATAATTTCACTTGTAAGTGACATCTTCAAAAATACGAATAAACAAATAAAAAGTAAAATCAGACCTATAAGTACAGAGAAATGATGGTTGCCAGAGGAGAGGGAGGTAGATGGTTGGGCCAAATGGGTAAAGGGCAGGGGAGAACAGCAAAGTTAGGTACTTCTTGGTGGCCCTAAAAAACATCATTACATATATTCTAATATTTTTCCTTCATAGACACTTAATGATGCTAAAAATATGACTTGATGAATATTCTAGTTTTCAGTAAGCGAACTTACCACTTTTAAGCATTCTTATTTATGTAAAATACAAAAATATGAGCAATAATTTAGTACGTGATTTTTTTTGGTTAAGAAATGGTATATCAAACATGCTGTTTGTAGGTTGTCCCTTTCACTTACTGTCATCTTACCATGTTAGAATAAATAAATCTACATTGTTCTTTAAAAAAAAGGGCAGTGGGAGATACAGGCTTCCATTTATGAATGAATAGGTCACGGGAAAAAAGGCACAATGTAAAGAAAATATTTGGGGGTACCTAATAGCAATATATAATGACAGATGGTAGCTACACTTGTGAACACAGTATAACGTAGAAACTTGTCAAATCACTATGTTGTACAGTTCAAACTTATGTCACACTGTATGTCAACTCTACTCAAATGTTTAAAAAATCTTAAAAAAATGTTTCATTATACACCTGCAATGCTACCTGACCGACATACCTCTCCACTAGGGTTTAAACACCAGGAGATTAAAAACTAGATCTGATTTTGTTCTCCATAGTGTACTCAGCACTCATCCCAGTGCTAGACTCAATACTCAGTAACTATGTGTTAAGTGATTGAATTAAAAAATGAATAAACATATCACGACAGAAGCTGACAGACATAACAGTACTTTACAAAGAAGACTCTTCACCCAAGAGAGGACAGGTTTTTCTTCTCTATCATCAGTTCATAAGAGAGAGCACTTGCACGCAAAGGGATCTTGTATTCCATCTACTATTTCCCTTTCATTTTTTATCATAGTTAAAGGGATTTTAATTCACTTACTCTTTGTAAGGCACACTAGAATACATGGAAAATAATAGAGCCATAGACAATCAAAATGCCATTCTGCTTTGGGCCCTCATTCTGAATTACATGCGTGTGCATGCATGCGCGCGCGCGCACACACACACACACACACACACACACACACACACACAGAGTCTGTCTCATTCACAAAGATACCCAAAGAGAAAATTAAATTTCCCCCAATCTTTTCAAGATTCAGATGCATATCTCATAAATGTTTATTCATATTCCCACTATACTGATTCTCAAGGAAGTAAATGGTACTTAATGAGGAAAAAAGAAGGAACTTCGAAAGAAAAAAATAAAGCTCACATCAGGCTCTCCTCTATCCCCCAATTATACTCTTAATCTCTCTAGACACTGTGTCCAACATCTCCTCCGGTTTTCTATGCTATGGTGTATTAGCAAAAAGGTCCCACAGTTGGATTAATTGGATCAACGCTGAATTTTTCATTTGCTCTGTGAGTTTAACAAATTAATCTGGCATATAATGAAATATTGTGTAACAGTTTCAGAATGGATATTGCAAATACTGCCTTGTTCAATTACTGTCAAAATGCACATACAGGAAAAATATGAAAATCTGAACATATAATTGCAGACTTAATTACCACTCTGTGCTAACCAGAGGCAATCATACTGAATTTGTCAAAGCATTTAAACTAGTTATAAAGTCTCTATATAATTCCAAGAAATGGGAACACATGACCAAAGACAACACAGACTTCATTGAGTCTTATTTTCCTTGAGTGGTGAGGATGGCACAGGAAATGGTGATTAACCAGAGCCAGAGAGGGGGTGAGGTAGAGAAATGTTGATCAAAGGGTACAAAGTTTTAGTTATAAAGGATAAGTAAGTTTTAGAGATCTAGAGATGTATAGCATGGTGATTTTAGCTAATAATATGGTGCTTTATACTAGAAATTTCTAAAGAGAGTAGATCTTAAGTGTTCACTAAACACACACACATGCACACACACACACACACACACACACAGTAACTATTTAGGGAAAAAAAACTTACCTTTACTCTTCTTAATCAAATAATCATCCTGAAATTCAACATGGAAAGAACAGGTACACTAAGCCCAACAGGCCTGATTTATCCTGTGTCTAGGTCTGTGGCCTTGGGCAAATCACTTCATCTCTTTAAGCCTCACTTTTCTTAGCTGTAAGATTAATAATACCTATTTCACAGGGTTGTTGTGTATATGATGATGACAATAATAGTAATAATTTTGACAATAGCATAAGAAAGGAGCTGGGATCTGGCCTCACAACCATCTACTATGGTAGTATGGTTTTGCAGAGGTAGACCAGACACCTGGACAGATGGAAGTGTTTCCGTCCAACAGACAAATACCTGCAAGCACCCCTAGAAATGCTGGCATCACCTGTCCTTTGGCTACTAGTTGGGGCGGAAAAGGGGGACAGGCTTGTCAGCTGTATGCCTAAAATGAGGTTCTTCTGTAACTCTCTCCACAGCCTCTGTGGACAGCAGCTGCATCTTGAGGCAGCCTGGAGTTTGGCAGGGAGAGATGTGCGGATGAAGTATCTCAGAAAAAGGAACTAGCCTTTGGATTCATCTGCCAAACCGGAGTCCTAAAGCGAGCTAGACATCTGCAGATGTCCGCAGTGGGAACAACTGCTGTGTACCCTGGCTTGGCTCGCAGTAGTTAACTTCATTATGAATTTAAACTGTTGAAAAATCAAAAGCCATGAAAAGAACCAGCACCTGTCAAATACCTACTATGTGCCAGGAACTTCTGTTCCCATGTCTTCATCTGTGAAAGAGGGACAGCTCTGAAAAAGCACCAAACTCTCTGGTTCAGTGAAGGAAGCAAGCCAGCCAGCAGGAACAAGAACGGTCAGACAAGGAGTTTTCACGGACGACAACTATGACTCAGCTCTTATAATTTAATGGTTTACGAAGTGCTCCAATGTACATTATCTCACTTGAATTATCTTGAAAATTGTGAGTATGTATGAAATTTAGCAATCCTGTCACTTGTCCTTGAAGATGGACATTTACTAACGAGCATTGATTGAATGCCCACTAGGTCTCAGATACTGTCCTAAGCACTGGACTACAGCTATGAACACGACAATGACATTCTAAGGAGGCTGACATTCTGTCATAAATAAAAACAGCAAGCATAGGGGAGCTACAAAGACCACAAAATAACATATGATACAGAAAAACCGTGTGTCTATTTTAGACTGGGTGATAAACAAAGGACTCTGAGAAGACAGCGTTTGAACACAAGTACTCAAGTCCACGTTTGTATGTCCAAGAACTCTCTCACTCCTATACAGCCAGTAAATTTTTTGTTATTGAAGAATAGTTGACACACAATGTTATGTTAGCTTCAGGTGTATAACAAAGTGCTTCTCAAAGTCATTTCTTGATTAAAATATTGGCGATGGTTTAGATCAGTTAACTATCAAAATGCCTGAGGTGACCATTTTTGTCAACCTTCTTCCTCACACCTTCACCAGAGCAAGCACTATATATAACCATTATGATCTGCTTTACTAAAAGCAACAATTCACACTAGAATATTACTTCACACTCTCAGAGATTTTCACGTCTATTTTTCCTTTGATTCTGAGAAGTGGGTATTGTTATGTCTGGGGTGCAAGTGAAGAAACTATACTTGCCTCACATCAGATGGCAAGTGGGTGACTCAGTCTCAAGCCTGGTGACTTCTAGTTCCACGCCTTTTCCAAAATATACATCTAGCAGAGACCACTTCATGTCATCAACATGTACTACATCTCTAGAGTGGTTTTGCTCATTGCTGGCTGATGGAGATTACTCAGTGATGAAGACACGATATCTGACCTTATCAAGCTCCTCATCTAAGTTGGAAAAACATTTAAATAATTAAATATCAAATTGTTAGAAAAATATAACACCTCAGGGAGTAAGGGATGGAGTTTCATGAGGGCAATGTTTAATCTATGCCGTGAAGGAGGAACAGAGGTTTACCAAAGACACAATGAAGTCGGGGGTTGATCCAAAGGAAAATGACTAAATAGAAACAGAAAGGACAATGATGAGTTAGTGAAGCAGCAATCGCTCTTGTGACTGAGGCAGAGAGTCAAGAATAAGTGAGGAGAGGCAGAGGATGAGTCCTGGAAAGTAAGCAGGAGCCGAACTGTCAATGGTACTGAATGGTAAGCTAAGAAATAGGTACTTTGTTCTGTCTGAAACGGAAGTCACTGGAACATCGAGAGCTGTGAGTAATAACAGACCATCAATAACTTCAAAAAGCCGTCTGGAGGTAGAACAGAGAATGTGTTGAAGCCAGGCATGGCTGGTGGCAGGAGAGCACTAGTAATACTTGTAATCATCCAAGGAGAAATGCAGCCGTCCGGAACTAGGACATGCCAATTACTAAGGAGGCTAACACTCCATTGTGGGTGGAGAAATAATGCGAAGAGGAGAAAGCAAATATCTAGACACCTTATCTTTATCAAAGCCCTCTCCAGGTTCTGGTACAGTCTTAAAAAGCATGTACTTGTTTGTTTTATTTGGAAATTAACTCCCCAAAAGAGTACTGAGCGCTGAACTTAAATTCTGCTTTTGTGTGAGAGTCCATATATACATATATATTCAGCCCCTGAGAGAGCCCTTTGATCTACCTCATTCTATGGATGACGGCCATTTGTTGCCTGTTTCCATAGTATTAATAAATACAAGGCAGAAGTCATCCCACAGTGCATGCACATTGTCATCTAGCCTTGTGTCTGTGGAAGAAGTGTGAGTAAGACACCTCCTGGTTTCCACCTTGAGTTGTTATACCGGGTCTTCAGTCTCGGGCTGTTTTGACACCAGTCTTAGACTTAAAGGCATTGCCCACGCCTTCATTTACTTTCTCTCTCTTAAAAGACACTGTTTTGACAAGTGAGGTAATCACTGTTTACTTCTGGCTAGTGTCAAAAGCCGTGTTTTGCTGGTCACATGTGAATCAGGCGCTTCCCTCAAAGGGTAAAGGCAGAGAACTCTGACCTTGATAATTGAAGAAAGGGCTAGAAAACTGTTTGGCAAGTCTCCTACTATGCTGGGAATGTGACTCATCTCAAAGCAGTCCTCACTCAGCTTAGGCCAGGGGAAAATACGGACTGGAGCAATCTGGAAGGCTCATTGTTCATGCTGGTTTGTAGCTCCCTGCTCCCTGCATCAGCAAAGCCTCTCCCCAGGCTCTGCAAAGCCTCTGGGCTGCATTTGGAAATACAAATTTCTTGCTCAGATGCAGAAAATGAACTGATGGGTCCTGGATCACCAAAACTGTTATGCAATACAGAGTAAGTCTCAACACCAACCATAACTTGCTAACCAACATCTACTCTGCATGTTCTACTGCTAAATTTTTTGTATCAAAAATAACCTAAACAGGGGCGCCTGGGTGGCTCAGTCGTTAAGCGTCTGCCTTCGGCTCAAGGCGTGATCCCGGCATTCTGGGATCGAGCCCCACATCAGCCTTCTCTGCTGGGAGCCTGCTTCTTCCTCTCCCACCCCCCTGCTTGTGTTCCCTCTCTCGCTGGCTGTCTCTCTCTCTCTCTGTCAAATAAATAAATAAAATCTTAAAAAAAAAAATAACCTAAACAAAGGACCTGGATTCAAATCCTAGCTCTACCACCTGCTAGCCAAATGACTTTGAGAAAGTTAGTGTCTCTAAGCTAGTTCCTCAGTAAAATGATAACAGTAGAAACAGTCACACAAGTGTTATAAAATATTAGACAACAAAATATAAGGCACTTAGTACAGTATCTGGCACATAGTAAGTGTTCAGTAAATGTCTGCTCGTAGCTTACTGTTATCCTCATTATCGATATCCTATTATCCTTCCATTTCTTGCCTTAGTCCTCTATTGTAGTGGTTAAAAGCCTCAGTGTTAAGATTAGCTTTCTAATCTCATGTAGACCGTTCATTAGGTGTGTGATAAGTCTTCTTTCTCAGCAACAAGATAAGGATGTCAATAAGAATACTTACAGTATTTGGGGAAAGATTAAGTAATAGATATAAGGCTACTAGGTGGGTCTTGACACGTGGTACATATTCCATTTATGTCATTGTTACCATTATCCTAATCCTTATCATCACTGTTTTCAACACTGCCTCAATTTTATTGCACACACAAGGATAAATAGCATAATGTCATATGTGTCAATGGAACAACACAGAAGTCCTCACTCTTACCTTTCTACGAATGACTCCTTAGGACCTCTATTCCTAAGAATTTGGATGAACCTAGGCCTAAGTTGGAGTTTTATTTCTCAGTTCGGATGCCACCACTAAAAAAGGGGATATGGAAGGACTGCTTACACATTTGTTCTCACTAGAAGGAGACAGATGAAGAACCCTATGTAACAATTGGGAAGGCCTGAAAGAGAATATCAAAGTTGCTGTTAATGTTTCCTCTAGTATTAAGACTACTGAAAATCAATGAAGGAATGTAAGGTAAAAGAACTCTCTTTAGGAAGACTAGAAATAAAGCCTTTACTAGGTATTACACACTCTGTTCAGTGTTTTATAGGCACTAACTCATTTCTTTCTCAACATCAGCCCTAAGAGCATACAATTATTAGCCCCAAGTGTAACTGAGGCTTCAAGGGATTAAGTGGCATATCCAAGGGTAACCAGTTTTAAGAGGCAGCACTGACTTATCTAAAGCCCTCTTAAAATTACATTCTTTTATATATATATATATATATATATAAAATCTGCTCAAGCTAGATATTATCACGGCCAGATGAAAAAAGTGGTAGACTCAATCAATAATGCCTCCTGCATCTTTGTATTTAAGATTTCAAATATCTGTGTATTAGGAAATACCTGAACTGCCTATTGCTACTTAAAGCAAGCATCCACATGAGCAACTGACTGGATGTCTCTCTTTCCATCTGCACGTCTCAGATACACACAGAGCAATTCAGGCTGCCTTGTACAGGCTGTCAGCTAACGAGCTTACTACTCAAAGAAGTATTCAAGCCCCAGCTGATCAATCCCATGACTGAGGAGATTCTACATTGGGAAGGAATTTGGACTCCCATTTTTTATTTACTTTGCAATATATCGGAGTATTTACTATAGAAAAAGGAAATGGCAAAGTTGATTATCATGAACAAAGGTATGTTGTTATGAAAGAAAACAACAAACCAGATACAGGTCCTTTGATTCATCCAAAGGGTAGGCGTTTTACACTAAACAAGCTTACATCCAAGAAAAGAAGAGGCAAGCATTTCTCAAATTCTGTTCCATGGTACGTAAGTATCTCTCCTTCAAATGTGTTTCTTGGCAAACATGGGAAATGAGTATTTTATAATTATAAACATGAAAAGAAAACTTAAGTCAATGTATTTTTAAGAATCTCAACCATATGACTTTGCTGAGCCTTTCACCTGGTAGTAGGTGTTGCAAATATCTAAAAAGGGACTAGAGCATGCACCATAAACCCAAAGTATTTGATCACAAAGCCTTTCAGCAGAGCAGTCTGGGAAAACACCGTTGCTCTGGAACGTGCACAGGCCATGGAGTAAGCAGACTGAGCCTGCCTCCCCCCCTCACCAGTTAACTACGTACAGTGAGTCCTCATTAACCCAACTTACGTACTTCAACTGAGCAAGATGTCAATGCAGTACAGCTGGCCCATTGGGGTAGCTGCCCGATATAGGCTAGTTTCTTTCTTGTCCTAACCAAGTTGAGAAGAACAATCTTACTGGCATCACAGAAGTGGTCGAACACCCCATGCCCTATTTTTTTACCTATAGAAAAAGTCGTCCAGTATTGACAACCAGGAAATGGAGCCAGCTCATTTGTGAGGTGACTTTAAAAGACTTTCTCCCTATTAAAAATGTCATTCCATCAGTGTTTTGCTATTTCCATGATCTAAGACTAAGCTTTAGTATTTTTCTAAGATCATATTTGTCTGACAGAGTTTCAGGACTCCTTTGACATGAGACCTTTTCTCTGGGCAATAGTGAGTTCATCCCCGCTATTCCACAGAATTATAGACCCTGCATAGCTTCAGGACTCCCAGAGGCCTTATTTCTAATAGAGATACACGTGCCTTCTCCGACTACGTATCTCTTTTAAATGCAATTAATTTAATCATACTTGAACTTATTATCTCAACTTTGCCCTTCATTCAAATGGCTGTCTCTGCACATCAGTTTCATCTTTTTCCTTTGCACCTTACATTTCAAAGACCTTTTGGTGATCATGTCCCTTAACCCCCTCAAAAGGTAGACAGTTTTAATTACTATTTTCCCATACTCCAAAGAGCTGAAGTGACTTGCCCAGGGCCACACAGTTCGTGAAGAACAAGTGACACTCATTCCATAGCATAGTCCTCAGTCATCAGAAGAACCAAATTCTATTCAATAAATATATATTTAGGAACTCTCATATATTAGGCAAATAGCAGATTTTATTGCTCTCTCCAATACATAAGGAGATTTTTGTATTATTTTTAAAAGGGCAAAATGTCCTGAACTTATTTGCCAAGAGCTATTCTCACAATTGTTTAATTTCAAAGGAAAGAAGTCCTCTAGGGCATGAGAAGAAGTGGAGTGGAAGCAACGATGAGGTATGTGCATAATTTCATAGCTGCCAGTGTTCTCCAGATCCCATTCTGGCTCTTTCAGGGAAAAGATCTTACTCTCAAGATGAAGCAAATGGCCTCAGTCATTCATCATATCCAATTGTTTCAGTCATTTCTTCCAGAACAATAGCTTATTTCCCTTTATCGCTCTTCCTTTAGTTCTAACATGTGACATTGTAGACTCTAAGAATGGGCTAAGTTATGTGCACATCCATATGCCTGTATGGTATTTAAAGGCTTGATATTTAAAGGGCTTGACATTTCCATTACAACCAATTCCTCTGAAACCAATTTTAGGGGCTAAGATGGCAGACCAGCCCCTCGCCTCACATCTAATCAAGGTTAGTTAAATGTGCAGTGGAAAAATACCACAAAGTTTGTGTTGGCCTGGCTTCCACAGTGTATGTCTCATTGACCAAAACAAAGCTCCTTAAAAATGAAGACAGTAAAAAGACCTGTGGTTCTCTCTACTGCTCTGTTAAGGGAGGCTAAGGGACAGCTCCACAAAAAGAAATGGGTCTGAAAATTGCTGATGCATCCTTTATCACTGCAATTTCCACAAGGTTATAAAAGTCATGCTTGGATAAAATCTTGAAAGTGCCAAAGCAATGATCTAAGAAATGAATGCAGATAAGCCTTCCCCATTTTAAATTATGAGCAGTGGGACTGGAATAGAAATGATATCACTGCCGAAGAATCTAAAATTAAGTATGTGAGTTTGCTCATTTGTATACAACAGGACAGTAAATCATTTTATGGACGTAATGAGTTTGAAAAGCAGCTGCCAAGAACTCTCAACCTTGGTGATGTTGGTTGGCACCGGGGAAAAAAAAGGTCTTTATTTCTCCATGATTTTGCAAGATACTCTAACATGCCCTATAAGTCACTCTTTTGTTAATTTCACATGGCGGGGGGCAGTTAAGGTTTGTATTCTATGTCTTTAACGATCAGGAAAGAAAGAAAAAAGATATGGTGTCCTCTCTCTCTTGGAATCCATAGAGAACAGGCTACTTCTGTGAAGTTCAAGGCAATTAACTTGGTCCTGGCCCCTTGGAGGCTGTCATGAAATATCTGCTTTCATGCCCACATGAAAATAAGGACACAGCTATCTTTTCAAGGCTTAAAAAATAATAAAATGACTCAAAAGGTGAATAAAAGAAAATGTAATATATCTTGTATCTCTTTTCCAGTTCCTTTTAGTTTATGTTTCATGAGCACATGAGTCCATGAAGGACTTTTGAGGCCTTTCAGAGGAAGCCTAAATGGGAGGGAAAAAAAGGAAGTAGAAATTATAAGAACTTTGTTTGGAGGAGAAAATTTTAAACCTTCAAGTTTTACTTAAAAAATTTTAAAATGAAATAATACAAATATTACATAAATACTTGCAGAAAAACGATTTTAGAAAAGAAGGAAGTCAAAATAAGAAAATTAAAGTCAACTGTAAAGCCGTCTCTTGGAGGTAACTACTGGTCCATTTGTGAAAGGACATTTTTTATGCACAGTTTTTCCTTACCCAAATTGCATGAAACCATCCACATCGTTTCATAATCTGCATGTTTCATTCTGAGTTTTTTTGATCCTAGAGGAACAAAAAGGCATGAAATTTCTGAAGGGAGCTTGGGGAAAAAGAAAGGAAGAAAGAAAACCAGCCAGTATGGATCCTATTACTTGATTAAATAGAAAAAAACGTCTTTTGAACTCTTAACTATCTAACTGCAATTATGAGTGTGTCTTCAAATTTGGGAGGTGAGAGGACAGAAGAGTTACACTGACAATAAGTAAGACTACATTTATTTTAACGCGATCTGGCGGACCTTTTTCCAATTCAAAGCTGTGAGAACATCCACGGAGCAGTTTAAGGTTCAGTGCCCAATACGGTAGCTATTAACCACACACAGTCATTTACATGTCAATTAATTGAAATTAAATTATATTAAAAATTTCATTCTAAATCATGCCAGCCACATTTCAAGTGCTCAGTAGCCACAGGTGGCAAGTGGTCACAGCATTGGACAGGGCAGATTACAGAACATTTTCATCATCACAGAAGGTTCTACGACACAGCACCAATTTAAAGGGCTCAGCAGCTACTAAAATATCTGTAGTACCAGAAGAGGGTGTATAGTTGTGTATGTTACCCGCTATGCCATCATTCATGAGACTTTTTAATTCTGGAAATAGTTGGTGTTGGATTATTCCTACTTTCATTTATCCTTGCTAATAATTCATGGAGTTACCTGAAGAAATATGAAAGCCTCCTTGCCTGGATGGATGGATGGTCCTGTGCTCAGTGGCACCCAAAGACAGAGGAGCGATTTAAGCAACCAATCTTTCCTGTGCAAAGTTTATTGATATGAGGACACAGTTATGAGCTTCAATGAATGAAGCAAATTTTTGAAGCCCTTGTTAAAGAAAAGATTTATAAAGGCCATTTCCTGCTCAAAAGCACATACTCCATCAGCAGAAAGCCTCACTGCATAACTCAGTATACACGACAGCATCGCCACAAATCATCTTGACCAATCATGTAAAAGGCCTCCAGGGAGCCCAAGAACAACCTTACCTGCAAGAATCAGAATTACTGAATGCTGGACTTCTGAGGGTGTAGAAGCAATAAAAAAAAAAGAAAACCAGATACAGCCAGAGTCAGGAGTCGCCCTCAGAAATAAAAGGAGGACCGAGCCAAACTAGTTCCCCTTCCAAATATAGAGGGAGCTTTCTGAAGTCCTCCCTCCATTGGAACAGGGCTCCCTGGCGATAATGGGGCTCTTCAAACCATTTGATGTTTGCTCACCTCCCCCATGTAAAAGAGAAACTGTTTTTAGCCAGAGATTTGCTCCTTGCCTTTTGCAGAAAGTCAGCAGTGTTTTTATAATGGGTGACATAGAAGAGATAAACAGAACCAAGGTGAGTTACGCATAGAACATCCGTTACCAGTCCTTGAACAGTTTCATTTAGAGGATGCACGCACAGCCAAGAATCAATAACATAACAGTACCTGAAGAACTATGTCCATTTTTCCCAAATCACATGCAACAAACCTTTCATGACAGAAACATCCACGAATTAGCGTAAAAACAAAAATCAGGTTCTTGACCCCATCTAGAACTATTACATCAGTTTCTGGGACAGGAGCCAAGAATCAGTATTTTATAAGCACTGCAAGTGAATCTTACACAGGCTGAAATTTGAGGATCACTGGACCAGGAGACGAATCCACTTCCTCCTCTACCCCACCCTCCTTTCCTCCTCCTCTACGTCTTTCTCCTCTTTGTCTTTCTTGGAATAAGAAAAATACACTTCAATATGTGAGAAAAGTTTTACATCTGTCATAAATACTCACATGGTAACAACGAAAGCATTAATAAATATTTGTTGAATGATAATTATATTAGCAAAAATGTTTATAATACTGGAACTCCAGCAGATAATGAATACCTCATAATTGTAATATGGTTAATTATGATGAACCCACTATGGTTTTTATGCATTTATTCAATTTTATGTTTGCACAGGTTCTTAATAATGTGAGAAAGCACACCGTGAGGTGAAAAAACAGCTTACAATATTATTTATCAGGTACATTCACAACTATGAAAACTGTTGATAATACATCAAAAAAAAATTACGAAAACCAAAATGGTAAGAAAAGTAGTTGGTTCCAAGTAATGAAATTATGATTTGTTGGGTTTTTTTTTTTTACTTATCTCTCTTTCCATTCAATTAGCATTTTAAAAGATTATAATTAGCAGGGGGTGGGGACCTACCTGCCTGGCTCAGTCAGTACAGTATGTAAGTCTTGATCTGGGGGTTGTGAGTTCAAGCCCCACATTGAGAGTAGAGTGTATTGGGGGGAAAAAAAGATTATAATTAGAAAAAAAAAGTAAGCTTAAGCTAAAATACACCAATTTCAGAGTCCACAGTGCCTTCTCTATCACTATATTGTGCATTTGGGCCACAGTGACTTGCATCTCAGCCTTAATTTATATGTATGTAACTTGTATGCACTGTTCACAAATGTTGGATTTAGACTCCTAGCTTTAATACTCTGCAAAATGGTTTCTATCCATTGTCTGTTTAGCTGATTCTACCTGTATTTTCCTCCATCCATTCATAATGTTTTTTTTAAAAAATAGCAACTTAATAAGGGGAAGTTAAGAGGCTGAAGATTGCTAAGTCTTACAAATAAAATCTGGGGTCTACAATTTGATAACAGAATTTGCGCTTCCATTCACACACAAGGGTATGAAGTATCTGCTCACAGCCGCTCCTTGCGGCACTGTCCATCGAACTACTAAGTAAATTATGGCACATTGACCCAAAGGAACATCCTCAGATGGTTAAGAAAGAGGAGTCATACAATGGGACAACAGAACAGGATGCCTAGGAAGCCCAAGTAACTAAGACTTTAGATGTAACTACCAAGTTAGAGGAAATACGAGAAACAGAGAAACAAGTTAAATGACACCACGAGGAAGCACTCAGCCAAGGGCAACATATGGGCCATTATGTAAGACTCTGTTTCTCCAAGAAGTGAATGGCAAAGATAAAAGGGAAGAAAGGGAGAGAGGAGACTGGTATGGGACAAAAAGAGAATAAAGAGGCATAACAACCAGATGCAATGGTGTTTGAATGGTATTTGAAACTTGATTTGAACAAATCAACCATAAAAAGACATTTCTGAGGCAATCAGAAAAATTCAAGTATGGATCAGCTTATAGAACATATTAAGGAATTATGGGACACCTGGGTGGCTCAGTAGGTTAAGGGTCTGCCTTCAGCTCAGGTCATGATCCCAGGGTCCTGGGATAGAGTCCCCATGTTGGGCTCTTTGTTCAGCTGGAAGCCTGCTTCTCCCTCTGCTTCTGTCCCTCTCCCTGCTCTTGCCTGCTCTGTCAAATACATTTTAAAAATCTTTAAAAAAAAAAAAAAAAGGAAAATATTAAGGAATTAAATTTAATAATGGCATGGAGGTTATCTTTTCAAAATATATCTCAGTTTTTAATTTGTAAAATATATGTAAAAATTAAATGCTTGGGATATTCTTAATAATACCTTGTTTAAAAAGTAGAAGAGATAGATAAAACAAGTTTGCAGAAGTGTTCATTTCTAAAGCTGAGTGATAGGCATATGAGGATTCTTCATGCAATCCTCTCCGTTTGTTTAAAATTTTCCATAATGAGGTTTTAAGCAAAATATAGATTTCTACATGATAATAAATTAATAATAAACGTAACAAGTCATAACGAAGGATGTAATAGTATATGTTGATACTTCATCAGCTACCACATAAAACTTAGTATGTGTTAAGTACTGTTGTAAACACATTGTGTATATTAACTCACTTCATCTTCATAGTAACATTGTAAGTGGGGTACCTTTACAACCCCATTGTAAAGACAGGAAAACTAAGGCACACATAGGCTAAACAAATCACCTAAGGTCACAGAGCTGGTAAGAAGTAGAGCTGAGATTTAAAGCCAGATTACAGGGAAAAAAACCCCAAAAAAACAAAAAACCCTGAACCACTGCACTAGCATTGCTACTGACAGGCTACAAAATGATTCCAGGGTGTTTTATTAAGAGACACAATCAAGGGGCGCCTGGGGGGCTCAGTCATTAAGCGTCTGCCTTCGTCTCAGGTCATGATCCCGGGGTCTGGATTCGAGCCCTGTGTCAGGCTCCCTGCTCAGCGAGAAGCCTGCTCCTCCCTCTCCCACTCCCTCTGCTTGTGTTCCCTCTCACTGTGTCTCTGCCAAATAAATAAAATCTAAAAAAAAAAAAAAAAGAGAGACATAATCAAGGTACAGTCTCTTGTACAGACTAAGTTCCCCTTTTTGCTGTGTGTATTACATGCGCATTATGAGCAATTTGTTGGTTTTTTTTTTTCATTTTGTAAACATGCCAAGAAATTATAAAGGTAATTCATTTTGGGAGAAGAACTTAGGGGTGGCAGACATTTAGTTTTCATGAATTACCGTTCTTACTGTTTTGTTTTAAGATTTTATTTATTTAATTGACAGAGAGAGAGACAGCCAGTGAGAGAGGGAATACAAGCAGGGGGAGTGGGAGAGGAAGAAGCAGGCTCCTAGCTGAAGAGCCTGATGTGGGGCTCGATCCCATAACGCCGGGATCACGCCCTGAGCCGAAGGCAGACGTTTAACCGCTGTGCCACCCAGGTGCCCCGACTGTTTTGTTTTTTTCAACCACATGCGTGAATGGCTCTTTTACATCAAAAAGAATGACTTGGGTTTTGAAATAGACCAGTTTTGTTTTCTCATTTATAATTCTCTAACTTAAAAAAAAAAAAGCCTCTAAAAACCTTATTGTTATGAATTAATAAAATTTTAAAATTATATGTTAATATATTTAAGTGTAGGAAAATGAGATAAATCTTAAGGTTCTGTGTAAGAGCAAATTCATCCTAAGTAAAATAAATAATATATGTTTGTTGCATTTTAGAAATCAATATGCCAATGTGAAACGCACGTGTATCTTAAATGGTCTGGAATGATGCACACCAAATGGGTAATGGTAGTTACCCTTGAAGGTAACTGTCCTTATTTGATGCCCTAAGCTATCCCCTCCAGTCCTGCCCCAAACAAGCTGAGCCCACATTTTGGTCTGTGGGCCCACTCTCTGCTCCTGCCAATTCTTTCCCAAACAGCACCCCAGCGTGGCCACCCAGACTGCAACATGTTCCCAGTAGATGTAAGCTATATGGTGGGCTGGCACTAAGGGCTACATAGTGGCAGTTTGGAAAGGAAGGGACTCTCCCAGGCACAGTTTTATTCCCAGTTTACAAGTGCCAAAGTGGTAGAGCTTCAAATGGGAAAATGGAGTTTGTGTTTTTCAAATCCTTTATTTACCAACTATTAATGATGACCTACTCTGTGTAAGCAGCTCAGTAGACAGAGAGGCTCTAGCAGTGAAGGCAATTGCTGAGACCCCTGCCTTGATGATGTTCTCAATTCCACTCTTGTAAGAAGAAATAATTCCCCAATCCTCGAGTCCTTGCAAACTAAGGAATAAACAAAGATTTTGATAGTTTTGCCTAAGGATCAAATAGAGAACCAAAGTAAGCCTTTGATCAGAAGGCAGTATGCTGGGCAGTCTAGCTTTGCTGACGTTGGCTTCTTGCAACTACTTATATACCACTGTTTTCTTTTCTTCCAGTAAGAACTCATGCTGTATAAATGCTTCTCTCTTTTTCTCTTTCCTCGTTTTGCACATGTTACACTTTTCTTAGGGCACCTTTTTGGTGTGTGTGTGTGGTGCAGATCCCATCAGATAAAGTACCAAGATCTCTGACCTCCAGTGCTACTCCCCTGATTTTAGTCCCATCAACTCACTTCACTCTTCTTGACAAGTGGGCTTCTTTTCTATTCATGTTTCACATCCCTACTCATTTGTCACTTCTTTGGGGACAGTTTTCCTTGACCTTCCTCTTTAGGTCAAATATCCCTATTATATGCTCACTCGGTATCATAGCTGCCTTCATAACACAGATCCCATTTGAAATTTCACGTTGCTTCTGGAATCATTTGAATACCACCTGACTCCCCCAGAGGCCGCACTCTCCATGAGAAGTCAATTTTTGTTCGCATTGTGTTGCCAGCAACTACCAAAGTGGGAGCACTTCATAACTATTCGATATATAGCCACTGAATGCATTAAGGGAACAAAGGCATTTATTTTAATGACCTGTTTCTTTCTTTCTAAAGTTTATTCTGTTCTGTCTGGGCCTAAGAGAAGTTAATCAATTAATATATTCATTATAATACAATATATTCAATATAATCAATTAATATTTTCACGGACTTTAAATTGTAGCTCTTTATTGCTTTGGTATTATTCATGGCAGGCAGGCGTTTCTTTGATTTCTGAGCGTTTAAGGAAGTTTGTTTGTCAATAACTTTCATCGCCCTATTCAAATTTAAGAGATCTGCAACATAACCTGAGCCAAGTGAAATTTTTATCTCCTTCTCGAACTCTCTTTCTCTTTGAAAGAACAGAAGCCAGTAAAATTTTCATTTGGAGTGCCAACAGCTTCGTGTGGCATCCACAGGAAACATGGAGAGGTTAATGAGGTCTTGACAACAGTCACTGAGTTGAAATTGGCAGGGTTTTTTCCTTCAAATGACCTTTCTATATGAAACCTTGACTATCAGTAATTGTCACATTTGGAGGCCATCTAGGAAAAAAAGAGGCACTCGAGCTTCACTTTTCTTCCAGAAGTCAAACAGCTCATAAAGTTGGTCATTGGGTTCTTTTATGAGATAAGAATTTCCTTGCCATCAACTTTTCTTTCTGAGAATAGGCAGGGCAGTAAAATTTCACTTCGAAGTTTGAGTGTCTACAGGGGGTGACACTGAGATGCACTCCGAAAACCAGGAAATGAGAAAGATTGGATTTTCTACCACAAGTCAAAAACTACAAAAAGAGTAAAATGAAGTAGAATGAAATTTTACAGAAGAGCAAGGTGAGGGTCAGAGTGTAAGAAAGATATCAGAAGTCACACAGCTGGCAAGTTGTAGGGTGAGACTTTGATGCAAGGAAGCTTGTATGCCAAGTTCATGCCCATTACCACGATGATAAGGATGCACTGAAGTACATGAAGCTAGCTCACTATCTGATATGGTAGAGATGGAAACATCACTGTCCCAATTTAACTTCCTGTAAACTGTCATGACCTTTCAAATGAACTTTTACTCCACTCACACGCTCACCTGGCCGACTGCAGATAATAATTTGGTTTCATGTATCCATTTGTATGGTGAGGTACAAATGTACTGATTAAAAGACATACATACCTAACCCCTTCTAAATTATATTAATATAAATTAACAAATTCCACCCTGTAATTTTATATAGCAGTCGCTTGTGAATTTAGTTTAACAGAGTCCCTTCTAGAGACGAGAGTGTCACCAGGACCTGGCTTAGGACCAGAGCTAGGGACTGCCACCCCCGGGGATGTGTCTGATGGACCAGCTGGCTTCTTGAAGATAAAACATGTCCCTCTGTGGTGATGTGTACCTTTTCTGCTCCCACAAAATTAAAGAGAGTTCATTTTAAGTTCACTGGGTGTACAGTGGAACCTTTGTGAGGTCTTATTATAGAAGATAACAGAATTCTAACTGCTTAGAATTTTTGTCAAATCACCCTTCTCTAAAGAGCAAGGAGGTCAAGCAATGTCCAATTTGGAGGGATCATTAGTGACCAACAAGTTCACAGAGAGGTGAGTTGAGACACAGAAAAATCAATAAATTTAATGAGGGTGACAAAAGTGCCCTCAACAAACTTTAGTTGCATTAAATTCCAGTAGAGGTGTTCATGTCAAGTTGGATTTTCTTTCTGCAAACCCACACTCTGGTAACTATTTGCAAGTACAAGTTCAATATGAGGCCAATGAATTCATACGGAGCTCAAAGAGAGTTTAGAGAATCACAAAAATCCTTTGTGAATAAGGTCAACAAATGTAGCATTGGATCGTTTACATCAAAAATGCAGTCATTTTTTGGGTATTTTTTTCCTTCAGAACATTCTCCTAGTCCCGAGACATCAGAGCACATCCGATTTGGAAATTGAGGTCGGTGCATTAAATGGCAAATTTGCTTAAAGAGTTTTCTTAGATCATGAACTCAGAGAACTGGAAGGCATCTTTGGCATCATCTAGTTTATTCTCAAACTCAAGCCTAGAAACCCCTGGGATGTGAGGCAGCAGGAAGTGAAGCCATGGGGGTTTGGTGTTTTCTCAATGGTATTTATTTTTAAACATTATTTTTACACTGAAGTAAGCATTGCATATATGATGGAGAAGAAAGCAGGAAAAAAAGAAGAAGGAAAAAACCCTTACTTTTCAAAGTCAGACATGATGCTTTAAAGACGTTATCCAGTAGCGGACTACTTGCAGCTAGAGTCAAAATTCTTTGAGGACCTGAAAACATTCCTCTGCTCTATTTTGGTGGGAGAATCTAACAAACACTGAGCTAGTATCACTTAACAGCTAAGAAAATAGACTCAAGGAGATACAGAGACTGGGCCACGGTCACACAGCCAGCATTAGTAGCTGAATCAAGACCCCCACCTGCCCAACGTGCTTTCTCACAGTCCAGCAGGATGCTTCTGAATGTCAGGGGCTACTCCACACTTGCTCCCTTCCCACACACAAAAGAGCACCTTTCTCCAGACTGAAGATTTTCATAAGAGGAGAACAAACTTCACTGTCATGATAAGTAACTTTCATGTTATACATTTGGTGGTTTCCCTGTTCCTTAAAATTGTTCAAGATTACTCCTGCACGGAGAAGTGTCAAATAACATAGCTGGTTTGTATATAAAGATATCTGGAGTCTAGATCAGACGGAACTTGCTCATTCATGAAACAGAACTAAGGCCCATTAAAGCAGTGTTTCCCAAAATATAACACAGAGATCTCCCGGGTCGGAATTATCTATGAGTTTTGTTAAATACACGCATTCTTGGGCCTCACCTTACTTACTCATTCAGAACCTCTGGGGACAGAACCCAGGAATCTGCATGTTTAACCAATTCCTTGGGTGATTCTTATATGCTCTAAGATTGGAAAAATACCACCTTACATATAGTATAGGACCAGAGAGGGCAAGGGGAGATAAAAAGATATACTAACATCTTATATTCCTATGGCTCATATGGCAAAGGACATCCATATACAAGCTCTCATAGGATTTAAAAAAAAAAAAAATGACAGGTAGAGCAAGGGAAATTGCCTTGACTTACAGAAGAAGGAAATGAGGGTCAGCTGACCAAATGGGTTTTAAACTAAATGTGAAAATGAAGAAAAAACATCAATATAAACACACAGCAGGTGTAACCGCAATAAGGATAATGTGAGAAACAGATCGGGGCGGGGGGGGGGGGGTAAAATGTCCTGTGTCTGACAGTCTCATTCAGACTCTTTTTCCCTATATATAAATTGAAAATAGCATTATTTCAGATTGAAAGAAAAGGGGAGGGGGAGATCACAAAAAAAAATATTAAAGCATGTGTAAATACATGACTTTATTTCCATTATACTAGCAACTTTCCAAGGCATTTTGCAATTGTTATATATTACCATGATATCAAGGAAGCAACATAGGAGCAAGAAAAAAAAATGGTCTCTACAAGAAACTAGGTAACTGCAGATAGTCTTAACACAATCATTTTAACAGTATCTTTAACAAATGTAAAAATGAAGTCACTCATCAGAAAAGACACAAAATTAAACCACAGGTGAGTAAATATCATCTCTAGAATTTAAACAAGGTTGGAAGAAGGACAGTATGTATAGCAACGAGGAGATGAAAGGTTTTATGTGTCCCCTTCCAAGACACAGACTTGTGAAGAGGAAAACACCCCACAGCAATGTCGAAATTCATGAACCTGAAGCAGAATAGCACTGGGGAGTAAGAGGAAAGAGGAGGCAAGTGGAAGGGACTGGTAAGCATGCCAGACCACAGAGTCTGGTCAGAGAGACAAAAATGGTCTCCTCTAGACTCAGAAGTTGGCTCAGCTTCAGGTACAGAGATAGAATACTTCATCTCCGGAGCGCCTGGGTGGCATAGCGGTTAAGCGTCTGCCTTCGGCTCAGGGCGTGATCCCGGCATTATGGGATCGAGCCCCATGTCAGGCTCCTCTGCTATAAGCCTGCTTCTTCCTCTCCCTCTCCCCCTGCTTGTGTTCCCTCTCGCTGGCTGTCTCTATCTCTGTCGAATAAATAAATAAAATCTTTACAAAAAAAAAAAGAATACTTCATCTCCTTCCCTGCCACCATGATTCCCTCAACCACAGGATCTCTCCAGAGATTTCCAGATGTTGGGTAGTAGACACCTTTTCATCTGAGCTATTTCTCACCGAAATCTGAGGAAACACTTATTCTAATTTAGATGAGATGGACTCATGCTCATACTGGAGAGAAGAATAACACCAAGGAGAGGAGAGAGGACAAACAATCTGGCCTCACAGTTGAGAGGACACGCATTGTGATCAGAACAAGTTCGTCTCTCTGTACTTAAACTCCCCCTCCTTTTTTTTTTAAGAAGGAGTAATACCTACCTCATGGGCTTTCCTTAAGGATTAAATAAAATACATGCCAAATACTTAGCATAATGTCTGACACACAGTAAATGCTCTATCATTGGTAAGTTCTTATTAGATCTCAGGAAGATTTCTCCAATTAAGAATATATTTTGAATTGCTCTGGGTTCTCAACATTTGTTTAGCAAAGTCTACTTAAGACAACTGATAAGAAAACTGGAGAAGCCACCTGGGATGCCCTAAATTTGTTCTCTTAATTCTCATGAAAATGTATACCTGGGGAGGGTGACATGGCTTTTCTATTATAGATCACACAAATATCCGAATATAAAACAACCAGATTAATAAATGGTGTCCTTTTTATCTCCTGTAGCTCTGGACTCACACAGGTCATTCATAAAAATCAAGCCTTTCCTCAGACTAAGACAAATTCAGGTGAAAATCACAGGATTCTATTTTCTGATATTTGTATAATAAACTTGCGTCAACTGTGCAATAGGAAGTTGATTTACAAGTAACATAAGTAAAGAAATAAAATTGCCTTCAAGAAGAAAAAATCTTTCTTTCTCTGTGTTCTCCTGAAAGGATAGTTGCATGAACTTAAAAAAAAAAAAAAATGGGTACCAGGTATATCTGATAAGATTTTTGTACTTATTTGCAAGGTTGCAAGAGATGAAAACGAAACCATATAACAAGGTGGATGTAATTGTATGTTCAAATCAATATCTACTCTCTACTGCAAATTCTGCTCAGTCTTTTCCCTCTGGTACCTCATGTTGGTTTGGTTTTATCACTGCTTATAAAAATTTATCTGAATAAATTAAAGGAAGCAGGCGGCCTTTTCATCAGAGCACAGTCATACAGAGATCATCTGCTAAATGTAATGTTCCTTCCTTTTTTGAGACCCTGGAAACATTTTCACCATTTGACATGCAAGAATCTTCACTCTTATAACAATCAGTGCAGAGAAAAGGCATCGTAATCAAGGAAAATGCCTACCAAATTGACTCCCCTCCTAAAAGCCATCTGTGTATAACGACTCCCCGTAGCAACTGTAAAGTCATAAGCAATCGGGAGAGCTGCTCAAGCTAAGAGAAAACGCAAATCACAGAATTGAGAATTATAGGACAATAAAGTCAGCCTGGCCACAGAAGATCTAAAATCACCCAAGTTATAAAATTTGGAATGATAAATCTTGTGTTATTTCATGCTCATGAAAGCTAACATATTTACCAGCTTATGCCAGCTCCCCACTCCCTTTCTTTTGTTTCAATTTAAATACAAAGCAATACAAACATTTTCTGTTTTCTGTGCTTAATCGGTAACTAAGGCTAGATGGGTTAGATGCCTGAACAGCAAGAAGAAAGGGGAAATAGAGAATCTCTCTACAGCTCTAAAATAGCTCTGTCTTTGGCCACATGAAGACAAAACAAGATAATCACACAATTGCATTGCTGTGAATTGAACCCGCTCATTTTACAGCTGGGAGAACAAACTTCTCCCCTTCATCATCCTCCCAACCTCAACCTACTCATCTTGCCATGTTCCCTATTTCAGGGAATTGCATTTCTTAACACCGGAGATGGGAGAACATCATGTCTGTTAGGTCCACCTCTAAACGTCTCTCGTGGATAACCACTTCCATCTATCCCCATGATCTCCACCCAAACCAGGGTTTCATCATCTCTCCGCTGGATGACAGTGTTTGTAACCGACGTCTCGCTCCACCTCCATCTTGCCCTCCTGTCCCAACCCGTATGCCCTCCTCGGTCAGGAGGCCAGAGCAATGCTTCTCAAGTGCTAAGTGCCTCACTCCCCTGTTAACATTCTTCGGTAATTTTTCATCACACTCTAAATAATGCCCATGGTGCATAACAGACTCACAAGACCCCCGATGACTTCTTCGACTACATCTCTTCCGTGCCCCCCATTTTTTTTGCGTGCGTCACACTGTACTTCATGTAATTCCGTGCTCCCTCTCATCTTCCCACATGGTGCTCCTTCTGCCCAAAATACTCCTTCCCCTTGTCTTCAGGCGCTGACTCCTACTCACAGCGAGGTTGCAGCTCAACTGTCATCTCTAGAAAACCGTCCTGACCACTCTCTCAGATGCAGTTCAGCACTCCTGTAGTGTATTCTGAAACCTTTCTCTGCAACTGTGACAAAGCACTTGCCCCACTTTATTGCTATTGCTCATTAGTTGTTTGTCTTCTCAGCCAGACCACAAGTGTTACGACAGCAGGGACCAAATCTATCTTGCTAATTCTTACAGCTTTCACTCTTAGGAAGTTTCCAGGACATAAAAGGTGTTTAAATTCTATTTTTTGAATTAATAATTAGTTCACTAAATAGTTGCTCAAACTTTTAGTGAACCAGTAGTATACTGAGAACTAGATACCAGACTCCACTCAATTTGGGGGATTTTTTATTACTCATTTCAGGCTCTTTATTCATTCAATGAATATTATATCAAATGTGAGAGCACAAATAACCACTGCCTATTACTTTGCAGTTAAAGCATTTCATTGCTTCATTCTAAAACCCATCCTGAAAGTAGGTAATTTCTATAGCCTCATTTTAAAAGATGAGGTTGTTCCCTTCCTTCTTTCTTTTCTCCCAGTTCAGTCAAAAAGCCCCACCACAGGGTTGAAGAGGATTAGGAAGGGATTCCAAATGGGACAGCACACCAAAGAGGTAAGGAGTTTGCCTATGATTTGGAAGATTAAGCACTAAGTAAATGTGTTAAGGATAAAGGAAGCCACACTTCCCACCGGTGAAGAACGGAGTACAAATATGGAAAGGAGGAAGGGATTCACAAGAACCCTATGGTGTATATTTGAATTGAACATGAGGTTACACTGATATCACTGTAAGACCCTGGGAAAGGAGCAACTTTAATGACTGAGTAACAGGAGAGCCTTTGTGTCTAGAACATAATGAGCAAGGGGGAAGAATGAAAAAAGATGAAGGCTGCGGCTTACCAGGATCTATGAAACGAGAATCTCAAAAAATGAGACCCAAGAATCTATTTCACAAATTATTTTTAAGCATTCAAAAATTCAAGTCTCCCCCCACTAAAGAAAGAAATTTAAGATACTAACACAATCGCTCTTACAAACTTTAATGAGATGAGAAATACATCCAAAAGAGAAACTGGCAAACCAAGGAACCAAATTGAATTCACTCAGCGCTCTATCAAATGGCCCCAACCAACCCTCAATGTCTTCAGTTCTAGAATCATTATCAAAGACCTGAATCCTAAAATAAAAGAAGCAAAATGTTTACAATTCTTACAAGAATGTCAATGTGATTTTAGGTAATCTGTCCTTGTGGTTGCCATTTACATGAAGTTGTATAGAGATGAAAGTTTCCATCAGTAATCTGAGTGGTGAATACCACTGTCATGACTGTCCAGCTACACTAATAATCTTCCTTTAGTACTTAAAAACTGTTCTAATAACTGCTGAGAATAAATACTCCTGCTAAAACCATTGTGAAACACTAAAATACTAAACTAAAATTTGCATTTTTATTTATAATTTGTAGCTAGATGAGTCAAGAGGAATCTTGTCCAATTTGCAAATGAACATGCAGACTGAAAGCAGGCACCTCCTTAACAACGGCGGTAACAACTCTACGTCCCTCCTGGCCTATGCTTTTGTCCTTGGGTTGCAAATCCCTTAACTGGGTAACTGAATCACAAGTGATCAAAATGGACTGGGGAAGCTGTTTTTGTCCAATTAAAGAAAATTTACCTTTGGCTGATATCATGATAGTTCTATTTTGGAAAAGTGTTACTGCCGTGATTGAAAATATGCTAGGAGAGAGATGATTACCCACTGTATCAGTAAGGGTCTTGGCAGAAAACAGATGGCATAGTCCAACTGGGTAATTTGAGACAAGTTTAATAAAAAGAATCTTTACAAAGGTGTAGGCAGAGTTTAGACAAATCAACAGTGCAGAGCCCCAGGAATAGCAACAGAATGAAGACTAAGAAAGGCAAAGAATGATTTAGAATCCGGAGAGAGTAGGTATGTAGAGAGGCCTGCTTGACAGAAGCAGGGACGCAGCCAACCCACGGCCCAGCCGGGAGAGAGCCAAAGGAATAAATTCCCCAATCTCACCCTCCTCCTGCCTTCTGGTCTCCCCATTGGACAAACCAATCCTGAATCTGGATAGCTTGCTGATGCTGGCCATACAGAAAGGTCATCCTTCCATGGCAAAGAGCAGACTATCCAGTTTATCTCCCTTTTCAAATATCAGAATGATACAGAAAAGTAATCCATTAGATGCTGGGTCTTACTCCTCCACAGTAATAGGACTGAGTTGTGAGTCATCTGTGGAAAGCATAGTAATCACCTCAAGATCACGTTTTCCCTTTTTGATTCATTATCTTAATGGTATTTACAGGTCATTTCATTGGTTTTGGCTGTCCAGCATTCACTTGCCCTCCACTTGGGTCAGCATTCAGGCTTTTCTTAAAGTGTCCACCCTTTGCCCCTACAGTCCATTTGCTTGAAAATAGCTGGTACCACTCCAGACTTGAGGATCCGGTGTGGCACGGGACCATCTGATGCATGTGGAGGAATCACACTGCTCCACTATGGCTCACTATCAGGGACAGGTGTGACCTAAACTGATACAAAGAAACTGGTGTTGATTAATTGGGAAAGAAACATACTCCTTTCTCCTAGAATGTATGAGCAGGTATGTAAACCCTAGAACCACAAGAGGAGATGCCTGGTGAAAATGGAAACACCACCAAAAAAGAGAGAAAAACCCTACATTTTATTCTCATCGCAACAAGCCTCATCCTGCCACTGTTCTTTTCTATAACATAAGGCAATAAATGCCTCAGATCTTCTGTTGTTTATAACAGGGACGTGTCTCATCAGTACAGGTGACTGTTTCAGGCAGTTGACTCTATCAAGGCTCCTGGGTGCTTCAATCGGAAATAACTTTCTAGGTAGTCTTACTTAATGTTCTTGAAAATGCCTGCTCACAGCACATTGTTAATAAACTTTGAGCAGCATACTAGAAGCTGTGATGTTTCTATGCTGACAACCAAACCTATTTTAATTAGAAATGTTTAGTTCGACAATAATGACTTAACGGATTATGAAAATACTCCTCCCTCTACATTCTGAAGATATTTCCTGAGGACTTACTATGTACTAGACTTTGGGAACTTAAGAATGACTGAGACAAAGTGTCATCACAGTTCACTTGAATTTAGCAGACACGTATCAAGCTCATCTTACACAAAGTGACATAATATTATAATTAAAAAACACACAAGCTACCAAGAGAACTCAAAATAAGGAGGTATTAATTCTACTATGATGCAAGAAGTCTGATGAACTTTATAGCCTCTAAAGCAGGGCCTTGCGGTACACGGAGGATCTCAACAAGGAAGTTGGACAGTGGAGGCTGAAGAGGCAGCAGGAAGAAAGGCACATTCACATGTAACTGTTCAGTGTGGTTTCAGAGTAATAGGGTGCAACATTTGGCTCCAACCTGGATCTTTGTCCTTCACTACTTAAGGAGTGTTGGCCAAGTTACTTCCCTTGGTACCACTTTCCTAATACAAGAGCAATAAATAATACCTTGTTCATATTAAAGGTGGCATTACACAAAAAAGGTCTATCACTCAAAAAAATATTAGGAGAGAGATGACTGATGCCCTGGAAAGGCAGACTGGTGCCAGATTGTGAAAATCCTTATAAGCTCTTAACAAATAATTGGGTTTCTATAATACAGCCAATATACACCCAACGTTAAAGATTTTAAGTAGGCACAAACAAGTTTGTATTTTATAAGAGTAGTAGGACTCTTGCAATGGTATGAGAAGAGATTAAAAGCAAAGAAACCAGGATATGACAATAGTACTTACAGAGATGATAAAGGCATGAAGGCCTTAACGAGGCCAGTAGCAGGAGGGATAAAGGAGAAGTGACACAAATGCAGAATGGATCAAGGATGATTGCAAAGTGTCTGGCGGACGCTGGTGCCTGTAAAAATGAAGGTTTTTAAAAGGAATCACAGGTTTGGGGGAGCAAAGAAAAAGCTCAAGTTTGGGACCTGCTAAATGTGAGCCGTCTATAGGCTACACAAATGGAAAATCGTAGAAGTTATTGGAACCCTCTCTTGAACTCAAATGCCAGGCAGGAGGTAGATATATGAGAATCAAGTACAAATATATTCCAGCTAAAGAAAGGGACACGATGGGCCTGACCAACAAGGCTAAGACCGTGAAAAACACTAAAGCAAAAAGGAGGAAGAACCAGCCAAGGTTACTTTGCAGTAACCTCTAGTGTGGTAGAGGTTGAGGAAGAACTGAGTAGGGCTCTCAAAAGCAAGGGGGAAAAAGCTTCCAGGAGCACTCTGTAGAAACAAACGGTACAGAGAGGTAGCATTTAGTAACAATTCAAAAGACATCACTGCACTTGGCAAACAGGAATCACTTCCAGCCCTATAAACAGAAGTGTCAGAGAGGTGACAGAAGCAGAACCAGACAGCAATAGCTGAGGGCAAAGAGAAACGTGGGAAAAGGGACGTGGAACCAGTTTGAAGCCTGCTCTTTCAAGAAGCTGGTTGGCAACTCTCCCTGGCTTTCCCAGCTCTCAGAGTCTGAACTTAGAGTCAGACTCTGTTGTAACTGAACAGTGCATATAAGGAGGCTGTCTTATTAGCTGGCGATCCTCAAAATGGATCTTTAATAATCAGAAAAGCTTGTTTTTGAAAAACCAGGCAAGTACAAATAGCATTCTGTTCAACTTCCCAAGAATCTTCCTGTATTCCATCTGTAAGAAATTTCCTGTAAGTAGCAATGATTTAAGAGTTACATTTACAGTACCTGAAAGCTCACAATAAAACACTGATAAGGTCTTACTCATTTTGAGGTCATCATCAGGAAATAGTGAGTAGCGAAGATAAATTTGATGTTCAATCAATACAGAAGCTGTCCAGATACATATTAATGCCATCTTTCATATTTATGGCACTAGGAAAGAAAGGTCAAAGCTTATTTCCAAAGTCATCTTATTAGCCTTCAAATTCACTTTTGAATATAAGAAAGAGATAAATATTTGGCCCGTTACATACATGGAAAAAGAGAGGTCCAAGATCCCAAAGAAGCCCCACGTCCAGAATTCACAACAGCGATTTCTAGGTATGATTCACCAACACATGAGAACAGTGTCCAACAAAGTACGGGACGTGGACCACCTGGGGCCCTCTTCAGACCGACCGATCTGTTCCTGTGAAAGTACACCATGAACTCTGAATTTTAAAAAATGCCACAGCAGATTCTGGTGCATCTTGACATTTCAAAACTACTCAATATTCAATATTCAAAAATCTCCAATGAATCAACAAGGGCAATATCTGTTGAGTATCTACTAGACGCCACTTGTTTGTTACTCACTCTGAAAAATGCCAAAGAGCAGAGCATTTCTCCTGCCCTGAAGGAGTTTTGCTAGACTTATATACCACTGTGTTCCCTGTTCACAACTCCTAGAGTTGGGGCAGCACTAGCTCTAACACAGCCCTGACGATTAGAACGGGGATGCCACACTGGACAACTGACCACCAGTTCCTCTGTCTACTCTGACTCGCTCATTCTATCAATAATTTTAAGTAAGTTACAGAAACTGCAGGTTGTTAGAGATGAATGTTGGCAGTGATCGATTATGACTCAATGTTGGAGCCATATGCAAAGAGAGACCGCAGAAGTGTCTATTCAAGAAAAAGAGAAGACTGGAGGAGTCTCGGAGAGAAGCAGAGATAAATGGGCCTTGAGAGCCAAAGAGATCTTAGTTCCTGAAAACCTTCCAGTTTCCCTAAGGCCATGCTGCTACAGCTTCCATGCTATTCCCTGTATCTTTACATAAAAACCTTTTACTCAAGCTAATATAAGTTTCTATACTCCCAGAGATTATAAGCTTTACCTACAGCAAATAATTCATCATTTAGTAAATCCAGTCGATTCAATTTCATTCTTCTTCCATTGCAGGAAAGACAATCCCTTTCCGAGCAGCTGTGCATGCTAGGAAACTTGAGGTCATCCCTTTCCTTTATCTATCATAGCTCTTTCACCAAAATTGCTAATTTCATCTCCACTATCTCTAATGCCATTTCTTTCTTTCCCTCTACAACTGCTGTCCTAGTCAAGGCTACCAACATTGCCTACTCAGGGACGTTCTAACTGGTCTACCCATTATCTACTCTGTCCTCTCCAGACAGACCTGAGCAAAATGACAATCTGATCATGTCCCTATTGCCCCACTACCACGCTTACCACCAGCCAATGGCTTCCCATTTGCACTTAATATCAAGACCAGAATCCTTAGCAAAGCCTACAAGTTCCAGAGTGGTCTCACCCAACCTCATCTCATCTTGCACTTTGTATTCCTATGCAAGGAATAGGAATTCTGTATTTGAGCCTCACTGGCCTTCTTTCAGTCACAAACACTTAACTTACCATGCTCCCTTTCACCACAGCTCTTCTCCCAGCCCACATCATTCTCCCTACTGGCCTAATTAATTCCCAACCATCCTCTGGACCTCATCTCAGGCATTAGTACCCCAACAAAGCCTTTTCTGATCTCCCTGACAAGGTCAAATATCCCTAGTATGGAGTCCCCTAACACTGTGTGGCTCACCTTTATAACAGTGACCACAACTGCAACTTTAAATTTGTGTGACTATTTGTGTGACACTGTAAGCTCCGTGTTTGTGTTGTTCACACTTCATCCCCAGTACCTCACACTGTGCCCGATACACAGTAAGGTCTCTGAAATACTTACTGAATAAAGGTTGAAAAACTGGAAAAAGCAAGGAATAAATCAGACACAGTGCATGAGAATCAGATTTTTAATTGGCAAAGCACAGATTTGCCCAAGCTGAGGACCAGATGGGGAAAGAAGAAGTTGGAGTATTCAGGCATGATTGTGAAAAACACTGATTCAAGGCAGGTTCAGACAACAGAGCACTTGGCTATCTGGGGCTTGGTTAGATAGTAGACCAGAATCATTAGTTAACTGAAGTTGAAATAGGAGAATAAGAAATATGGATCAGGGGCCAAAACAGAAATTAGGAATATTTCCATTTGAGAGAAACACTCCAGACGAGGATATAGATAATTGAGTAACCACAAAGTGGATGCACTGGCTTGTCCAAGGGCCAGAAAGAGCACCAAGAAGAGATGGTACTGGTGGAACAAGATGAGAAACTGTAGAAAGGACTAGCCACATGGGTGTCAACTTGGTAATGATAAACATACAATGCTCCCAACTTATACTTAGTATATGCCAGGTAGCCTTCCAAATGCTTTGACACATTACTTCATTTGATTTCTCAAAATAATCCAATGAGGTAAGCAAACTTATTGTACCAATTTTACAAATGGGAAACCTGACCCTCCGTAACTTGCCCAAAGTCAACAATAAGTGGCAGTACCAGGGTTTGAACCCGGAGAAACTGAGTCCATACCTTTAAACACAGTCGTGTATTATTTCTTTATGAGATGAGGACCAAAATGATAATGAGTTGGCCTCTTCTTATCTTAGCCACAATATGAGATCATAAAAGGGATAAAATTAGCAAGGATCAAAATAAGATGGGAAAAGCATCTTACCAAATGGTATCAGATGTCCCTAAACAGATTTTTTAAGATAACATCATTTAATGTTACATGGCTTAAAGAGCAGCAAGCCATCATGGTTAACAATATGGGATTTGCAATCAGATGAATATAGTTTCAAATACTGGCTCTGCCACAACCTAGCTGTGTGGCTCTTATGTAAACTCTCTGACCCTTACTTTCTGCTCTTAATGGGAATATTAACACTTAGCTCATATAATTATTTGAAGGTTAAGAAAGGTAATGTATTTGAAAGTCCTTAGTACAGAACTAAGGTACGCACTCAGTAATTAATCAGAAAAGGCATTTTGCAGAGCTAATATATCATACTGAAGAAGGGGGAATACAGAACTTCGTTGTTCTTGTTATCATACCTAGGAATGACATGGTCCATTACCACCAATTTGACAGATACACCTATGTACTTGGAGACCCTTCTTATTAGCTTAATATCCCCTATGGGAAGACTGAAAATCCCCCCCAGTGAAGGATGTTGAATGCAATTGGTAACTGTAGGTATGTTTTCCTCTAAGATATTCTGACAGCTAAAGCGAACTCAGCTTCTATGCTGCTCAGAGTCCTCCCAGCAGCTTTAGAGCTGGCTTTGCAAGTATTCCTAAGAGTCAAAAGCTTTAACACTTCCACACTGAAGACATGACTTGGAGCATACCCCTAAGGGTTGCTCTTCCACAAAGCAGAGAAGCTGGCTTTCTAAGACTATTGCGCCCATCTTTAAAAAAAAAAAAAAAAAAAAAAAAAAGAGAGAGAAAGAAGAATAGAAGAAAAAGAATTTTATTATTTTGAGGCATATTCACCAATGACACTAAAGTTCTTGCCTCAAAAGAGGGAGCTAATTAAGATGTAAAAAATATGCATTTTTAAACCCTCTATATAGTAATGTGACACATTTTTAGATTACAATTTGGCAAAGTCTATGAAGAAACTTAATGTACTTTATGATCCAGCAAACGAACTTCTAAGAATCTTTTCCACAAAAAATGTTTACACAAACATGGAAAGACATAGGTTAAAAGATATTCTGGGTAATACTGTAATGAATATCCAGCAATTAGAGAAATTTGAGTATCTCCATAAAATAAAAAACCATAGGGCTAATTTTTATTTTTTTAACGTTTTTTATTATGTTATGTTAGTCACCATACAGTACATCATTAGTTTTTGATGTAGTGTTCCAGGATTCGTTGTTTGCTTGGAACACCCAGTGCTCCATGCAATACGCTAATTTTTAAAAATGAGAAAGATATAGATCTACACACCTGAAAATATGCTTATAATAGTACATTTAAAGAGTTGCAGAATGTCAGAAACACATACTATAGTCTCTTTTGTCTAAAATAGGTCATGTGTGAGGGGCGCCTGGGTGGCACAGCGGTTAAGCGTCTGCCTTCAGCTCAGGGCATGATCCCGACGTTATGGGATCGAGCCCCACATCAGGCTCCTCCGCTATGAGCCTGCTTCTTCCTCTCCCACTCCCCCTGCTTGTGTTCCCTCTCTCGCTGGCTGTCTCTATCTCTGTCGAATAAATAAATAAAATCTTTAAAACTAAATAAATAAATAAAATAAGTCATGTGTGCATATATATGTGTACATATATATTAATATTTATACATGCATCTGATCTGCAAAAACACTCATTTTAAGACAGTCACTTCTTGAACAAGGGTAGTGGCATATGACGTGAGGTAATGGGGTAGGGCGACAAGACAAGCAACTTTTACTTATCATTGGATCATTTTTGGTACTGTCCGAATTTTTTAACAGTTACAACTTTCGTTATTAACAAAATTATTTTTCTTGAAAACCATAAATAAGCAACAAAACCCACGACAATACATTTTAAAAGCTTTCCATTGGCATCCTGGCTCACTCCATGGCTTCTGCCCTGCTTTTCCTTCCCCCCCCCCACATTTTTAGGCAAACTCCTTTTGCTCTAGCATAGGTGCCGGGCATGAACACCTCTTGTCTTTCCTGACCTATCGCCCCTTCTCCTGTTTTTGCCTACTTCTTGCTTTTTTCCCAGCTCTCCATCATCAACCCCCTAAGAAAACAGGCCATCAGTGCAAGACACCTCTCAGAGGAAAATGGGGGGAAAAAAAAGATACCTAATATTTTTTCATTGGTAAAATGAAGTCAAAAACCTCTTTACCAAACAGGAGGAGAAAAAAAGGCTGAAGACACTAATACGCTAATAAGTCTTGTCCCATTATACTCATTTCTTTCTCTCACCTTCTCCTCCCTCCCCTCAAGTTTGAGTCCCCGGAAAAAGAAACTGCAGCTTCATTATCATATCCCCAGAATCTACCACACACCTAACAGTTCCTACGGAATAACGCTGGTTGAACATATGCTTGAATAAGTCATACCCTCAAGTAGCTTATACCCTGTTAAGGACGCACGTAGTTTCAGTCATTCCTTTCTAATATTATATGTGCTTCTGACTCACTATTACCTGAGAGGCAGTAGCAGCTTTAGCTTTAAACAACCAGCCGCCAATAACTAAGGATTTGCTTCTGCAAAGCCCTGCATGCTAATACAGGCTGTCAGCCAGGGAACCCAGCAGCGCTGTGCTTAGCAACCAGTCCCTTTGCTATCTATTTTGGTTAGCTATGTCAAAAGTTATTCTAACTTCATTCAATCAATGGCTTCATGTTGTGAAAGAAAGACACCACAAAAAGATGAGAAAACAGAATCAAAGATATGTATGTTCAACACCTCCAAAGGCTGTTCCAAAACGCCTTTATTCTTTCCCAGTGAAGCAGGAGCTGCACTGCACTCTTGTTTACAACCCGTTTGGGAGGGATCTGTTACGCAGAAGGAAGGTGTCTTTGACCTTCATCTCCCTGGAAGGAGAAATACAGAACAGCTGTCTGTTTACCATTCCGATCTCATTTCCATGACGTTGAACCACTCATTTGGGAAACGTGAAAAATAGGATTGATTCTTTTTTTTTTTTTTTTGTAATATGTTTTCGAAGACACTAGACCCGTGGTGAGCTGAAGGCTGACTGAGTGTATGGCCACCAGTGTTCCCTAGGTGGAAGTGGAAAGATGCTCAGACTTTAAATTAGGACTAAAGTACAATATGCAATTTGTGTATTTTTGTCTTTCCATGTCTTTTTTTTACTTCTACATGGTATTTTGGCTCACCATTTCCAGAGAGAAGCCTCTGAATGCAAAGAGATGTACACCTTACCCACAAAAAGGCACAGGCTAAGGAGGAGACCTGGACCAAGAACACATGTTCACTTTTCGCGGTGCATTCCTTCCGGGTCCGGCTGAGTGCAGACACAATGGAGCCAGACCTCCCTGCGTTCCCAAACACAGTCCCCAGAAGGGAGCTCTGTTGTTTCACATATTCTCTACGACCCCAGTGAAAATGCAAAGAAATCCTGCTGTTCCCATTCAACAAATTGCTTATGCTGGAAGTCAATCCTCATTTCAAAATTAGGACTGCCTAGTGTCAGTTTGGACTGGAAGGCACCACAGAAATCACTGAGTCTATGCCCCTCATTTACAGAGGAGCAAAATTAGGCCTGAAGAATGGGAGAGAGTTACCTAAGGGCACAGTTGGTGACAGAGCAGAAAGAAAAACTATAATGGATTCCCTGCTCGGTATTCTTTCCACTATAGGACATGGCCTCTTAGTCTTGCCTTGAATTAAAACAGCAATCAACATAATGAGTTATCAATTCAATACATTTCTACTAATGCCTCCAATGGCCCCAGAAATGGGCTAGGCTTCTGTGAGAGACACACAAAAAAAGGGTAGGTCCCTGCCATTGCCCTCAAGGAGCTAACTCCAGAGATAGAGGTCCTGCATTTCTGAGGGGTGAGTGAGGAGTGACTGCTAATGAATATAGGTTTTCTTTTTACAGTAATGAATTTGTTCTCGAATTAGACAATGCTGATGGTTGTAGGACTTTGCTAATATATTAAAAACAGATAAATTGTATACTTTGAAAGGGCAAGTGTTATGGCATAGGAATTATAACTCGTTTTAAAAAATCATGCATTACGTTTAAAGTAATTAATAACGGACTGGAATTTAATAGCAAAAGGTGTTTTCTACTAAAGGGAAATCAGGAAGGCAGACTAGAAGATGTCGACACTTCATGAAAAATCTAGAACAATATGGGGCATTGGAGTGGGTAGGAATAACAAGAAGCAAGGTAGGAATATAGGCAGGAATAATGGAGATACTTTGAGGAGAAAGATGGGATATGTTCAAGAGCTGTCTTTGTGTTCTCTGTGAGAAAACAGTAATACAGTGTGGTATATGGTGATTTTTTAAGCATTTTCCAAGTTCTGTTAAAACCAAGTAACTCCAGAATAATGCTGAACAATAACCCAGTAAGTAATTTTTCTAGCAATTTAACAAACCATTCAATATGAACAATATAAATGAGGAAGCAAATTCTGTCTCTGCATATTTGCACGGCCAGCAAGTTGATGGCTACAGCAAAGCAAACTCTTCTGAAAGTTCTATGAATCATGAAAAAGAATTGTAGCAGGTAGTCTAGGTGCATGCTGAGTTTAGAGACGAAGAGCACATATTAAAGAAGTGAACTGGTAACTATACAATTCATACAATAGAAACATGCAATCCTGGCATTTAAGGCCAAAGTGGAGGTTTCTTGTGGAAACAATGGCTAATTTCAACTAGAATGAGGGTGCAAAAGACTGATTCTCCACTGTAGGATTCATGTAATTGTTCGAGCCAAAGAGACCATTCATGAACATGTCTTGGTTGCCTACCCAAAAACCATTCCCTCTTCTTCTATTTTCATGTGAATAACCACCCCTCCTCGCTCTAGGTTCATGGGGTTCAGAATGACTACAGAGGTGGGCACATGATCCAGGCCTCAACCAAGATCTTATTTCCCACATCTTGACCACAGTTCAGCCACTGGCTCATGCCCCAAGTCAAGATGCCATCGTGGAACTTTTGATGACATGGTTTGGCAGAAAAATACCCTCTTGCATAAGCATTTTTAGTTCTACAAGTGACTTTAGCCTGGAGCTACTGGGCATTATCCATAGAAAGGACCTTGTAGAGAATAAAGCCAATATGGAGACATGAGATGGAGAATCAGATTCCTGGTGACTTCATCTAAGCTCCTGGATCCCAGCATATCTGGAGCAATTGCCCTTGGATTGTTCAGATAAATAAATATATTCCTTTCTGCTTAAATCATTTTGCACTGGGTTTCTATCACTTTCAAAAGTGATGAATACAGCATCCATTCCAGCCTTATAATTTCCAGATTAGGATCGGAGGTCCAGAGAGGAATATAAACTTGCTAAGGTTGCACAGCAATCAGTAGCAGAATCTTGACACAAATGCAGACACCTCGGATCTTAGACTAAAGTCTTTTTCCCTTATGCTGTCACTGAAGATTCAGTTTGGAAACAATCAGATGTCCAAAGTTGAGGTGTCACCTGCAAGGCAAGCCTGTTCAACAATAGCACTGGTTTTTCCACCTCAAAAACTACACGTTTGCTCTCAGAGCAGCAAAAAGCAACACTCATCGGCAAACTTCCACTGGCTACCCATTTTATTAGAATTAAATTCAACCTTCTTTCTATAATCTTCACATACCTGACCGCACCCTTGACTATCTTGCAACCTCATGTCACAGAATTCTCCCCTCCTGTCACTATGCTACAGCCACCCTGGCTTTCTTTCAGGCCATAGAACGTCCCTCACTCTTATCTGACCACAGCCTTTGCATGTGTTCTTTCCCCCTGCTAAGATGCTTGTCCTGCACTCTTGGCATAGCTGTCTCCTCCTCGCCTCAGCTTTGATGTCACTCCATTAGGCAGACTTTCCATCCAAACAGATCCCTCTGCCTTTAACTCTTAACTCAGAACTCTTTACTTAAATTTTAGCTGCATTCTATTATTACTTGATGCACTTGCTTATATATTTGTTGTCTTGCTCCCTCCTGGATTTCATGTGAGCAGAAATGCGTGGTACAGACCACTGTTAAAACCCAATGCCTGGCACTTAGAATGCATTGAATCAATATTCAAATTGAAGAAGAAATAAAGAGAAGAAGCTCCCTTTACCTAATCCGAACTCACCACTTCCTTCCCCAAAGGCCTTATTCTTTTTTTTTTATACCTAACACCCAAAAGCTTCACGGTGCTTCCATTACATTTCAGAAAACCATTACAAGAGCATTTTTGCCATTAAGACAGCACTGATTTCTGAAAGCCATTTTCTAAACCCAAATTGGTTGCCAGCTCAGCTTTACCCAAAACTATGTCTAGCAAAGGAAGGCGGGTGGCTCAGCGCATCATTTGCCAGCGGCGATAAGGCCCAAGTGATTGAATTACCCTTCCAGGTGATTTGCCCTGTTATTGTTTTGACATGGAATCATTATATTAATTCTGACACCGGCACTGCTTGCTGCATCAAACCGAGTGTCTTTGCTGCCAGCTTGAATAGCCAAATATTATATGTTAGCCCAATTCAGTTGTAAATCTCAAAAGCTAAGCTTTCAGAAAAGGTGTATTTAACCTCTCATGTATTGCAGACAATTGCTAAATCAGTAATGCAGGCAACTATAAGCCAGGAAGTTCGGTCACTTCTAGTCGGCTGGCAGATATGTCCATTTTTTTGCTCACACAGACCTTGTTAGGACCTTTTTGGTTGTAAGAGACAAAAATAAACGGTTCAAGCAGAAATAGAAATTTACTGGGTCACTTAACTAAAAAAATCCAGGCGTATATCTATGCCTGGACTCAGGATTTCAGATGATGTCATCCCTAACTCAGCATTCACATGCTTCATATGCAGGCTCCTTATGGCAGCAAGATGGCTGACAGCCATTCCGGGCCTACATGCTAATTGGTCTAAGACTGAGCACAAGTTTCTCCAAGTCTCACTGGCTCTTACTAGGTCACATGTCCACCTCTCAAATAATCAGGGGGTCTAGGGGAAGATAATGCTCTAAAGACCAGGCATGATCAGGTGGCCACCCTGGAGCTTTAGAATGTTATCAACTCTACTTGAAGGCTAGGTCAAAGAATAGTTAACAGATATTCCTCTAGGGGAATAAGGACACTATTAAAAGAAGAAAGATCAAATGAAGCTGGACAACAAAACCAACAGACTTCTGCTATACAGCTCAAGATACCAAGGCCTCCAAATATTCTGACAACGGTGACAGCTACTGCCAAGGAACCCCAGTATCCCCAAAAATCTGGGGCCAAGAAAAAAAAAAGAGGCAAGAGACTATGGGATACAGAGGACCTTTTAAGTGACATATTCTTAATGCTTTACACACTACAAATGCTTCCACATATGTCCTTCTTGTCAGACAAGCCACACACCCACTCTTCCAACTCCATCAGAAGAAACAGCTCATCAGGGACTTGGACTGAGGCATGAGGGGAACGTCCCCAACATCAGCCCTTTGCCACTCCACTCATGTACTCCTCTGGTAAGCAATCAAGACAGCACAAAATGAAAAGAGAACAAAGTAGGAAAAGTATAGAAGAGAGGAAGAAGTTATAAGGAGAGTCATCTGCATTTTAAAAAGTTAAAATAAGAGTTTTCTATTTATTTTGTCTTCTAATTTTCTATCATAAACATGTATTATTTACATCAGATGTGGGCTTAATTATAGATTTTCTCTCAAGTTATCTCCTTCTATGGCCAGAACATATACATTATTTTTATAGGAGATTAGAGTTTTAATAGTAATAATAATAAATCTGTTTCCTTAATCAAAATTCAGAGCCATTTGGGAGATAATCACAGGAGTCAAAATAACTAAGATTAAAATATTATCATTATGACCAATACACATGATAGTGGAGAAATTGTTAAGTTTAAAAGACAATTGGGTTCAGTGATACTTCACCACCTCATTTAGGGCAGACTTGTCAACTCAGCTTCTAGTAATTATGGACAACACTGGGCCTTCCCTCCAGAGGTCTGCTCCTATAATACTTAGGGCAGAAAGGAGAAGCACAGAAAGATTACTTGCAGCTTGCAAAGTTCTTCCCAAAGACAAAGAAGACAAGGAAAGGTTGAGCCTCGAATGCTTAGAGGCCTCTCCCAAAGTCCCCAACCAAACTACTCAATCCCCTGGGAAAGAGTGAGCGATGGAGTAGGAAGAGCCCAGTTACACCTCAGTGGAGCTTCCTCCACATGGAACACACAGCCGAAAACCAGGAGACTCACCCCCCACGTCCCAGCAGACAGGATGGTCTGTTGCAAGCTAGTCATCATGTATCAACTATTAGCCCTATCAGTGAAATTAAGGGGAAAAGAGGTTATTTGGTTTTTCCTGTCTATCCTCAATAACTAGAAGTCAATAATGAGAAGCCTTTTCTCTAAACCAATCAACCAATTAGACCAGCAATCATGACAGATAAACTTGCTCCAGGGAGAACGTGCAATGCCTGCACTATGATAATGATTTTACCATCTGTAAGATGAAGAGGATAACATGAAAATGCGTGCGACACTGGCTTCTTTTCTCTTTTCGGATTGTCCCTCCAATCTGCTGTTCTCTTGGGGGGAAGATGGTGTTTGCTATTGCACTTTTTTAGAGCCTTCCTCTTCTTCCAGGCGTGCCTGGTAAATAATGATGAAGCTTCAGCTACTTAGACTTTTGTTGCAGCCAGCTGCTTTTATTTATGAACAATGTGGGCAGCCTATCATTGTCTGCACGTTAGCACACTGTTACTCTCAAACAGGAGGCATCAGGTCACTGGGAAACCTGGCACAGTCTGCTGCACCCTGTGCCTGCCCCCCCCCCATCTCAGAGCGGAGATTTACTCAGCCCACTGGAATTGCCATATATTTTATTGCTGCTATCATAAAGAAACACGGCACTCTGCTCCTTCTGGTCTGTTGCTATCTGAAACTTTTCCCCATTTGCATTGCTTCCTTCATGAAGCTTCAAAGAAACACTGTCAAGATTTTACAAAGGTTATCAATTACATTATCACCTACAACATCAGACAGCATCCTCAACAGTTATGACCCACTGAGGGACAAAAGGTGCAGACAGAAGAACTGTCGAGAACAGTTTGTACCTAAGACATTTACTTTGATAAAATTAAGTTCAAAATAACTTTCATACAGGGCCAAGAAAATTAAGGTGGCTAAAATGTTCCTCATTCTTACAGATGAGTTAACAAAGGGGTAACATACTAATGGACTGGAGGTCATGAGAAAACCCGAGTTTATGAAGGCAGGAATTCCAAGCTTAAATTTTTTAATAGAACATATCCAGGTAGATCCACCCCTTGAGGATCATTTTTAAAGGACTATAATTATGTTGCTAGGGTTTTTACTTCCCATTCCTATATTCTCTATTCTTCTCATTACCGTGGTCCACAGAGCAGAGGCTTAACTTTAAGACTTCCTAAAAGCTACTACTTTCATGCTGAATTACAGCATCTTCATATAGTGACATGGCATAAGAGAAGATCAGAGGCCTGTTGGCAACAAGATCTGCCTGGGTGACGCTGGAACATCTGCTTCCAGTTCCGGCTTGCTCTGAAAGATCTCAAAAATCCAGTATAGCTTGCAATGGTTTTCAGGGCCCAAGCTTGTTGACAGGGGAGAAAGACAGTGGTATTTGTTGAGTGCCTGCAATGTATTGGGTGTTCATTCATATACATTGGACCTCTTCATCAGGCAACAGATGTTTAAAGAGGGTTTTCCATCTGCCTGACACTGCACTAGGTGGTCTAGTGACGTTACCTGCTCGGTCATAAGCAAGAAGGCAGCTCAGTATTCGTCTCAGCCTGATTGGTCATCGGCAGCTCCCACTTCTTCCTCCAGCCTTCCATCACAGCTTAACTGTGACTTTTGAACATCTTCATTCAGATGCCCTGTATCCATTGGCTAGGGCTTTCATACCCAAGTACCCCAGACTGGGTGGCTTAAACAAAAATTTATCGTCTCACAGTTCCAGAGGACAGAAGTCCAAGATCAAGGTTTTGGCAGGATTGATTCCCTCTGAGGGCCTTGAGTATCTGACCCATGCCTCCCTTCTGGCTTCTGGTGATTGACTAGCCATCTGTGGTACTTACTAGCCTACAGAATTTTCACCCAGATCTCTGTCCTCATGTTCACTTGGCATTCTCCCTGTGTGCTTGTCTGTGTCCATATTTCCCCTTTTTTAAAAATTTTTTATTATGTTCAGTTAGCCACTGTATCATTAGTTTTTGATGCAGAGTTCAATGATTCATTGTTATGTTTAACAGCGTGTGCCCTCCTTAATACCCATCACCCTTTTACCCCCTCCCCCCACTCTCCTTCCCTCTGAAACCCTCAGTTTCACATGCGCCCTCCTTAATACCCAACACCCTTTTACCCCCTCCCCCCACTCTCCTTCCCTCTGAAACCCTCAGTTCTTATTTCCCCTTTTTATAAGCAAACCAGTCATATTAAATTAGGGCCCACCCTAATGACCTCATTTTAACTTGATTACCTCTGTAGAGATCCTATCTCCAAATAAGGTCACATTCTAAGATACCGGCAGTTCAGACTCCAAAATATGTTTTTTCAGGAAACGCACTTCAACCCTAACACCGCTACAGAACAGAGGTTCTCATCCTTTTTCCAGGATGACACATGAACATGACATTCACATGAGGCGCACACTCCTATGGGTATGTTTTAATTAATTCCTTTTTCATTCAATTTTTGCCCTCTCCCTTATCGAAAAATTTTGCAGGAGTCATTTTTTTCAAATACTATAAAACTATACTTCACAAGCACTATCATGAGTACAACCCCAACTATTAAAGGCTCTGATGCCGATGAGATGCACTTCAAGTTTTAAGTTATTCTTAGAATTAGTAGTAACTCCAAGGGCCCCTGGGTGGCTCATTTGGTTGAGCACCCAATGCGTCATTTTGGCTCAGGTTACGATCTCAGTCATGAGATTGAGCCCCATGCCCAGGTCCACACTCACCAGGGAGCCTACTTGGGATTCTTTCCCTCCCCCTCTGCCCCACTCCCCACTCTCACTCACTCTCTCAAATAAATAAATCTTAAAAAAAGAATTAGTAGTAACGCCATTCTTTTATCTTAGATTTCAAAATCAACCTATCAATAAACCATATTAGCCCTACCTTCAAAATATATCCAGAATCAGTCCACATCTCATTCCCTCCTCTGCTACCCAGGGGTCCAACTATTACCATTTCTTTCACGCACCATTACAACAACTTCCTAACTGGGCTTACTTGCATGGCATTCTTGACCCTCCCCACCCCCAGGCAGTCAGTTTTAAACCCAAAGGCCAGAGTAATGCTTTGGAAACAGAAGTTAAATCATACCACTCCTCTGCTGCACACCTTCCCAAGGCACCTCATCTTACTTTAAGTAAAACTAAAGTCCTTACAGAAGCTCCAGAACATTACATAGTCTGGCCCATTACCTCTCTTTATCACCCACAATTCTCTCCCTTGCTTATCCTGCTTCAGCTGTTCCTTAAAAATGCTGGGCTCTTAATAACTATTTGTTAAATAAATGAATCAAAAAGACAAAAATGAACTCAAGTAACTGAGGAAAACATTTTTATACTAATTACCCACAAATGTACTCCAATGTTTAAAACAAAGTCTTTGAAAATGTTAGTATTTCAGCCTCATTTCCTGGGTTCAATTCTCAGTTCTATCACTGAGATCTGTGTGATGCGGGGCACACTACTTATTCTCTCTGTGCCTTGAACTCCACAAATGTCAAATGGATAGAATGAAGTCACCTGATAGGATTTCTTTGAAGATTAACTGAATACACAAAAAGCACTTAAAATGTATAGCATCTGAGAGCTATTGAAGTATTAGCTATCATTACTGTAATTAGTTTAACCATGATAAGTTTCAACTTTGGATCGATTCAAACATTAAATGATCTCATTTTTTTCTAATAATTTCTCCACTTCCTGTTACGATTCCCAGGGCTGAATAAACATTCCTGGCTCTTTTGGTGTAACTTGCAGGGGAAGGGTGTGCTATATTCGTCACTTGCCTCCTTACTGGGGCCTATACCCTGTGGTGTTGGGTGGGAAGTGTATCTTATCCCCCATGTCATTGCTCTGAGTAAGGTTCCCTCAACTCCAAGCTGGTTATTGATCTTCTCTGAGGCTTTCTACAAGTCAGGTTTCTCTCTGTAGATGGGATTCAAATTCTTGTGGGGTACACTTTGTGAGTATTCCTCTGACGCACAGGAAACCCAGCTCGACCTCTTCACTCCATCACCAGCTCTCTCCTGGGTAACCCAACCCACAACCTCTTGCTGTTCACGTATAGATAGCCCAAAATATTCCCATCCCTCGGGCAAGAGCATATACAGGAACTAGCAGGCCACCTTCTGAGTTCTCTACTCCTCCCAAATGAAATTCACACATTCTTCCAGACCTCATAGTACAAATAGAGACCACCTTTCTTTTCCCTCTCCCATAACACACGTGCCTCTATCACTCCGTCTTTCTACCACCCGTTTCTCCATATTCCGGCAGCCACCAGTACGCTGCCTCTGGCAACATTCAAAAAGAAGATAATAACCAAGCCTCAAATAATTGAAGAGAATATTTCAGGCATCTTCCATCTTTAGAAGGGCAGTATAAGGGCTCATGTCAAATTCCTACCTCCAAGCCAAGGAGAGTGGGTAGACATGATGGCCATCCCACAAACTCTTCTTTCCTCTGAGGTATGCAGAATTATAAGGCCCAAAGATGTCCATGTCCTCTCTCTGCAAATTTTAAATATGTTGTGGTACAGAGAAGAGGGAATTAAGGTTGCAGATGGAATTAAGGTTGTTAAAAATCGGCTGACCTTAAAATGGAAGATTGTTCTGGATTATCCAAATGGGCCCAATGGAATCACAGGGGTTCTTAATAGTGAAATAGGGAGACAGAAGAGAGAGAAGCAAAGAGAGTACAGCATGAGAACTAAACCAAGTATCACTGGTCTTCTGGTAACTATTATGCCAGTAACAGCTTTATTAGGATGTAATTTGCATACCATTCAATTCACCTGTTTAAAGTGCACAGTTTAATAGTTTTTAATTCTTTCACAGGATCTTGCAATCTTAACACATTCAATCGTAAAACACCTTCATCACCTCAAAAAGAAAAGCTATAGTCATAAGCAGTCAGTCCCCATTTCGCCCAACCACTCTAAACCTAGGCAACCTCTAATGCACTTCCGTCTTAATGAATTTGCCTATTCTGGCTACTGCATATAAATAAATACAATATATGATCTTTGTGTCTGACTTCTTCAACTTAAAAACATATGTTCAAGGCCATTCATATTACAGCATGTATCAGTACACCATATCGCTTTACTGATGAATAGTATTCCCATGTATGGATATACCAGCATTCATCTGTTGGTAGGTATTTCGATTCTTTTTAATGGACAATAAATATATAATTATGTGATTATTTCTTTACTATCTGTCTCTCACATTGGGAAATATTGACAAGTATTGTCATTGCTTTCTGCTCACCATTGCGTTTCCATCACCGACAACTGTTAGTTGAATTTAAGAAAAACAAATGCATAAATCCATGAATGAACTACAGGAAATTTAGAGAAAAATGGGAGTAACCAAAGAGGGCTAAATTTTATTCTCAGTGTAGGGATCCTCCTCTCCATTTGCCCAGGAATCTTTCTCACTAAAGGCCCCAACTTTCTGTAATTCAACTTTGGACCTAACGCATGCCAGGCACTCTGTCAGCTTAGCCAAAATCTGGACAGTTTGATTTTGCTGCCATTAAAAGTCTCCTCTAAGGAGAGCAGAATCTTAAAGAAGATATGTCCCACGCTTGTCATGTGCTAAATTCAAGTGTCTACCCCATGTATACTGACCACAGTTACCTGCTAACTTTTACTCAGAGAACACCCAAGCCCTTTTAAGTAACAGCTTGGTGGAACTGCAAGTGGTAGGAACAGGGGGCAAGGACAACCCAAGTCTCAGGCTGCCAGCTTTTCAAGCATGCTCAGATATGTCTAGCTTCCCCCACCCCACCGGAGTCAAAGGTAAATGGGGCCAACTTGGAAGAATCACCACAGCTTGCTGTGTAAGATGTGTGAAAAGCTAAACCTTTGCCAGCAAAGGAAAAAAAAAAAAAATATGAAAGAGACTCAGCAGTCCCTGCTGGGGAAAACAGCTCTGGTGAATGAGAGTTGCCTGCTGTTCAGTGCAGACACAGTTTTAAGATGATGCTGCTTCCCTTCTTATTTTCCTATTTATTTGATGAAGTTTCAACATGCCATACTTTTAAGTACAGACCATAGGACAAAACCGTGTGGAATGCAGACCAGGATCGAGCCCTAGTGTTACCTAACCGTGTTTGAGTGCTTACTATGTGATGGACACAACACTAAACACTGCACACCCAGCAACTTGCTGGGTCCCACAAACGTGCCAAGAAGTAAAGTAGCTTTTATCATTAGCTTCATCATCTCACTGAGAAAACCAAAAGTTCGAGGGGTGACAAACTTTGAGCATGTGTGTAGTTGGTACTGGCAGGGCTAGGACTTGATCCCAGACAAGTTCCATGAGTTTAATCACCATGCTAGAAATGTGCTTCTAGCCCTAGTACTGACGCTTACCAGCTGTGTGGACCACGAGTGACTCATCTCCTTACTCTGACCTTCTCATTCGTAAAATTGGAGAATTAATATCTAGTCAGTCTTATAGCGGTGGAAAGATCAAGCTGCCGTAAATGCATTTCAGAGTGTTAGGAAAAGTTTGAAAACACTAGAAAAACAACAACAAGGAAATGTATATAACATGATTATTGTCATGCCTACAGTTGTCACTAAGTGATGATTTGTAAGCTCCCTGGGCAGGGGTTGGGGGGGAATCGATATCCATATATATGATCCATATAAATTATTAGTTTGGATGGGGAGGGTGTACATTCGTTAAATTTTACAAAGAAAGAGATAGTACTCATGGGTGCTATGAGGTCCTGGTTATGTCATCCTAGCTAATCCTTATTTCATGCCATCAGTTTTATTGCTCTTGGTCAGAGCAATAATTGTGCAATTGGATTTTTTGGTCCACTGAAGTTTAAGGAGACTGTCAAGCCATGACAAGAGGAGTCAAGTATTGGGTATACTGAATATATAATTTAACCATATGGCCTGCACCCATTTAATATCAGAAAAAGCAAAGAGAGCTGTATATGGACACTGGTTACAGTGAATCACTGACTCACCTACCTATCTCTTGATGCTAAATTAATAAGAAAGAACCTCTTAACATCTCACACAGAAGCACACAGGAAAGAAGCAGAGACAAATTTTCCTTTGTCTAAGGACGGGTGCTGACCAAGTTTCATGACACTTACCACTCATCCATTCTCAAGGGAAAATCTTTCACATTGCACCAACATGTTGTCTCTCTTGATTCTCTCCCCTTTCTCCTCTGGGTTTAACGGCAGAGCGTTACCTGGTTTATACCTAATTCTACCTTGCACCTACAAGACAGCCCTCTATAAAATAGACAATTATTAAATCATTAATACTTGACTAAGTTGAGAGAGAATAATTTTCCAAATAGTAACTCCGAACTATAAAACCTCTATAGAACTGAATGTATGGGCAATTCCAAAATATTCTGTGGTCAGGCCGGAGTCATTTTGACACTGGTAAACTGCAGCACTACGAGAATCTGTCACAGCACCTTGTGATGTCTTACCTCATGCAAGTAGCAAGACTTCACATTTTTACATAAAGTCACAACAGACCACAGAGAACCAGAAGCAAACAGAGAACAAGAAGGCCAAATTACAAAACCTTCTGTCAGGAGAAGAGTTATAGGACAACCAACCCCCTGATCTTAAGGCCAGCATTACAGTGGTTTATTTAAAAGCAGACTGAAGCCCACACACCACTGCCCACTGGTCTATAAAGGTTAACGCAAGAGGGGCGCCTGGGTGGCACAGCGGTTAAGCGTCTGCCTTCGGCTCAGGGCGTGATCCCGGCGTTCTGGGATCGAGCCCCACATCAGGCTCCTCTGCTATGAGCCTGCTTCTTCCTCTCCCACTCCCCCTGCTTGTGTTCCCTCTCTCGCTGGCTGTCTCTATCTCTGTTGAATGAATAAATAAAGTAAAAAAAAAAAATCTTTAAAAAAAAAAAAGGTTAATGCAAGATACTCAGATAAGACGTCAAACTGGCTTGGCTCATATTCCCAATTCTGGATAGCTAATATCTATACACAATTCCCTAAAAAATGACTCAGAAGCCTAAGCTACACTTTTCAGGCCACGTACTCTGCCACTGATCCTTTGCCTGGTGCTCAGTTGAACCATTCCACACTCATCCCTTATCTCTCTAGAATACAGAATGCATTTGTAAGACTGCTGAGTTCAGTCTTACTCTTGTCACGTTCCCATCATCTCAACTAGCCAGGCCCTGTGTTCTAAAATGTCCCATGAACCCAAGTGGCATCTGAAACATGGAGCGTTCTGCAATTGAAGAAGGAAGCTAATTCAGGCAGACAATCCAGGAAATCCATCCAAAGATAATTCATTTTGGACTTGAATTACTGGAGATAGCTATCAGCATTACCACGGTCTCCTAACAGCCGCTGAACCTTGCTTTACAAGATGCCTGCTTGAAACCTTCCAATGATTCCCCATTGACCTTAGAACAAAACCCCAATATTCTTTGCAACAACAAAGCTCTCTATAATGTCGACCCTGCCTATCTCTCCTGCTTCATTTCCTGTCCCTCCTACTCCCTCTCTACCTTCCTACCAACCACCTCCACCACCAAGACAACACCAGACGACACCTCTCTGCTCTGCCTCTTACCCAAACCAACTCTTGCTTAGCCAACTGCTACTCAAGTTTCAATCTGAACTGAGATATCCCTTCCTGAGGCTGCCTTCCCTGACCCTCATTTCCACTTCCTATGAAGTGCTGTCCTAGTACCCTAACCTGTTCTTTCACAGGAGCCAGAATACACAATGTCATCACACATTTATCGAGGCCATACCTTAAGCCGAAAGTGACCAGGAATCTCGTTATGTCTTCTTCTCCTGTTTTCCTAGTGCTGAGCATGACGTCTTGCACTGTATAGATGCTACATAATTATTTATTTGATACTTAACATAGATGTGGTCAGTTTTGTCCTAAACTGGTATTGCTTTTAGGCAGGGAGGTGGGAAGAAGGATTCCACTTCCATTCACAGGTACAGATTTGTGTTAATGCAGTCAGACAAGCCTCTCACATTTTTTAATTCCCTAACATCCATTCTTTGACCCCTCTATTGCATGATGGATACTTGGTGCCTGCAATATCCCATATCCTTCCCCTCCCTCAGTTCACATGTTGGTAGGTGTTGAAAACCTTAATTGTATCCTTGTGAACACAATGCCCCAACATTTAGGATAAAAGTGTTTAATCGAAAGATGCATTAATTTTTCAGGATCCCTAACCAGATGGAGGAGGCTGGAAGTCACATGAAAGTGATAGTCCTGTGACTTTACATTAACCTATGAGCCACCAGCAAACTTGAGTGCATTACCTGTGTTCTGCACAAAATAAATTGAGGACAATTGTCCTCAATTGTCGTCAGGGGAAGACATCATTATTTTAGTCATTATTCCCAACAGCAAATGCTATTGCTTAGCCAGGCTGGAGGGTCCTAATATTACCAGTTATCATCTTTCTCCTCCAAGTGCCTCATTTCAAATTAGCAGTATTCAGCACAACTTAAAGTCACAGAACGCAATCCTGCACATCAGTGTTTCTAGACTGCAGGGTCAGACATCCTTTCAGGTTATTATCAGGTGTGAGAAGTGCTCCACATAATTCTTTAGTCATCTTATTGTGCTTAAGAACATAGTTTCAGGAGTTATAGAAACTTAGTTTGGATCCCAACTCTATTACTTACTTCCAGGAAAACATTTGCTTGCACCAGTCCCTTTCTTTCTCAGAGTCTGTTTCCTTGTCTATAAAATGGTGATAACAATAGTAAACATTTTACAAAGCCGTGGTTAGAATTAAATAAGGTAATAAATACATTTAAAACACTTGATACAAAGTCAGGCACACGGAAAAAATGAGCATAATTCTCCCCATCCTATGAAGTTATTACAATGCTTAAATGATATAATCTTCCTCAAGTGCATAGCATAATACCTAGCACATACTCAACACATGATAAATGACATCTATCATTGCCATTAACTAAGAAATGGTTATATTACCCAAATTCGTAAGGGAATACTTTAATGGTGTGAACTAAGGTAGTTCCTGCACGTTATCACTTGTGCTTGCTTGCAGTCTGGTATACATTCTTCTGCGGAAAAGGGTGGGGGGAATGCCAGCCGGATAGCTAGGAATACCACCAAGACTGCGTAGACCCATGAGAGGAGTACACGACAAGTGTGAACTTCCCCCCCAACCCACCCACCAAGTATCATCACAAATGAAAGGTTGTGAATCCATGAATCACTGCTGTGATCACACAATACATCTTCTGTGCTCTTGGGACCTAAAGAGATGCCACGCTCATCCAGAGCTTCTGAGTCTGTCATTGCAGACTCTTGATAACCCTTCTTTTAAACTGTGAAGTAGGAGAAGGGAGAAATGAGATTTGACCCACAAAAACAGATTTCTTATAAGCAAAGTCATAGTGAAAAAATGCAGGGGACAGAGAACAGACAGAAGCCAAACCCAAAGTGTTCATCCAATGACCTCTTCTCTGCTTCTGTTGATTCCTTTGCCAAGAATAGACTTTGTCACCGTGTCCTACATGCCCACCTTCCATATATCCACCTGTACAAATCCTGTTTTCTGCACACTTCTCCCAGCAATACAGCTTACCACAGCCCTACCCTGTCTATTCCATATTCATTAACATCATCGTCTGAAGAGACCTTAAATGAGTGCCGAACACAGAGTTTCATGTCCACTGACCGCGCATCTGCTGACCAATCATTATAATCCCAAAACAGCTCATTGTGTCATTCAATTATTTCCTCCTTCCCTCAAGAAGAATATCTACTCTTCATGGGCAGGGACTGTGTCTTACGCTTCTCTTCCATCCCTTCTAAGTCCCTAAATGTTGCACATCGCTGAGTGTGTGATAGAGCAAACTCACCACATTTTAGTAAGAGAAGGTAAGAATATTACATCCAATCCCCTAACATTACTGATGACAAATCCCAGCCCGGAGAATTTAAATAACTTGCTCAAGTTCAAAGACACAGATGGTTACAGAACCACGGCTGTAACCATAACCTTCTGATCCACTATCCAGTGTTTCTCAATAATTCTTGCTGACTTTCATCTCAAGGAAACAAACCAGGATAAAGAAGAAAGGAGGAACTCAATATAAAATAGACACACTATTCAGTCAAAGTCACTCGTTATTATAAAGGACCGATAATCCTAGGGTGTGATCTGGCCTGGCACCAGGTCAATGCCGTGAATGACTGGTGAGTCATTAACCACCCACTGGGTAACTGTGGTCAATAAAATGAAGATATAGTATGGAGGCAGGAATACTGGGAAACGTAGAGATCCAGCTACATCACCTTTCATTGTCACCGGCAAAGAGGGCTACACCCGGCAGGTTCAGCTTGGCCTGGACCTGATGTCATGGAGCTGGGAAAGGCCCACGAAACAGTTCACTACTTGATGCATCATGTTTTTGTGGAAAGCATTCTACCCAAAGAGAACAAAGAGACTTATGTTGTTCTCTGGGGCAATGCAGTTTACCTCCAGCCTTTGGGCTCTGGTGGCTGGCAAGTTTTACACCATCAGCAAGCATGAGAGGCCAATGTCGACTTCACTTTCTCCTCTTCATGCATCTTCAGTTAACATCTGCTAACAGAGCATTTACCCATGAAAAGATTCATAAAATTCAGCTCTAATTTTGCAGGAGTTACTAAAATGTACCTTTTGGGGCAATACAGAATCTAGTCTTAATGATGTTTACATAGAAGCATAAATACAAAAATTCGGCTTTTCAGTATCACTTAGAGAATGCCTAATATTTCATTCTCAATTTTTTGTGTGTGGCTATTCCTGTTGGGCCTCTATTACATTATAATAAGGTACACTGGGCAAACTTCACAAACAGCCCAAGCACGTCCTCCATATTCAGGTTCAACTTAACAGTAAAATGTCATTTCCATTTCCTTAGTTCCCTAGTAACTGACTCAGATTCTCCTTGGATGAAAACAAGCTTTGAAGATAATTTTTTCAGGTCACTGGGGTACCACGGAGTCATTTACTTTGAAGTACGATAGCAAATAAGGAACAAGGAAAACTTCATTTCTGCCATACCAGCAGCCACCAGCTTAGAGAGAGGTAGAAATTCTTTATACTAATATTCTTGTCTGGTTTCTGGGTTTCACGTACAAGAAGCTTCCAACCGCCAAAAGAGAAAGAAGAAAATTGTTTGCCCTCCATCGCCCCACTGGTGTTTAGTACCTTTCCCTTTCTTTGGAAAGGCTCTACCAGTCCCCGTTAATGACATCATTATCAACATCACTAACATTTACTGAGTGCTGCGATGGGCCAGGCATTACCTGACTTACTCTACCTATGAAGCAGGTACGTCCGCTACCTTGTCGTATGAAGCAGGCATTTTTCCCAGGATAGAAGTAAAGACAGTGAAGCTTAGAGGTATGAAAAAAAACTATCCAAATAATTCAGTCATTGATCCAGAATTTAAACCCAGGTCTTTCTGAACCTACAACCCAAGATCCTGCTACCCATACCACCCTCTCTTCAACCACCCAGGTTCACAAAGCATTCATGTTGGTCAAAGGCCCTCTCCATGGCTCAATTCCGAACAGGCTCCTACCTGACAAAGAGCACTGTACCCCAAAAAGCCCTGCTTTACCTTCCCATGAGGACAACTCATCTCTCCAATGTTTTCAATCCAACTGCTTTGTCCTAAGTTATACTGAAGTATGGAGGATTTGACAGACCCTCAATCTACCCACATAGTTTCATTTTTATACTCATATATAAGAGGTTATTATCCCAAGTTAATCTCTGATAAGAGTTTAAACAATGTGATAAGGTGGTATTGAAACAATTCAGGGAGTAAGGGTAGATGTATTTTAAAAATGAACTGACTTGGCAGGTGACCACCTGGCAGCCTGTCCTGCCTCATACTCCTCTGAAGTATTTTCTCTTACTCATTTTCACTCCTTTGCCCTATATGGAACTCCTGGGTCCTCTAAATAATTAAATAATTAATTAATTTATGTATTCTGCAAAAAAAATAAATAAATAAGTAGTAATAATGACTTTCCTTTCCTTCCATATAAGGCTGCCCCCGCAGGAGCCAGGTGCAGAGAGGAAAGAGTCCTGTTGTGAATGTTCCACACGGACAGTTTCAAGTCTACATACCTGTGCTTTAAGGGATGCCTGTCATTTTTTAGATAACAGTCATTTTTTCCTGATTAAATATGTAACATACACACTTTGTAAAATACGTGGAAAATACAGAAAATAAAATTCATCTGCAATCTTAGCTCCAGGTTGTTACCACGTCAACTTCTTGTTTTACTTTCTTCCAGAAAGATGGAGAAAGAGAGAGCCAAAGACAATGAACTGTGGATGGCTGTCTAGAGTAGAAAATACTACATTATGGTTGAATCAGAAATATGTAATTGGAATTATGGCTCTACTTGATATTTGACAATAAATAAGCTTTGGAAACCCCAATTAAAAAATAAACACAAAATTAACATTTTTTGCATGAAATACCTACTGCACAGTTTAAAATTGTTTTTATGCCTACATCACAAGTATTTCCCCTTACCTTTAAAAATCTGCAAAAGATCAATTTTCATGGTTGCATAATCTTACTGTTGTACCTTTCCCCTACTGTTGAGCATTTAAGTTGCTACTTTTCTTCTTCTCTCTTAAACCATGCTAGGAAACAAACTGAGGGTTTCAGAGGGGAGGAGGGTGAGGGGATGGGCTAGCCTGTGAAGGGTATTAAGGAGGGCATGTATTGCATGGAGCACTGGGTGTTATATGCAAACAATGAATCATGGAACATTACATCAAAAACTAATGATGTACTGTATGGTGACTAATATAACTTACTAACCAACTAACTAAAACTAAGTTACTGCATTTATATCTTTATCTCCATCTCGTATTACTCCCTTTGAAAAGGCAGTAATGGATTAAATTACTCTGTCCAGGGTGAATTTTAATCTTAATTTTTTGATACACATTCCCAAAATGTTAAGATTAAAGGTTAAAAGAGTCCCACTGACACGAAAAGTACTGGAATATCTGAAAACCAACCCACCGTCAGAATCAGCGAATGTCATTTTTTCTTGGCCACCATCACAAAAATCATATCGCTCCTCTTGTTTTCTATAAAATTTATTTCTACTAAGGCTGACTCTTTTTGCAGTGTAAATTCAAGAGTCTGTAAGCACTCTTATGTCAGTCAGTTGCCCATGTCACTCGATGCCTTATTAGTTGAGATGTTAGGGTTTCCTTGGTGTATTTTGTGAGCTTTATGTACATTGCCACATTTACTGCAGACATTTTTCTAGTGTTTTCCTTTGTGATTTTGACTGTTTTTATGAATTTCTTTCCCACCCCAAGATCACATACATATTTAAACATGTTTCCTTCTAGCATTTCATAGTTTCATTTTTTACATTAAAATTTATCATCCACTTGTAACATAACATTTATCTAACACCACTGTCTGCATGGCCAACAGCTCCTCATTGTTTGAGGTGCATTCGTAAATATATCTGAAATTCTTACATGTACTGTAAACAAAGTGCTAGGCTTATGGAGGGAGTCTTGAATTACACTTAACAAACCTCTAAAACTCTACAGATTATCAGGTATTTATTCTTACAATTCTCATCTCTGTTCTAAAAGTCACTTTCACAAGAGGTCTTTTCTCATCATCCAGTGAAAATGACCCCTCCGATATGCAAATATTCTCTATCCTCTCACACTACTTCATTTTCTTCATAGTACTTATCATAATATTTGCTTATTTCATTTATTTATGTGTTTGCTTGTATGGAAACCTTAGGAAAGCTGTGACCTTGCCCTTTTTGGTCACTTCTATATTCTCAGAGCCTGGAAAATCGTAGATAATCAACAAACATCGATTGCAAGACTAAAGACTTTCAAGAATTTCATCAATAGGTTAGTCTGCACTTGAACTTGTATCAGACTTCTTCGATTACTGCAACTCTAAAAATCATCTTACTTTTTTAGGGGCAAATTCTCTTCATTCCATCCTTTTTCCAAAATTACCTTTATTAGTCCAGAAAATCTTTAGAATGAGTTTTTCTGATTCCTTGCTTCACCTTCGCCTCACTTAGTACCCACATCCCGAGCAAAACACTGACATTAAATTAAACCAGGAATACATTAGGGAAGAACTGATGCTGCTCAGTTCAAGGGTCTCGTTGTTCACAGTTCTCGTGAGATTCCAGGAAAACAGTGGTGCTCAAGCTTGTAGAAACATGGATTCCTAAATCTGAAAAGACCAATTTGCTGCTTTTCTAAATATGAATTTGAGACCTACACTGATTTGGCCACAACATCACAGCTAGCACTGGCTCTGTCCAAAAAATAAAAAAAAAAAAAAAAAAAACTTAGAAATGATTATCTGTATCAAAATACAGTGATGAAAATAATGAAGGAAATTTCAATTATTTTCCTACATTGGAGAAGAGACCATCTCATTGTTCGAAGGAGGAAGTGGAAATTTGCAGTTTCCAGGTGAAGTGGACGGTGGAGAGTATTAACTATGTAATTTGAATGTTGGAAAGAAATTAGTATGTTCACGACAGCACCGTGGCATTGATTCCAGGGCACTTTAGCTGACAAAGTGCTCGGGCCTCACTGATTACTCAAAAGCTCTTGAGAATTTTTTTCCCCGGAAAAATCACAAATATCACATACTAAACCAAAGCCTCTGGGAAAGAGTAGCTTAACATACTGAGCCTGCTAAGTGAAAGACCTATCCAGGAAACCGGCTCCTTCCCAGTCGTTTGGCTAAAGCCAGACTCACCTTACTACTGCTCACATGAGCACTTTACTGCCATACTCAAAACCTTCCTTCAGTTTCCTTTGCCTCTAATATAAAAGCCAAAATTCCTCAGCTTAACATCAAAAACCATTTGGTCTTGAGTGTCACTGTGCTACAGTCTGCAGCTACTGTCCTAGTCTCATTGCCTGATACCCACCCCTTACCTCTACCCCACCCTACATTCTACATGACACGCAACATGTACTCAGGGAGGGTAATTTCTCCAGAGGCAACAATTCTAGCTGGAGAAATAGACATTTCATCTGGCCCCAAAGTGGCTCATATTTCATATACGTGAAATGCAGCGTGATTTGTAATAATGAAAAACTGAAAACCGTATTCTCTGTCAGAGGAGGACTCGTTAAGTCCAATATGGAGGAGTACGCAGCTGTGTAAAAGGAAAGGGGAATATCCATATATACTAATACGGAATGACTGACACAATACATAAAATGCACAGTGCAAAAAGCAAGCATAAATACACCTACACAGTTACTGTACTTTTCCAAAAACCGAATAATGAAACCGTAAAATTTTTAAATGGTTCTTATAAGAAGAGAAAGTAAACAGAGGTAAGACGGAAGAACTGAAACTAGACCTATCTGAACCTATTTTGTAGCTTCGACATAAAAAACTGCCCTTGGATAATTCTAAAATTCAATCTAAAAATACAACCTGTAAACATTGAAAGCATAATGAAACAAATTAAGCTGACTATGTTTGGAGTAATGGCCTAACAACAGACAAAATGACTGTTCCAAGTGGCCCATGAAAATCAGGGGTTTGAGTGTAACTTCCAAGTGTGATATACATTAAGAAAGAATTGAAAACATAATATATTTTTAGTAATCATGTTATTGGAAATTGTTGGTATCATTATTCTGAGACTATGGTTCATGCAATGCATGGTTGAGCAGAAAGTAATTATGTTGCTGTTCTTGAGAGCGGAGATGTTGAGCAATGAACAAAGGAAACAGATACAAGATTGATAAATAACCTAAAAAAGCCTGTAGTCCTAAATATGGATTAGAAGTATCAGTGTAATTCATGATATATTTCATCCAAAAAAAATAGTATTCCTAGCTTTGTGTATTAAAAAGAAAGAAGCATGGACTGGGCACTAAAGAGCCTATCATCCATATTGTGGCCTCTCAACACCACTGCCCATTTAAGGAAAGCAAGGCTCCTTGGAGAAATGGCAAATACACGTCTATGGCAGAAAACTCTAAGATGAGCCTGGAATATCTTGTCATCAGGTAATCTATGAAGGACTTCAAGCGTCATTTCAAAAGCACCCATGAGCCAACTGGCAAAGACACCAATGGCCAAAATTGGGGCAACTTGGATCATAACTGCAGTAAGAATCATTAAGTGCATGGAGTTCAAACACGTAGCGGTTTCAATCCATGAATTTATAAGGACGCTAAAAAAAAACAAAATAACTGACCACTCTCAGATGCTAAGGATCCAACTCGTCAGACTGAAAATTAATTAAAAAGAAAAAAATTAGAGGACGAAGAGAAAAGGTAGGGCGCAAGTATCTCTTTTGCCCTTACCATATGAACTGCATGCACCTCAAAGAAATCAAATAGGTAAGCAACAACTTGGGATGAAATCAGCAGAATTCACAAATGGATCCCTTATAAAACATTTGATTTCCTGAATTAAGAAACTACAAGGGAAAAAAAGAGGTGGCAAAGGAACTCAATGATTAAAAGAGACTTGAGACATGTCATCTAATTACAACATGACCTTATTTGGAGCCCAACTCAAACAAACTAGAAAACACAATGAGAACCTGGGAAACTTGAACATTAAGGATATTAAGAAATTACTGTTAAATTTTTTAGATTTGATAATGGTGTTGCGATTTTTTTAAGTAATCCTTGCCTTTTGGATATAATACTATAATATTAGAGAATCAAATTGCATATTAGATTTGCTTTAAAATAACGGGGACTGTTCACTAATGAGTAGGGTGTAGATGAAACAAAATTTGACTTTTTCGTTTTTCTGAATGATGGAGACACATAGAAGCTTACTATGATATTTTCTCTACCTTTGTGCATGTTTTAAATTTTCCATAGTTGAGGTTAAATATACAAATAATAATTTCCATAAAAACAGCACTAGAGTGCAGTACCACAAACTGAATATGGGCATGCCTGCTTCCCCATATCCCTTCTAACAGTGAGCCTATCTTTTTGTGTCTGTATCAATTGGTAAGCAGTGTTCTATGCTTGATTTTGAGTCAGTATCTAGTCCATGATGTTTTAATAATAACATTAACATTTCTCTTCTATTTATAGAAATGTGGCTTACATTTGATTTTTCTCCTGATCCCAATTTCCTTTGAAGAACTGTGCTCACTTCAAAAAATCTATGAAGGAATTATTCTGTAACATGTTCACTGATACTGATATAATCATTTAAATTTATGTATATAATCACTTAAGGGTATATATATTAATATATACATATATGTCCTTACACTTCAATGAATAGGAAGAATAGCAGTAAATGAATAAAAATCCCATAAGACTAGTACTCAAAATATTAAGAGTGATTGTCTCTAGATGATACGATTATGAGTAATCTGAGGTTTTACTTATTTTCTGTTTTTTACACAATGAACATATATTAGGTTAGCAAGGAGTAAAATTTAAGAGTCATAATAGACACACACACACACACACCCCAAATTCAAAATCAGAATCAGTAAATGGCACATCACTGTCACCCTACAGCATTTATGCCTTGGAGACAGCCTTGCTATGAAGGTTAATTGACAGTGACACCAGGAGACAAAGCAGTCTTTGAGGCCCTCATGTTCAAAATGAACAGATAAATGTGAGTTGCAAGGTGGAAGCAGCAAACTCAAGAGGTGGAAATCATTGCAGACAATAGAAATCATATTGCAGAAGCTGCCAGAGCTTCATCTTGGCCAGATGCCTAATTCATCCATCCATCCATTAATTTAAAAAACTCTCACCACCTCAATGTGCCAGACTCTGGAACAGAACCAAGTATTATAATGCATGACACATCTTGGCCCTTAATGAGTTCAGAGTCTAACAAAGACTTCAGATTACTGAACCCTGCTTAGATCTTAACGTTTTACATGTTACTCTCCCAGCCCCTCTAGAGCAGGCTGTAATCACCTTCCTCTAGTGTTTCCTCCCTCCCTAGAAAACTGGCATCATCAACATTGTGCTCCTCTGTCAAGATAAAGTGATTTATATTTTAGGGTTTTTTTAGTTCCCCTGCCAATTTTCTAATCCTCACATGTGTACTTTCTCAATTTATGTCCAACATTGCACCCTTGGTTTTCCATACACCTAAAACATTAACTCAGCTAAATGCAACTGACAGTTACCCTTTCCAAACACTCTTTCTCTCAATTGCTGTGGGAAAGTCTAATTGGGCTCTGAGGACAATAGAATAAAGAAAAAGAGAAAAGAATGAACAAAGAAATGGAAGGAGGGAAGAAGGAAGACAACTCAAATTAAAACATAAAGAAAGATTATAAATGCACTTCCCTCTGTCAAAATTACTTACTTATTTTATTTAGGTGGCTCTGACTTTTCCTCTTTGGTTAAGTTTACCTGAAGAGAGGTTATTAGCGCACAATGAAAAAGGTAATACAGTTTTATCTCTGCTTTTCAGACAGGAAGTATAAGGACATACTAATTAGAGTTGGCATTTATTTTCAAAGTAAGGCATCAGAACCACAGTTTAGGGGTGGTTCCACAAGGTCAGAAATCAGCTGAAATATTGGGAGAGTCTTGTTCTAACTCAGAAACCCAACTGTTTTAATTTGAAAACTAAGTTCTTGTTTTTGTTTCTGTTCAAACTCTAACATCATGCTTAACTCCCTATAGTAAGTCACCAACTATACAGAAGGCTCATGAAATGTGGGGCAACATTTAGACAACATTCCTGATTTCTTCTCAGTAAAGGACCTCTAGGCAGCCAGGATCTCAATACCAGACTTAGCTCATCGTATGAAGTCCTAACTTTAATTTTTCAAAGTGGAGATTCAAAGAAAATGTAGAGTATAATGTGCTGAACAACTTATAGATTTGTTTGCATATCTTAAGCATAGGTTGAGAAGCAGAAGTAAAATATTTTGTGCCAAGCAAGCTGCTCATTACTGGCTTCTCCTGGTTTGAGCCCCAACATTTCTTCCCTCAGTGATTAGTCATTTGTCGATGGACCGTAGTCCATTGAGAAGATGGAAAGCAAACACCAAATGCAAATTAAGGATTCCATATGGTCAAAAAATACTACATAGCAGAAAACATAAGTACATTAGTAGAGTTAACTTGGCTGAATGTAATTAGAAACTATTACTAATACAAGACCCAATATTGATATGAAAATTAAAGAGCTGAATTTTGATCAAAAATTCCTAGTTTTAAGGAAATTCATGACATAAGTTTACAAGGCTCCTATACATAGCATTTAAATAAATAGACAAATCAGCTGTGTATTAGCAAGGAATGTGATAACTCTACCATTTAGTACCAGAATATTGGTTTTCATTTATTCTCCTTACAAAAAGCAGTAGTCAGTCTTATTCATCTATAGATTTCAAGCCATGTCTAACCATAGCTACACCACCTAAATGATCTGGATATACACCAACTATGTGATGATAGACTCACACGTGAACTAATTCATTGGCACAAATCTTGACAGGAGTATCAAGATTTTCACAAAGTAAAAAAGAGTAAGTTTGAAATAATCTAAAATTTAAGATCAGGAAGAATTAGGTTGAACAATATTAACCTTTCAATATCTCACCATTTTCTTCCTACAAACAAGTCAATTTTATGCACTTCAATTGAACTTTTGCACACAATATGCCACTTGCTCTGCTTCTCCTGGGCAAATACAGTGATTATGGTATTCTTCTTGCTCAGCTAAGAATGCTCAACTCTGTGCACAAGGTATCCAGTATCAACCAATCACTATCAAAAGAGGAGACCAAAGTTATCCAACATACCAGCTCTAGTTCCCTCTCTTAACATATTCCTCTTCCAAGAGTTAGTTATTTATTTATTTATTTATTTATTTATTTATTTATTTATTTATTTATTCAGCAGTTGGTTTTTGAGTGTCTACCCTATTGATGGCACGGAGTAAAGATGTAGGGAAATACCTAACAATATAAACAGGGGTATTTATAAGATACTTTGATATGTAGACTACACACACACAAGAAAATTTGTATGTGAAAATCAGAAAATAAGCATACAATATTACCAGAGAAAATAAAGAGACATTTGGGCTTTGGGATAATAAAGAAGAAGGAATAATCCCACGGGCTTGACTAATCAGCCATGCCATCGACTGAGACCATCCGTGATATATTTGAAGGAAGCAAATGGCTGTGGGAGAAGACAGATCTGTAAATGTGAATGAGGTAGAAATTTCACCAAGGGAGAATGAGTAGTAACGCTGGATAAGAAAGCTGAAATTGGGGCGCCTGGGTGGCACAGTGGTTAAGCGTCTGCCTTTGGCTCAGGGCGTGATCCCGGCGTTATGGGATCGAGCCCCACATCAGGCTCCTCTGCTATGAGCCTGCTTCTTCCTCTCCCACTCCCCCTGCTTGTGTTCCCTCTCTCGCTGGCTATCTCTATCTCTGTCAAATAAATAAATAAAATTTTTTTAAAAAGCTGAAATTAAAGTAGAGGAAGCAGTCCAATGAATATTCTATAGTATTTTCTAAATAATCAGATGTTATTGAATGCTTTGAACAGAGGTATGACAGGAAAAACTGTTCTAGAAAACCTGGTCTAGCATACACATTTAGGATGGGTTGCAAGCAGAGACTATCAGAAGCCAATTAAGAGATACCTTTTTTGCCTTAACAAAGGACATAACTAAAATATGAGTACCAAATGGCACCCCAAAGATGTCAAAGGAGATTACTTATGAAGTAAAATAAAAGAATGAGTACATTCAAGGTATCCAGTATCAAGGTATCCAGATTTGCTTCATTAGACACTCAGCATTCCACACTGCTGAGGCACTTCAGCATTTCATTTATTCAACAAATATTTAACAAGCACTGTATTCAACATTTCTAGGCTATGGGGATGCAAAGATGGAACTAAACAGACACTACCTGTTGTCTCAGATAGCTACACTATAGTGAGAGAGAGAGAGAAAGAAAGAGAAAAAGTAAAGTATAATTGTAACCTGCGGTTAAGGAAGGAAACAACTTGGGTGAAATGATAGGAAATGACAGAGGCAACTTCTTCATGGAACAGTTAAGAAAGAGTTTGCTAAATCTCACTGTCAAACTAAAACCTACAAGAATCATTAGAGTCTTTCTTCTACCCTACCAAGTATGCTGCAACAGTTTATTTCAAAGGCAACGTCTTTTCCCTTCCTTGTCCTTTTCCTCTTCAAACTGTATGTCAAAGATTAATTCAGCCTACAGGTTATTACTCTTTCCAACTAATGATGAACGAAAATAACTACGGGACACCTTGTGCAGGTGAGGAAATCATTAACTTACTAGCAAAGAATCAACATGGAGATGGTAATTGTTGTCCTAAATCGAAACCTCAGTAGTAAATATTTATTGGCAGGAAGGCATCTTTCCGTCCCTGATGGTTCTATTACCACACAGTTATTCAAGGCTGAAAGTAATTTTTCACATCTATTTAGCAAAGGCTAGATAGAGTGTATTGTTATACTCTTACAATTCCAGGGAATTCAAACATCTGGTTAAAAAAGCAAAAAGGAAACTCTTTTGTTGTGTTCACTAAATCTCTGCCTAACAGACCCAAGGCCTTTGAGGACTTTGTTTTTCTATGTTTCTTCTCTCTTAAGGCTTTTAAAATCTCTATTCAAGTCTCAACTTCCTATCTTGGCCAATAGCCCTGATGACTACTTGTAGGAATTCCCACGGTCACTTCCTTTTAAGCACTGAACTTTTTTTTATGATATTGTAAATACCTTATGCAAGATATATGAGTGCATGCCTAATCCTACCATATAGACTATAAACTCCTTGAAGATGTGTTCTATTTATCTTATGTCCTCTGTAGCACTTTTCATGTGCACAGTAAATACATTGGGGGGGGGGTGGATTTCTGAGCAAAGGAATAGCTGATAAATGAATTTCAGAGAAGAACCCTTAAAATATCTCTCACTGGCAAAAGCAAAGCAGACTTTTTCTAGATCTGTGGCTCCAAAGCTTGGCTGCACATTAGAATGACCTGTTAGCTTATTCCAGTGCAAATTCCTGGGCACCTGGGGGGCTGAGTTGGTTAAGCATCCAACTCCTGATTTTAGTTCTGGTTGTGATCTGAAGGTCATGAGACCAGGCCCACATCCGGCCCTGAGCTCAGCGAGGAGTCGGCTGGACATTCCCTCCCTCCCTCTGCTCTGTCCATCCCTGTTCACACATGCTCTCTAGCTCTCTCTAAAATAAATAAATAAATCTCTAAGAAAAGGCTTAAGGAATTTAAAAGTCCTTCCAAGTATTTCCAATGTGTAGTAGGTTTAAAATCTACTGATCTAGCAATCAATTTAAAAAAAGAGGAAGTCATGGGAACAAAAAGTACAGCATAGGGAATAGAGTCAACATATTCTAAATGCATTGCATGGTAACAGACAGTAGCTACACTTCCAGTGAGCATAACATAACACATGGAGATGCTGAATCACTATGTTGAACACCTGAAATAGTTTAACATTGTATGAACTATACTCAAATTTTACAAAGTTTAAATAAATAAAAAGAGTACCAATGGAATGCAGCCCTACTGTGAACAAATTTAGGGGTTTACAAAGAACTATACGTGTTGTTGTCTGTGACATTTCTCCCCCAATATCGTCTGTGACATTTTTTAAGTACTTACAAAGACCAGGTCTAAATAATTAGAAGAAAATGAATCTGAATTTAAATTTAGCTTTCTAAATAGTTTGCAAAGTCAACATTTTCATCCAAGGAACTTTTTTTTTTTTAAGATTTCATTTCTTTACCTGACAGAGAGAGCACAAGCACAAGCAGGGGGAGCTGCAGGCAGAGGGAGAGGGAGAGGAAGCCTCCCTGCTGAGCAAGGATCCCTAGGATCCCTAGGACCCTAGGATCACTACCTGAACTGAGCCAAAACATGGATCTATGCAACCGAAGAAACCGGATAGGTTTCAGAGATGGCATTGTGGATCCCTGTGGAAAGGAAGGACTAATTCTATTAGTGCTGGATAAATGATTCTCCATAGGGGAGGGAAAACACGTAACTGTATTCCTTTCACACTTCATAAACAAAAACAAATTCCAAAATCAACTTAAGTCTTGATGTAATAGGCAAAACTTAAAAAGCTCTCAAAGAAAATACACAATGTATCTGTAAAGTCAAAGTGAAAAGTTACTTCAAAATCAATATCCTAAAAGCACTAGTTATATAAGACATGTATAAACCTGGGTACATTAAAATTCACGAATTTTCTTCTTTAAAAGACAACCAAAAAGAGTATGAAAAATCAAACTACAAACAAGAAAAGGTGCTTGCAACAAGAATCATGAGTCATTATATCTAAAGAGCTTCTAAAAATCAATGATAAAAAAACAAACAATAAAATGGGGAAATGGCACAACTTATTAACTGGCATCCCATAACAGAAGAAAGAAAATGTCGTATGAACATACAACAATAATCAACCTCATTAGTAATCAAGAAATGCATAAAAATGTGACATTTTATACCCATGAGATGAGCAAAGGTTGGTAATATTGACAAAATCAAGCATTGACAAGCGCTTAATTATCTCTTAAACACTGCTGACAACAGTATAAATGGTACAACTGCTTGAGAAAAATAATTTGGCAATACTTTTAAAGATGAACTTTCTAATATATCCTATGATTAGCAATTATACCACCAGTCATATTCATTCAGAAACTCTTGCCCACATTCATCCCATGGCAGGTACAAAGATGGTCATAGCCACACTGTTTTTAACAGCAAAAATCTGCATCCAATTCAAATGACCACTGCCAGGAAAAAGAATAAATTATTTATTATATATTTACACAATCGGTTATTATACAGCAGTGAGAATGAATGAACTCTAGCTGGACACATCATCCTGAATAACCCTTAAAAACAAAGTAATGGATTAAAAAATGAGCCACAGATTACACACAGTATGTGATATCTTTTTTTAAAAAATAATATGCAGCCCTCTGCAAGGATGGAAAAAGAGTCATAAAGAAAAAAAAAAAAAACCAATACACACCCAAAGTCTTTTGTTTCTCTAATCAGAATTATTGGAATTGACTGTGTGCAGAAAACCTAATGCAAGTAACTGTAATTCTCTTGGTTGGTTAAGCAAACCTTTAGAGTGAGCCAATTAGTGCACTGAAGGAAAAAAATTCTGAATAACACTGTCAGTCTCTGGCACTGTCAGGAAATGTAACCTCTGGTTACTCAAAATGAATACTTTAACTAGAGTTACCATCAAAACCTTATACAGGTTACAATTCAAAGGTCTACGCAAGTCTTCACTTCCCCATCTTCCAAACCACTCAGTGAAACTTTAAGCAAAATGTGTCCAGAACCATCCACCACTCATGACTGCCAACACAAAAAAGGCCTTAGAAGGTCAAACCATGACCGTCTCTCAGCTGAATCCTTAGGAATAGCCCAGAAACTGCTCTCCTTAGGTCAACCCTGGACCACCTCTCCCCCATTCTAAGGCTCTTCTCAAAGTAACAGTGACAGTGGTCATCTGAAAACGTAATTTATACCAAATCCATTCTCTTACCACCCCCCTCCCTCCTTCTACCAATGGCTTCTCATCTCACATAGAGTTAAACCCCTGTCCCGCGGAGCTGTGGCCCCAGGCTACTTCTCCAACTTCACCTTCTAACACTCTTCCAGCCACACTTGCCGTTTTGCAACTCCCAGGATGTGCAAAGCAGGCACCCACCTCAGAAACTCAGCATCTATTTTTAAATAGTGAATTAAATCAGCATGGGTCCTAGATGAACAAATGACAAAAATGTGCCCTGACCTAATGTTTATGGTTTATCCAAGTCCGTGCTGTAATAAAACCATCCTATCAGCCCTGATGTGGAGAAGGTGGTGTTTTTCCCCTTGAAAAATTTTTGGATCTATTTTACACATGACTTGGAAGCCACTTGCACATTGTACTTTATACAGAAGTGTCTAATTACCCCAAATATACTGTCTCTATAAGGTTATCGGGCAGTCTGCAGAGGTCTTATTAAGCACATGTGTATCATCCTCTCACGCCTCACTTATAACCCACCCCTACTTACACCCCCCCATGAAGAGGTGTGTTTTCTTTATTAAATATTCTTCCTCAGGAACTATGAAGTATTTTCAAGAAATGTATTCTTAATGGGATTTTGAATGATCACCTCAACTTGGAGAAATAACCCCTTTATCACAGCCAGCTCCTCCTGTTCTTTCAGGAAGACCTATGATCTCTGGCTATTAACTGAGCATTTTATGGGCAGAAAATGGAAATGGAAGACAGGAGAACCATAATTTAAGCCATGATCTGGCTTCTCAATTAAAGTGATATTAAAAAGCAGTAAAATCTTCTACCTCAGCCCACAGGTACAAAGGTTGCAGAATGATTAGAATTCCTCCCCAGAAAGTAAGATAAAGGATGCTTTAGCCCAGCACTGCTGGTGGCACACACGGAAAGTCAAGAGAAAATCAGAAAAGGAACAAGGAAGGCAGCTTGAACATTGGCTTTGCCTACACTGGCTGGAAATTATTCCTGATCCCAGAGGAGTAAAAATCCGTGTGCTCCAATCTAATCCACCAGAACCGCTAGGTCAGCAGGGCCTTGACGGCCTTGGCTCCAAGCGGCTGCTCACGCAGACGGTGGAGCTCAGGAACGGCTCTAACACCTGCTCCCTCGGCCCAGGAGCTCGGAGAGAGCAGGACTGTGGTTGGGCTCGAGGTCTTTCAAGTATCAAGAAGGGATTCTACAGCGGAAAGGTCACACTCTGTGAGGAGAGGAATGTGAGTGGTCTGATGTGCCTGCCTATATATATTTGTGTTCTAGCCCAAAAGCAAGTCTATTCAACTCCTTTTTGCTTTCAAGAAGCATCTTGACATTTCGTCACTACTTGGGTTTTTTTTTCTTAGGGACAAATGAGGAATGCCGGGTCCTGACCACTGATGTGAAGACTGTGCCTGCCTCTAGGAACGCAGAGGCAGAGGGAGCCAGTCGACAGGCAAGCCTGGGACAGGCACATCCAGACGCCAACTGTGTGATGATATTAATTACAATAATTACAATTATAAGAACTTAATATGTGCCAGGTGCTTTGCTCAATTCTTTACAGTTCTCATCAAAATTTGACCCTTATAAAAATTGTATGGGATAAATACTGTTGTATTATATTAGTATCCCCACTTAACAGATGAAGAAATAAAGGTACAGAGAGGTTAATGAATTCTATACTGCTTCAAGAAGGCTCTCAAGTCATCTTGCTTCACCATTTAAAAAATGGCTCTTTTATAATGCTTTTCAAAATTATGACATTAAATAAAACCTTTTGAATTGAAAACCTCTATTATAGGTACTAGCTGCAGAGCATAGCACAGCAGCAGCCACTAAAACGCTAACACCAATTGTTTTTGCCTGATTAGGACGGATGGATGAGTTGCTCTCTCTGAACACAGCTGGGTTTCATGAACAGGCAGTGAGCAAACTGAAAGCATTGGAGCAACAAGAGTATCCCCAAACTGGGGAGATGTAGCACATAATGCCTAGGGCAAGGGGAACTGGGTGACTGGGAAAGGGGAGAAGAAAAAGTCTCCCATTTTAAGAAAAAAAGAACTCTCCACTGCTGGTGAGAATGCAAACTGGTACAGCCTCTGTGGAAAACAGTATGGAGGGTTCTCAAGAAATTAAAAACAGAAATATCTTGTGATCCAGGAATTCCACTACTGGGTATTTATGCAAAGAAAATGAAAACACTAATTTGAAAAGATACATACACCTCTATGTTTATTGCTGTATTATTTACAATCATCAAGATAGAGAAGCAATGTTCAAGTG